>NC_060059.1:41287393-41601070 GCF_020283565.1 Trifolium pratense | reverse complement strand
TCAATTCAAGACACTATAATGTGTAACTATAACATATGGAAGGTGAAGATGCATAACTTTTTCTCATGGAGATGTTAGACAAAGAAACCATAGAGTTTTTGTCATGAGATAGACAAATTAAAATTTTGTTAAAACATAGAAGGTAGACTTCCTGATATGGTGGTGGTGATAATTAGCTTTTGGGTTAACTTTATATAGAGCTTGTGTTTGATAATTTGCTAAATTTACATATTCAATATTAGTGTCTCCAAGAATTCTTTGTTTTCAATTGCATTAATAGAGAATTGTAACATACAATATATATTTTAATATATTATTATTATTAGAGTAACTCTATTATATGAAATATGAAAAGGTTTTAATAGAGATTATAAACTTTTCTTATAGAGTGTCACATCATCACAATGCATGCTTGTGAGCAACTCAACAACTAAAGTATTTTTTTTTCATAAAATTTATTTTGTCAAGCATGAAATTTTTTTGAGGAGTAATTTTTTTATTTGGTTTATTTATTTAAAGTAAATTTTTGCAAATTGCAAATCATATTTACACATGCATGATTTATATTTTATGTTTGGTAGTGTAAAATATGAAAGAGCATATATCTATTCATTGTTCTTTTTGTAATTTGTCTTTTTTTTTTCTTTTCTTTCTTTCATTATTATTAGGAGCCATTATTATTGTAACATATAGATAATTACTTTGGAGGATGAATGGACACACAAAATAAATTGTGGGACAAATTTTAAATAGATATGAGAAGTTCTCTAAAGCATGCCACATCATCACAATGAAGGCCTATGAGCAATTCAACCTTCCTTTTACTAGTAAAAGATTATTGTATTATTATTATGCTATTATTTTATTTTATTTTTGTTCTCCCTGTTTTATTAAATTTACGAAATAGTTCTTTATAATCAACTTATCATATAAAGGTAATTACAACTAATTATGGTAAAAGTGTCTATCTCTTTTGCTCTTTGAATTGATTTTTTATACTTCTCGGATTGTATTATGAACTATTTGAGTAATAATATGAATTAACTTGGTTTTGAGTAAAAAAAAAAAGTGTTTAACTAGGTAGGTTCAATAAAAATGAAAATAAAAAACTCTAACTAGATGAAATAATGTAATTCATAAAAACAAATAAAATATTTTACATATTTACGTGTTTATCTGCGCCCCCTCCTAAATATTTAAATTCCTACCATATATAAAATAAAAACTTCAGCAAACAACACTTATCAAGATTAGTAGGTTAAAAAATTTGAGCTAAATCTCCCTAATCAATAAAAAATCATCAGAATCAGCAATTATACTGTAAACCACCTCAACTTGAGAGGATCAGCCAAAAAGTTAGTACCAATAAGTTTATGCTGAACTGCACTGACGCTCCAAAAGAAGATCGATGATCGGATACAATTCAAATATGAATCTTGCTCAGCACGGAAGTTTCTTTGTTAACAACCATACATTGAATGCCACAGGGCATGAAGCTAAAATTAGCATTGGGAAAACAAGCCTGCAGAAACATGTAAAGTCATGGATTGATTAAAAAAGTTTAAATGTTTGGGTTGGAAACTTTCAATCGGATTAATGAGACTTGTAAGAAAAGTTAATATAATTTGTTACCATTAAGAGCAGAGTGATATATTCGTTTCTCAGCCAGCCCAATATCTGAAAGTATCATATTACCCTGCAATGAAAACACACAAACAATACATAACATGGAGGCAAACACCTTACTATACACAAACTTACTACTATAGTCGATATATGTTTCAAACCAAAGAAAAAAAAGGATCAATCCATCACATATTATTAAGTTTTCAAAATTTTGAATCCAAAATCAACATGACAAAACACTTATTAATTCTTTGAATGAAGTAACTAGAATCACTTTATAAGTAATAATAAGTAAATATTATGTGGTGTTAGTGAAAAATCTTGATTATTGGCAAATTACTAGTCTATATGAGGAATATTGAAAAATGAAATGTGGTGATTGAATGAGTCTTGTGTCTCGTGAGCACGAGGTGAGGTAGAAGCGGAGATTAGGCTTGATAGTTTATTCATATCTTAACAGTGACCATCATCAATGGGGTATTTTTTTGCAACTGTTTAGACAGGGGGACGGTAGGGGATACAGTAGTGAAGAAATTTTATTAAAAGTAGAAGGGAGAGACGGGAAGGACAAGATGTCACCGAAAAGAAATTGGATGTAGTATTCAGTTTTCATAAGATATGCTAATTATTGAAGGGAGTTTACATACCTCAGTAGCCATCAATCTTCTAACATTACTTGCATATAGTTTGGGATCATCTTTCTCCTCTTGTGAGGGATAGTATGTAGGTAACTCTGTCACCTCCATATAATTTACAAACTGACAGAGAAGAAAAATCACATGACGCACCTGCCATAAACATGTATATTAGCTTTTCAACAACAAAAATTGTTAAGCAATAAGGCTGAAAATCAAATTATCAACAAGAACGGACAAAAGAACCTTTATAATCTAAAACACGAGTATTTGCAAACTAGAACAATGTGTATCTTACAAGACCATAGTATAGTAGTATAAACCAAAACAGAGGAGCAGCTCAGATATTTGGTAATAAAATAGTTCTTTTACAACATTTATAACATGTTTAGATTCACTTCCGTGAGAGACAAAAGTGCCCTTAGAAGAATAAATTTGATTTTGACATGTAAAGGTATTCTCGAGACTCTGGTATAATTAGTTTTGAGTCAAAAATAGACTCTAACATAAAGTTGATTTTTGGAGCTTTTGCTCCAAATATGATTTTTAGCCTCAAATTCATTGTTTTGGAGCTTATGTGAAGATATTCATACATAAATCACTTTGCATTCAATTCACTTTTAACCAAAATTCATTTTACAAAAACTCATTTATAATCAATTTACGCCCCTGCAGAACCAAACAATAACTTAATGAAAATAGGAAACTCTAATACTATATGGATGCCTTACCCCGGAAATGGAATCCCAGGCAGGACTAAATCTCTGGTAATGGTAATTTAAAATTACAGGAAGTACTGGTGCACTTGCCAAAAAACCACCACTCTTGAATGGAAGGAGATATTCTCCATTTGAGGTTGTACCTTCTGTAAAATATACAACCTTATCAAATTACATGATTAGAAGAACATAAATATGCAGGAGAGATTATGTTGAAGATACAATAATAAAAGTTTTCCTAGATAGATAGGATTGGCTAGCTACATAGATCATACAAATCACTAATGTAATTCACTACCATATTATCTATAAGAAATTCAAATGTAGAAAAACACTAGCATTTTATTTAACAGTACGAAACAAAAATAAAATCAACCAAGTGACAAATCAATAGGAAGACTGTATCCCCAGAAAAAAACTAAACGATAATAACCTGGAAATAACATCATAATTGGAGCAGATGTATTTCGATGAGCTTCTCGAATTCTTTCAGTGACAACAGCTGCAAGAATAAAGGTCATAGTTTAGTTTTATCAGACATTTTAAAGATCTATATATCTCAAAAAAGGATTGGCCATGGTATCAAATATAAACACACGTTGCAAAACTGGAAAATATTCATAATTAAACAAAGTGTTAGATCCTAGTTTGACTTGTTACTTGTTAATACACGTGAATATGCCTAATAGACGAACAACTAACACCGCTACACATGACAAACAGCTTAGGAACGTGACAGATGCTGGTTCAGATATAAAGGAAGGAAAGTAATATAAGATAAAATTTTGTAGATGAAACTTCCCTGAGACCAGGGTCAGTGATTAATCCACGATAGGAAGGAAAGGATGAATACAAGCTAGGCTGCTGTTACTTCACAATATTTCGAAAGCCTGAGGTCTCTCCCGCAAATACCAATCTCTAATAATCCAGAATGATCCCTAATTCTCTCTCTCTCTGTCTCTTCATAGCCTATCTTTGCCACATTCTGTAAAAACTTAGAACTCTAACTAACACTCTAACAAACTCTGAAAACAAAAACCAGCCCAGTAACAAAAGTCAGCCCAATTTGGTGCTATAAGATGGGTTCTCACAGATGATTCAATGTCAGATAATTCAAATAAAGTTCTTCAATCCTACCAATCCATCAATCACTGGAACAAATTTGAACTCGAAAATGAACAACTATAAATGAACAACATTGTGGAAATTGAATGACATTGTCTTCTTCAACAATTTAAAATCCAAGATGCAAAAGAATTTAATTCATTTGAGTTGCACACATTTTCAGAATGATTACAAAGTGCACACACACCAATAATCTATGCACCTGAAACACCCTTGAAGTCTGATGACTTTGACTCCCGCTGAACGTAGATACAACCAAGACACTTACTGTCAGAAAACAAGCCATAATATGTAAGCAATATATTCTGAATAATCCTGTGTATAAAGAAAATACAACTCGTATTTAAACAGATAGAACGTACGAGAACAGACCTGATGAGACCAATTAGAGGAAGTTTGGCCACTGATCTCTTCATCGACGAGATCCAAGATCAAAATGAAGCACAACAGATGAAGGAAAAGCGTCAGTAAAAAACTAAAGATCAATAATGAAACATGCTTTAACAAAAACTGACGGAGGGTGGGAAAACTTGTCACAACAGCACAAACCTTAGCAACAAAACTTGGGAATGCGATAGACACGTGATACAAAATATCCAAGTATGATACATGATTAGATATTATCACACCGGGTCTTTCTGTCTCTTCCGGCTGGTCTTTGTTTTCCTTCGTACATTAAAAAGACAGAAGAAATAAAATAAGCAGAAGTAAAAACCAAATACCAACACAGAAAACATTTCTTGCAGAAATTAAATAAATAAGATAGTAACAAACCAAGGTATCTATCTATCTATCTAATTAGGTGCTCTCACAACTTCTCTTTGCCCCTTCAGGAAAAAGGACCAATATGGGGCAAAGTTTTTCAAAAAATGCTTTGGCACCACAATATGTACAGCAACTCAAATAAATGGAAAGTAAATATATTAAAAAAACACACACACACACACAAATGATCTTCATCTGTTTTTGGTTCTGCGGTGACACAATTCATTCTGTAAATATGATTTTGACAAAAAGTGAATTGAATGAAATGTGATTTATGTTTAGAATAGATAATTCATATAAGTGGGTTCAACAACTAGGCTTAAAATCAATTGTAGAGGAAAAAACTTTAAATTCTAACTTCAAGTCATAACCAATTCTGAAGGCAAACAAGTCAAAATCAATTCTACACCTCTAAAATCAATTTTGCCTCCTCTAAAAGTGAAACCAAACAAACATATAGGGCCCGTTTGTATTTGGCTTACTTTTGAGCTTATGAAAATAGCTTATGCAAATAAATAAAGGTTTATGTTAGTTCATAAGTTTTCACCAACAAAAAATGTATCTTTACAAGCTGTTTTCTCATAAATTACCTTAAAAAGCTTATAATAATGCATAAAAGCTTATTGATTTGCATAAGCTCAAAAATAAGTCAATCCAAACGGGCTCATAGTGTATTGTATAGATTTTGTCAAATATGCGATAACACAATGTGATTCTACCAAACTCACCAGCAATCCAAACATGCACTTAATCATTCACCAACACAGTGGTTCCAAACATGTGCTTAATCAAGTTCAAGCCTATTATATTTATAATATTTTAAAGTTATGTTTGGTATCATGGTGAATACTCCAGAATGTTTGGTATCCAAGCAAAATAGAATTTTCACATTTGAAACATTGAACACAATAATCAAAGTATATAACAAAAATACCTCATTGTCGGTAGGGTTTTCACGGCGACGCGATTGTCGAATCCAATAAAACCCTAAAACAAAAAGCATAAGCCTAGACAAAGCTTTTCCACACTGAACAATAACAATCCTTCTCCATCCAACCATATGTGCATAATCTTCTTGTTCATCTTCACGATTAGGAACAGACCAAAACGTACAAACCCTACAAATCAAATAATACAATAACAAAATCGTCATTCCAGCAACAACTCTGAGAGGAACAAGCGTAACCAATGCAACGCCAAGTAAAAACTTTTCCTTGGTTGGTAACTCGCTGCGTCCCATTGTTCCGTAAACATCGTGGCGTACATATGGAGCGAATTTCCTCTCAAGTTCTTCGGTGTCGGAAGCGAAGATTGTAATGGGTTTGAGAAGAGGACGGTCGTCGTTAATCGGGTCGGGTTGTTTTGGTGGGTCTAAATTTATGTCTTGGAGTTCTGACTCCTCCTCCATTGTTGTTGAAGAATTTTGAGATTATTCATTTGAAGAGTTTTCCATTGTTTTTGGTTTTTGGATGAAGAACACAAAATTCAATAGTTTGTTTTTTGTTGTTCTGCAGAAGAACGTGGAAGGAACATGAACGATTCACGTTGGTGTTGGGAATTGTTTTTTTGAAATATACGTACTTGTTAATTTTGCATGATTTTTTTATTTTTTTTTTTGAAAACATGATTTTTTTATTTTTTGAGCTTAATAGATGTTTTAACTAAAAATAAAATAGAGCAACTAAGATTTTTTTATTTATTTATTATTTAACAGAAAGAAACAGAAATTTGATTGACCAACAAAAAAAAAAAAGAAATTTGACAGTTAATAACCAGTTAAATATTGTACGGAGAATTTGTCAATTAACCGTCACTATTCTCTTCTCTAGAAATAAAAAAAAATAATAATAAACTGTCACTATTCTTATTTAAAACATGACATTGGTAACTTGAATTGAACTTTTTGACGCGCATTTCAGTTAAAATATTAGAAGCAATGCAATAGGAAATAACATCAAAAGTAACGTAAGTTGTCCGCGTAAAAGCATGAACGTTATTGTTCGCTTAGTAAAAACAACTACATAGCCAGGGTAATTTCTAAGTAAGGTTCGACAACTATAAATAAGTGAACCATACTCGAAGCAACATCTACTACTATTTTGCAATCCATTTCAAATATCACCTTATTAAATTTTATCAAAGCAATCCACTCAAGCTTCCGCCTCTGGTGCAGTAAAATACCACTATCATGACATGAGAAAGCTGCTACAAAGCCTCCTACCTCATCTATATAAGACATGCTCCCATGGCAACAACATCCTCTGGCATGAAAACAACTGCATCAATGTTGCGCTTAAAGTAGGTAGGTGGCGGCGGCTACCATGGAGCTAGTTGGTCTTCCTGTCGCAGTGTTGGTTGGTTAGCGGCAGTACTTTGTTCGTGCTATACCAGGCATATAAAGTATGATTTGCGCGACCAATAACCTGCAAGACAGTCTCTACTTTGTCTTTCCATAACTATGTGTTTCTCTTCGGCCATAAACTTCAAGTTGTCATCGCAAATGTGATCAACTGAGCCTCATTAAAACGCTGCAAAATGTTAGGGAAAAAATCTTTAAAACTTTCCACATAAAAATGCCCCAATTAAGTTCCCCATAAAATGCTTCACTTTTGGTGAGTTAGGTAATGCCCATAATTTATTCCAGTTTCGAAATAACCTCATCTTGATTACCTTGATTAAAGAGTGGAATTTGAAGAATTGCTTTTGCATCTCCAGCATCAAAGGTGTCTCGCACACACTCACGATTCCAAGAACCAGTGTGAATATCAATAAGACTACTCACCGTGTTATTGCTAGTGTCTTGAATTGAATAAAGAGCTATATATTTGGAAAAAGATTATCTTAATTTGTCAAAGAAAAATTTGTCTAAGCTGTTGGATTTTAAGAATTAAAGAGAAAAAAACCGTATAACAATCCACCTCTTGTTTGTGATAGCTAACATGAAAGTGGTGGCCATAGATAGCAATTTTTTGGCATTTAATATTTAGGGTTAAATAGTATTTGTTCTTTACATTGTTAGCGAATTTTGATTTACTTATTTAATATTTTTTCGATTATTCCCTGTAATATGAAGATTTCATCATATTATCCCTCATTGAATATGATGCGGATTAAGATTCAAAAACTCTTACCGCTTGGATCAAAAAATATTTATAAGCCTTGGATCAATTTATTGTTTGTAGCCCACTCGTTTTCCTTTTGTTCCCAGTTCCCACAGCATCTCAACTAAAGAAATTATGTTTTCCTTCCACAAGCTAGTATGTTGGAGAGTGCAGCGGACTCCAAACATGCTGTGATTACGGTAGAATAAGATGTGTCTTTGCTCCTTTTCTTGAAGCTCCTTTTATTCCTTTTCACTACGCAGATCATTGACATATGGCAAAAATATATCAAATGGCTGAGATCAAAAGATAACAAGAATCAAAACTACAGAAAAGCAAAACTACAGAAATTGGGAACTGGGCAAAAACACGCTCCATCTTCTTCTTTCTCCTCGACGCCTCTCCACTTTCTCTCGATGCACCGGCCGCCGTCGTAGCGTATCTTCGTCGCAGATTCTCGTCACCGCCGTGTCTCGCCGTCATCTACAAATTACGCGAGACAATTAATCTTTGAAAATCGTATTGCTCTCTCTCAACCTTCGTCTCTCTTCATCTCGCGCCCCTCTTTTTCAATTGTAGGACTTAACATATGGTAGATGTAATCAATTGTTGAAGGATGCAGAATAAAAAATCTGGTCATGGAATTTAACATTAGTGAATTGAAGTGGTGTTTATGTTGTTCTTTTTCATACAAAATAGATTTGTGGAGTAGAGTGTATTGTTTGGTATTGTACGATTGTGTGTGTCTGCGTGACTAACTAAAATTGGGAAGCCGTTCTCAAATTAAATTTTCAAATAATCATTTCAAAGTTCTTCAAAAAGGATTGGAAGAAAATTAAATCAAGAACAAAGAAGAGGACTAAGAACAAATATTGTAGTCCTGAAAATCTTGTCTTTTTCGATCTGTTCCTTGAGAGAGAGAGAGAGAGGAGAACAACTGAACAAGAACGCAGTTGTGCTGGAGGCACTGTGACGGAGCGGTGGACATGACGGTGGTGGGAGCGTCGGTTCAACAGGGATAGTTTTTTTTTTTACCAGCGTAAGTTGGATACCAGCATAACACTGTTGTGAGGTTTTTAATCACAACCATTGAATATTTATGTGCCACATGTCAATCATCTATGCAAGGGAAAGGAATAAAAGGAGCCTATGGAAAAGGAGCAAAGCTGCACTCCTAGAATAAAGTACAGTTCAACAATTAGAACTCATGAGTCGTGACAACAAGCCAGGGACACAATAAAGCAACCTTGCCTTTTTTTGAGTAAAAGTTCACTCTTTAACGGAACAACCATGAAAGGAAAACAAATTACTAACCAAACCATGATATTACCACAATTTCAAAGTTCAAACTAGACGACCATATATATGGCATATAGAATAGAACAGAGAACATATTAAATCCTTGACCTCTAGATATTATAATAATGGTCTCAACTGTGAGCCAAACCAAATGCGATGCAATCTAACCAGCGGACATTAATATCATTTTTAACTTATTGCCATGATAAGCTGAGAGGCTAGCAGCATTGTAACAGTCAGTAATAGTATGCAGTATGAAGCAGTTTATAAATTTGTTTGAAACATGGTAAATGCCGCCTTGTAATGTTAGAAGAACCACAATAATTCTGAAAATCAAAGAAACATATATGAAGCAATGTTGTTGTTACCGTATATTCATCCAAATGAAGTAGAGAGTAGTACCCAACTACTGTAAAACACATAAACTGTTATACTTACATAAAAGAATCCAGATAAACAACCCCAAAAAAGTACACAACATACTGAAAGTTGCCAGGAACAAAATATCCTAAGCAATATTACAGCCTCTATAATCACACCAAAAACCTTTGTAAAGTACTACACTACAAAGTTAACAGAATTAAAATAGCAAGCATTTTACTTCATTTTTCCTTGGTGGCCAGAAGTTCACAAGTCGAACAGAATTTCTCAAATCTATACCATACTCCCGATTCTCCAATTTGGATGAGGGAAGAAAATAAAACACCTCCAAAGAAAGTTAGAGATTATATGAAAGTCAGTCAGCAACAACTTTCCCACCATGTAAAAGAGATGCTAGTTAGCAAACAAGTGATAGGGCTATGAAACTAATAAAATAAACTATCCTTCAGCTATCACATAAGTTTCAGAACTACTTAAGCAAATCTATTGTCATTACCGGCCATCCATCTAATCACTTCATTAGAAATTTTACACCATTCAACAAAACCCCGCTGATTGACAACGTAAAAAATAATACAAATATTATTCTATTGTCATGGTTTAAATAAAACATATGTTCTCCAGAACAACAAGCTTTTCTTATTTAGAGTAGACGACGTTGCATTCACCAGGATTGAGGGTCTGCAATAACCAAATTACATTGCAACACTCCCCAATATCAATAAACCATGACTACTATAATTCTTTTTAGTGTAAACCACTTAATTAAAATGATCAAATACTAGCGAGCTGCAAAATCATCTCAATCAATGACGATATCATAGATCAAAGTTCTGCAAAAACAAACCATAGTAACATAATACAGTCGTGGATTATTGATTGTGTGTAGACGAAATGACAAACACCACCTAAAAACTCACATGATCCCAGGTTCAAACCCGGATTAACCGGAAAAAGAGTGTCCAGCCTAACAATCTTCGCATTTTGAATTGAGCTAGGTATTACAGACATCTATCAATTATTAATTTATTATTAAGTGATGATAAATATACTACATTTCATTAATTTAGTGTAAAAGAACAAATAAACGCATCAGAAACTCACTCAGCAAGAAACCCAATTCTTATGAGTACTAATGAGTGCAGACAAAAGCCCTGCAGAAGACATCAAAATCGGCTTCGAAAACGGCCCATTCCCATCCAATATATCATCCAAAGCCATTACTCCATCAGCCAAATCCTGAACAATTGAAAGTCTCTTCATCAATTTCTTCTCTCTCAATCTCCCCAACCTAATTTCCTCTTCACCACAATCATCACCTCTCAAAATCCCAATCTTAATACTCGATTTCAAACAATCTTCATCCTCAATAATAATCTCCAAATCCTTAATTTTCAACGCAACACTACCAAAATAACCAATAAATTCCGCATAAGCACTAATCTTCGAGAAGATTCTAGAACGTTTTGGATCGATCAAACCGGATTTCGATAACCAAACGAATTGTTCAATAAAATAGTATAATCCTTCAAAACCGTAAGCGATGAATGAAAAAATCAACACGCGTTTGGAATCGACGCGCGAGTTTCGTAGCGCGTTGAGATTTTGAACGAATTTTCCGAGTCGGAAAGCTTTTCGGCTAACGCCGACGCTTGATTCGAAGCTTTTGAGACGGTGAGAGAGGTTCGGATCCAAAGCTATGAGGTTAGAGGCGAGGATTAGCTTCGTGGCGTAACGGCAAATTTTGAGAAGTTTGTCGACGCCGTCACGTTTTGTGAGGTATACTTCGACGTGGGTTAATAAATCTCTTTGTTTTGGTTTTGACGTTACGACGGCGTTAGTTGGTTTTGGTGGGTTTTGGTTCGGTGATGGAGCTGCAGGTTCGGAAGCCATTGATGCTTCGAAATGGAAGAACGAACGAACCCAGTACGAGGATTAATTAAGGCTTGTGCTAGTTTGTCTTAGTAAGTACAAAAATGTTGCTAGAAGAACTTACAAACATGGAACAAAAAACATTTTAAAATACTTCGTAGTTTGTTTTTTTTTGTTTTTTTTATTCTTTTCAACTTATCAAATATTTTTGCGTTGTACTTACTATTTTTTAGATCACAAAGTTTTTCTTTATCTCATTTTCTTGATAACTTTTTTTATGATTTTTTTTAGATTACTGTATTATATTAGAGGTGCGACTAATTTGTAGTGACTAAGGAAGTATAGTAATTCAGAGTTCGATGAAAAAATAAATAAAGTTGATTAATAATTGATTTACACATAAACTGAATTGTAATGATGTGTTATTTTTTTGTTTTTTGAACTCAATATTCGTTTTACTGATCGTCTAATCTAATTTTTGGGATCAGTTCTAACATCAAGTGGTTTCAGTTTCCACTCAATCACAGTTGTAGGGGATTGAAACGTAATTCTCCCTACTAAGTTCAGTGTCAATCACCACTGAACCAACTAACGATGTGTTATTTAAGTAGGATAGGTTCTCTCGTCTCATGTAGGCATGACAATGAGGCGGGGCGGGGACGGGTTTTGCCCTCCCCAAACCCAAACCCATAAAGTTCGGGTTTCCCCAAACTCATCCCAAATTCGAGCGGGGATAAAAATGATAACCCCAAACTCATACCCAACGGGGATCGGGTATCCCCATTACGCCTCTTTCCACGTGAATTTAGATTATATTTTAGTATTTTTTTATTAAAAAAAAAGTTAAATGTCCAAAATTATTTTCTCTCAACAATATTTTTTTAAATAAAGAAAAAAATAATAGAGAAAATGGTTTGTTTAATACTCAAATTAAAATAAAAAATAAATATATGAACGTAATTTAAGAGATTGTTCAAGCGTTTCTAATTTAAAAGAGGTAAAATCTAATTTTTAGTATAAGCGGGGCGGGTTCGGGGACGGGTTCGGGATGGGTATCAATGTACCCATTACCCGCCCCAAACCCATATTTCGAAATCGGGGAAAACCCAAACCCGAACTCAAACCCAGTCAACTCGGGTTTTCCCCGTCAAAGCGGGTATGGTTTGAGTGGGTACCCGCATGTATGAGTTTTATTGTCATGCCTAGTCTCATGTGACATTTTATGTCCGATGAAATCTCATCCACACATTTCCCTTAACACAAAATTTTAATTATTTAAAAAAAAAACATAATCAACCGGAGACAATCCGTTTGTAGAGATAATATTAACCACTTTGGGTGAATCACTTGATTAATGTTGTAATTGCTGTAATTGTGTGACAACCGGAGCAGTATTAGAGAGTAAATATGTCTTTGGATGAAGAATTTTAGGAGTAGAGAATTGCTTACTGTACTTTTTACTTTTTGAAATCACAAATATATTGAGGAAATGAATTGTTTGAAAGAATTACTTGTTTTAAATAGTTATGAAGTTAATATAGTTCTGATAAAAATTGTGCTCACACACAAAAACATTTAAGGAGCCAAAGGAGAGGATAAGCGAAGCATGAATTCAGATATTTAGATAGAGGATACTCCCAAAGACATTCTACCCAAAAAAAAAATTATGACATTCGTTATTTAAATAGTGGAAGGGTAAAAATGAAAACGCGTAAAGCGTACGAGAAATATGTAGGACGGCAAAATAAAATCTCACAAATCCATGCATCCCCACCCAACCATGAATTGCCCCATTCCTAAAATCTCACAAACAAAAATACCATGAATACACACATAAAATATACCCAAAACATGATGAACAAACAAATAAATAAACCAACCATCCATAAATTAATACAAACAAAAAATGTACCCAAAACATGTTGGATAAACAACCAAAACCATCAAACACAATTTCATTGTTTCATTCTCACAGAACACAAATTATGCAAAATTATCATAGCTGCCTAACTCCTTGATGTCCCAGTTCCAAGGGTGAGTTCCACCAAATCATCCACTCCTTCATCGTGAACTTTCTGCCCAACCCAAGGCTTTACTTGCATCCCAAGCAGTTTTGAACTTCCCATCTCTCTAATTGAGTTATCGGCCGCAACATTGAAAGATGAAGAATTTGGCACAGCAAATGGAGATTGGCCAAAAGGTTGGAACTTAATCGACTGATCAGAAATGGGACTAGCAAGGGTAGAAGATGCAACAAAAGGGTAATTGAAAAAAGCCATAGATTCTTTGGAAGTAGAATCCCATGTAGGAATTGGTTTGATGTTTGTTGATGATGTTGGTGAGTGGAGAGGAGGTGTTACACTGTTTGATGTCCACAATGGAGGATAAGACATAGGAGTGAATTGGTATGAAGGAATAGGAGTTGGAAAGGGTGAAATAACAGGACTTGGATTTTGGTAATAAGAGAAAGGGGTGGTTCTGGTTGAGGTGCCTGCATGGTTGTTAACTGGAGACTTGTAATCCTATTCACAAGAGAGGGAAAAAAAAAACAATTACAGCCAAAATTACATATAATGGACACTAATATTGCACATAAGGTATTAAAATCCAAACACAACATGCTTGATGTTTTATGCTCGATTCGCCTTTTTTTTTCAACTGAAGTGAGAAAATGAACCATATATCATTTATTACTACTAATAAATACATGATTTCCATTTTTCTTCTCTAAATCTAATTACATAGGAAACATATCAGAATCACATAATTAAATTATACCCAAAAGATCACTTAGTTAGGTTAGAACAACAATAATATAGTATAAATGGATTGGCTATGGGTATAACTGAGTAATTAACAAGGAAACAAAGAGGAGCAAAATGAAAATTATAAATTACCTTGCGAGAGGTGGTTCCGTCTTCTTCGACGAACCAACCAGCTTCTTCACATAGAGCTTTGAGGACCTCGTTGTTGTCAGAATGCTTCGACAAATTGTAGTTCCCTTGAGATCGAAGTCCACTGAATATCTTTGCTGTTATGGATCTTCTTCTTCTTTCTCTCATTTTTTTGTTCTCTTTCTCCCTCAACGACGACTTCCTCCGAATCTTCATTGCCGAAGTTTCTCCGTTGGAATCCATTGTGTAGAGAGAGAAAGTGAACACGCGATTAGTATGTCACTGGTAATTTAATCCTCGAGGGTGAGAGTGGCAGGTTCACTAGTCACGAGGAATGCACTTTTTCTACGCACCCCTTCTGTTTTAAGGTTGGCAGCGATAATAAATGAGCAGTTACGCCAATGATTATGAGGTTGATATTCACGTTTATTTTCATGTACAAACTTTGGAAATTGAGAGTTGGTAAAATTTAGGCGGCCGAGATTGATTAGTGATGAAGTGGACCTGACTAGAGTGAGGAAAATGATGCATTAAGGCCTTTCTGTCACATGTGGATTACTTCTTGAATAGCCTAATTATGAGAACTATTTTTATGCCCCGTTAATTTCTTGAAAATCGTAACCCTTTGAATTTACCAATCAAAACAAAATGACAAAAGGCCTTAAGTAGGTTACGATTTTGTTTGGATTGGTAAATTCAAAGGGTTGCGATTTTCAAGAAATTAACGGGGCATAAAAATAATCCTCGTAATTAGGTTATCAAGAAGTAATCCACATGTGACAAAAGGCCTTAATATATCATTTTCCTCACTCTAGTTGGGTCCACTTCATCACTAATCAATCTCGGCCGTCTAAATTTTACCAACTCTCAATTTCCAAAGTTCGTACATGAAAGGACGAGATAGTTTCGCCTAGCGCCAGCTAGGTTCGTTTCACCTGGAACAGCTAGGTCCTATCTTTTCGATAAGTATGTCTCTCTCGTTAGTCTGACCTCCACCAGAACCACCTCCCACTCGGTAGATTTAGTTTTTCAACACCCTGTTTTAGATTTGTCATTATATCTTTTGAGTTGTTTATTCATCATTTGTTTCTCACCACCCTCTCAGTTGTTCAAGGTTTGTTCATCGTTAGTTGTTTGTTTCATCACTTTCCAACCCCCTCTTTTTAGATTGTCGTGTTCGTCTTTTGCTATGTCTCAACTCCCTCTGTGGTAATCTGCTCATGGTGTAACCATATATCATTTATTACTAATAAAACATGATTTCCATTTTACCAACTCTCAATTTCCAAAGTTCCTACATGAAAATAAACATGAATATCGACCTCATAATCATTGGCGTAACTGCTCATTTATTATCACTGCCGACCTTAAAACAGAAGGGGTGCGTAGAAAAAGTGCATTCTCTGTCGTGACATCCACCGGAACCACCTCCCTCTCAATATATTAGTTTTTCAACACCCTGTTTTTAGATTTGTCATTATATCTTTTGAGTTGTTTATTCATCATTTGTTTCTCACCACCCTCTCAAGCTGTTCATGGTTTGTTCATTGTTAGTTGTTTGTTTCATCACTTTCCAATCCCCTCTTTTTAGATTGTCGTGTTCATCTTTTGTTATGTCTCAACTCCCTCTGTTTGTTCACCACCCATCCCTCCTCCACCTGGGGTTGTTATTTTGGTTTGTGTGTTCAGTTGTTTTTAAGTTTTTTGGTGCTTCTTCGTTCCAACAGTCTCAAATCTGACTCCAAGGCTATCGATCCAGGTCGTGGCAGTAATATGTCTTTTGAGGCTGCTCTTCAGTGGCCAATTGATCGATTCAAATGCTATGGGAGGTTGCTGTTAGAGATGAAATATGTACTTCACCCCAATAGTGGATAGTGATCTGCTCATGGTGTAATCTTTGGCTATTTTAGCTTATTGAATAAATGAAATATCTTGTCTTCAACCACCCAAAAAAAAAAAACCTTTAAAAATTGAAGCCTCTTTTTCCTTTCTTTCTGTGCTGAAACTGGTTTTGTTTTACCATTAGACCTTTCAGCACAACATATATCAGAACTTAAAACTACACTCCCAGTAGAAGCAGGACTTCACTATTATATTTGTTTTTTCTCTTAACCACAAAAAGAAAGAGAAAAATTGTGAAAACATAGTACTCTCTACTCTCTGAAGTCAGTGAAGTCGATCGTTGATCTAGATATGCCATTGAGATTGTGGTTTCCCAATTTGTTAAACTCGGAATTTGGGTGTTCCAATCTCTACCTAAGGACTTAGATGGACCGACTGCACTAGCAGTACAAAATTCCTACGGCTGCGAATTTGAGTACAAAATTGTTAGCAGCCACCCAGAACAAATTCACATCACTGATACAAATGGAGAAGAAGAAAAGAGAAAAAAGATAAAACTTAACATAGACTGAAATGAAAATTTAGAGATGACCATAAATTATCACCAAGTAGGGATCTCCTTTTTAAGGAATCAGCTATCCATCTTTTTGACAAAATATCTAGAATCTTGAAAATGGAGTGGTTCATTCCCCCAAGCAACCCATCCAGCCATAACTTCTCTGGCAAATAATTCAACACATCGGGGAGGCTTGACCCCAGGAATATACTCCTGTAATAAATCTGACCACACCAGCATGAAGAAACTTCAGCACTAAAATAGTGTACCAACTTTCAGCACTACTTATTTACTCATGCTTTTATAAAGTGAAAACACTACATAATAATCCAGACAACAATACCTGCAATTGGAGGTTTCCTTGAGTAATCCCCAGGAATGCTCATAATCACATGATCATCCTTCAAAGGCTTAAATTTTGTTTGGTTATCAGAATTTTTTACCTGGAAGGTACCGTATAACACAAGTGAGAGATAAAAAATAAAGTGAGAGAAAAAGTGATAGTTATAACTTAGAAGGCCAATTGGTTAAACATTACAAGGCCTGACCTTCCCAGGACTGTATCCCAAAATAAGGCTTTCATATGGCCTATGATGGAAGAGATCTAAATCACTAATCAAGGATCCATTTGCTTTCACCTGCAATAGACAACAAGTATAAGAGATTGGAATTTGGAATGGCGTCAAACGCGTGTATGGCAAGCAAATAGGAGTAACTTCAAGTCACCTTCAACCAATGAAAACTTGCAGCATAGCTGACCCCCCATGCAGCAAAAAGCTCTTTCTCGACAAAACTACGCAGCTTCTCTCTGTTGGTTACCCATAATGCTACAAGGGCACCTTCGGTGTGAGTAAGTTGCTTAATAGGCAGGGATAAAAAGTACCTATTGGGCAAGGTCGGATACCTACATAGATGATACACCATAGCTGAGATTTATTTCAAATAAGCGACATTTTCCAGCCAGTTTAAACTGAGTAACAGCTATTAAGTTCATCAGTAAGTTGTCAAGCTAGTTCTATTTACAATATTATTGAATACTCAGATATATCTCAAAATCAAGATATTAAAATAAATTTCAGTTTTTTTTCATGCACTATCCTCCACCCCCAACAAAAAAAAAAGTGAAAATAAAATTTTCAAAAAAGGTTTCAAACTCTCAATAAGTTTGTGGGAGAAAGATATATCTTAACAATAAAGATCAAAGAGAAGCAAGTCTTTAACGTCGATACAATGATAAATTGTCTCATAAAAATCTCTTTAATGAGACAATATATGATGAGCAACACCTTGATTTCTGATGAGCACTGGCATTTTCCCAAGGCGGATCCACCATTATGAGATTGAAACCACAGTCAGTATGAGCTGCATAAAATCATTAAAAACCCCAATTAAATTAAATATCAAATACAACTGCCCCATACTTGACCAGCTAAACAAAAACAAGTTCTTTATTGGTTAAGAAATGCCACATATAATGCAGGTGGACCGGCAACACCTTCCATCTAGCATATTTTGATGAAGGCAAGACTCAATAAAACTTCAATTCAAATGTCATGCAACTTTTGAGGAGAATTATTCAAAGTGATAAGAAATGAACATAGTTAGAAATGTCATTGATAAGTAAAAAGGTTGGTAATTTTTTTATAAAGGTGATTGTTGCATAAAAATGACACTTATATTTTTATATCAATAAACAACCACAGATATGATGAAGAACCAATGCATATAAACAACCATTACCTGGAATGAGATTGCGAATCTGTCCCAGATCTGACTTCCATAAATGAAAAGAAAAAATGTTAAATAAGACATACTCCATTGAATGTGGGATTGAAAGCATAATAAACAACCTATGTAAGTAAACATGTCTCCAAAATTAGCTTGGTGGCTTACATACCATGTAAAAACAGCTCTCTCGAGGCATTATATAATGATTGTTCAAAATATCAGCCACCGCGTCATCCTCGGTGTCATTAGCAACCAAATTATTGAATGCGGGAAGTATAGACCTCTGTTCACAGTATACATTTGGGGAATCTGAGAAATCAAAGACTTAAATTAGCACGGTAAGATTTCCTACAGCAGCAACTACACACAATCTAAGTAATGAATAGTCCAGTAATGTATTAATAATTTAAGAAACTAAATCTATTTGGTAGCAACACATAAACAAATATCTAACGCGTGATACTAAAAACCCTTGATTGCAAGTCTTAACCTCTATGTTCATCCTGATGAGAAGGTGGGAGTAGAGGAGAAGAAATAGGAATAACACTCGTTGTCGTTGTTTTGATGTTTAAATGTGATAAAGTGGTAAGAAACTCACTAAAATATAGAGTATTTCATAACATAGGATCCAATGCATAATGCCATAATCAATTATTCATTCTTATCCCAACTGGAAAATAATCTCAATAGTTCAATAATTTTACACTGATAATGATAAATAAAAATATTTCTCTAACTCTTCACATCAGTAAATGTAATAAAATGGTGAAACGCGGTTGAGACTTATTGTGCAAGTCAATAGTTACTAGATTCTAATCTTAATACAATGTCATACACTCCACATAGTATTAGCTACGTTCATTCATTTCTTCATGAAATATCCAAACAATACCTATAAGAATTGTGTTCCATCATTTTGTTCTATTCCATTCAGCTATGATTAATTGTCCGATCAAACCCTAATGCCAAAATACTAAACAATCAAGATCAACTTAGGATAACGAAAATCACACCTTCCAAGTCCTTATCAGAGTCACGAATCCGTAAATTTAGCGTTACAACAAGATCCGGCGATTGCTGCCCCAGTTCGACAAAACATTGTTCACTACCCTCACATTCCTCTTTCAAGCAATGCGAAACATTTTCACTTCTCAAACTTCTCAAAGCATCCAAAAGTCCATTCGATTTCAACAAACACTCATGAGCCTTCAACAACAAAGGCCTCAATTCCTACACTAAACACAACAATAATCAAATCAAAACACAATAGGTTACAAATTTCATTAACAATCAACAAAATCAAAACCTGATGGCGTTGAAGTGCAATTTGTTCTCTATCGTTCAACGGTCGAGAATCTTTGGAACTCCGTTTTCGTTTTTTCAGTTTGCGTTTTGTGGGAGATGAAGAAACGGTGGTGGAAATAGGGTTTTTGGGGGTTAGGGTTCGGGATTCAAAGAAACGAGGATAGTAGGTGGATGGTGAAATAGTGAAGCGGTTGTAAGAACGATTTAGAACGCGTACGGGATCGATGAAAACGGTGTTGGAATCGTTGAAATGGTAGATACCGGATTCGTGGAACAATGGTAGTTTCTGTGAATCTTCCATTTGTTCTCTCCACCACTCACAGCTTCGTGCTCGATGCTGCTGTTGCGAACTGCGAACAGTAAAATTATTGAATATACACCTAAAAAAATTGAATATTTATCAATTTTTTAATTGTTTAATACTCACTCCGGCCACATTTATAACCAAATTTAACTTTTTTATACATCGAAGAATGAATGTATGTGACATATATTATAGACCTCATACATCCATTTTTTTAATAAATGTAACCGGAGGGAGTAATTTATGAATTGTGTTCGTGAGTTTAACTCAGTTAATATGAATATCGCATTATATACTTATGAAACGGAAATCGGACCCAAACATCTCCACTTATTTATATTAAAAGTTAAATTTATAACCATTTGGACTATTTGACAAAAATAAATAACTTATGGACTAAATAGTTGGATACTGACCAAATCCTTGGAGTTAGATAGGGTTGAACACTGGTTGGATTTGGTCTGAAAATCGACAAACCGATAAAAAATTAACCTCTTAATTTGGGTTCAATTTTGATCGTTTACATATTCTCTTAGTTCGGGTGTCAGGTTATATGATTGACGGGTAGAATGGATCATTCTTAACAGGTTAGCTTGAAAATTTTGTTGTTGCTACATCTAAAATTTCCATGATCCATAAATTTTTATTTTTTTAAAAAATTCAACAGCTTTTATACACGGCAACAAAAGATATAATAACTGCATGAACAATAAAGAGGGTGACATGCAATTGTTTTGTTTGAAATTTGTAGATACAAATACAATTTTTACAATTCATTCTTCAACATATCACTGAGTTGTAAAGGCACGCGAAATCAAAGAAGAAAATAATAATTTGCATTGTATAAATTTTTAGAAACATATGTCACTAACTATGCAACTACTCTAGTCGATTTTTTTATAAGAAATAATTTGAAAAATTCACATAGATAAAAAAAACACATTGTAAATAGTTATTTTTATTTAATACTCTTATAAATTTAAAGTATTCCTTGAATATCTCTATTTAATCACTCTTAAATTCACAAATTTACTTACTTTTAAGATTCTCTCACATAATAAATAAGGGCACAAATGAAAATAAACATAAAATGTAAACTTAAATATTGGTCAAAGTTTCTTATAAAAATTATAACAAAAAAAATCACTATTGTTTCTTATAAAAAGGACCGGATGGAGTATTTATGATCGTTTTTTAACAATCTTTGACTCATATCCGACTGTACGCTTCGATGTACCGGCGGTTACAATTTTAAGTTGAATCATGGATTAAATTTTATGCATTTAATTATGCAAAATTAAATTTTAAACCAATTTTTTCTGGACAAATTTTAAACCAAATTTATTAGAAACTAGATAGAATCTTAACTACTACATCTCTCCCTAATTATAAAACTTTGTTTGACCACTGCACGTACGGCAATTCACAATTTTGATTACTAGTATCTTTAATTGTCTATTAATAAAATTATAAAAATTTAATATTTTAAAAATAATCATCAATACAAATTGAACAAGATCATATATACTAATATTTACATTTATATATTATTAATAAAAAATATGGTTAAAACAAGGTAAATGAATAATATACTTTTGTCAAACAAAGTCTTATAATTAGGGATGAAGGTAGTATAAAAAGCATGATCATTGTATATACTCCCTTTGTCCCATTTTATAAGACATCATTTGACCAAATGCACTATTCATATGTCTTGTTTTGACCGTATTTTTCTAAAAGTATATAAATGCAAATATTATCGTATAAGATCTTGTTTGATTTGTTTCGACGAGTATTTTCAAAATATCAAATTTTTATAATTTTAACTAATGGACAATTAAAAATATTCGTAATCAAAGTTATGCATCGGTGTACGTGCAGTGATCAACTAATTCTTATATTTTTGGATTGAGTAAGTAGTAGTATATGCTTTATGACTTTGTTGTTCCGATGCTTTTCTCTTATTTTGTTTGTATCACAAAACTTGATGGCTGTGCCTAAAATAATCCAACGGTGTCCATCTACGGCTCATGTTGTTCCTCTGTCGCGGGAAAATAATGTACAGGTTTAGTAATTTGGCGGGAAATATAGAGTCTGTTCGTGCCTTTTGGGGAGAGTGAGTGGGAGAAGATATTTTATTAATTTAGTAATTAAATTAAATTAATTAAATAATAAGAGTAAATGATTGTATCTTCTTCTACAACTGCGAGAGTGAAACTGATGGCGCGTGTTATGGAAATTTCCTGTGTTGGATAGAAGAACATCAACTACAAGGTACATCCTTCTGTACAAGTGGGACCCTTACCATCAATTTCGGGTGTGTGTCACTTTATGTTTGTTAGGCAAATATGTTATGTGACTAACTTTTTTAGATTTATCGTATAATTTTTTAGATTCATTATAGAATAGAATTAATGGATTTAGAGTATATTATTGTTTAGATATATTAATTTTATAATAAATCTAAAAAGTCAACATTTTCTTATATGTAGCACCGAATGAAGTATTATATTTAGAGACATATGAGACACCGTATTATTATGGATAATTCTTTGAACTCTTTAAAATATCTGCAATCTATGGTGCTAAAAAAATTAAAAGTGTGAAAAACAAAAGATATAAACATATGTTGATTTAAGCAAAAAATCAATTTTTCAGATTAATTGAATAATGAATAAATTTAGTCTATATTATAGACTCTCCGTTTGAATTGATTTACTTTTTATTTTATGCAAAATATCTTATGCAGATAAATAAGATTTTATGTTAATTTATAAGTTTTCATTAATGAAAATTGTATTTTAATAAGCTATTTTTTCAAAAACTACCTTGACAAACTTATAATAATACATAAAAACTTATTTACTTGCATATGTTGTTTTGTATAAGCTCAACAATAAGTCAATCCAAACGGATCATAGAAAATTATTTTTGTACTTATATTAACTTTATGACCTAATCAGAATAGTCAGGCTGGTAGAACACATTTTCAATACGATGGTGGTAAAGTGAGATGTACCTATGGGACACTCTGATACTCGGATCAATTTTTGTGTATAGTGAGAAATTTAAGAGTAAAAATAAAATATCCGACTATATGCATAAGAAGAGTATATACAGTTCCTAACACGAGTCATCGTCATTGATGCGAGGGCGAATCTTGCGGTCTCGACGTTAATGACTATTCGAATAATAGTTGAAAAATGATGATTAACACTAAATGTCAATTATTTCGATGTCAGCCATTACATGAGTAACAACTTATATAACCGTTGAGCAGAAACGTATGATCTTGGCTAACATGTTATTGAACCGAATTCGACGCTTATATGACCATGCTCAACACTAATTTGGACTCAGGCAAGGGCGGAGCTGCTTGTGGGCTCGGCAGGGCCGTGGCCTGCCCCAGTTTTTTTTTTTTTTTTTCTTACAATGGGAAACTACTCTTATACCCTTGCTAACTCTCTTAAATTTCAACATAACCCACGCGTGACAATATTCTTGCTTCTTCACCCTCACCCTCACACGCAAACGTCATTGGTAAGTCGGCAACCACACGGAAGCACCGTTTGCGCAACCCACCGCGCCACCTTCCACCGTCGACCTCATCTCTCTGGTTCTGTTCTCATGTATCTCTTATGAAACCCCTCTATTCTCTCAGATTTTTTGTTAAATTGTTATTGTTGAATGTTGTTGTTTTTCGCCTGTTTCTTTAAGGTTACATTAATTTAGATCTGAAGGTAGTCACAAGATGGAGAAGACAAAATGCAAAGAAAGATTGTATATATGGTGCTTCTCCATTGATGAGTGACGATGGAGAAGAGTAGGAAGACAGAATACAAAGAAAAATTAGTTAAGGAAAGAGATAAAGGAGGGATTGGGTGACGGAAGTCCTATGCATTACTACTACGTTTTAATAGATCCGAACCATTCAATTATTTTAATAGATCCAATGGTATATTTTTAGTGGCAATGAGAGACTTATACATTTGATTTATAAATTAATAAAAATAAAAATAAAAATGCGGCCCTCCCCAATATTTTGAGCTGGCTCCGCCACTGGACTCAGGCCCAATTTATAACTAATTACGGAGTATAATACTCCCTCCGTCCCGTAATATAAGCAAAAAAAATATCTTTTTGATGTCCCAAAATATAAGCAAAAGACAATTTTTTTAATCCTAAAGTTACAAATTACCCTTAGTCATAATTCACTATTGTTTAGTTTCCCAACAAACTTTTGGGTAGTTAGCTTATTTCAATATGACTTTTTAACTTTCATCATTCAAAAAGCTGATTTTTTCCATTAACAAGAAGTAATTATAACAAGGGTAATATAGAAAACTTAATTGTTTGTTTTGGTAAAATTTAGAGTTTCTTAATAAGTGTGAAATTTTTTTTTTGCTTATATTCCGGGACGGAGGGAGTACATGTCAAATGTTTCTTAGGTTTATTATAAGTAAATTTTTTTTTTTTTTTTAAGTTTATTAAAAAATAATATATTTAGTCTATAATATAGCCGAACACATTGGTTTTCAATGAAATTAAAAAGTAATTTGTTTTTATAATAGTGATTGAATATAGTACTAGTAGTAAAGAGAAGGGCAGTATTGGAATATAGGTATTAGGAGGCAAAGAAAAATCCAAAGAAACAACACAAAGTCAACAAGTCAACATGAGTAACTTCTTCTCAAAAACAAAAGCCAAAAAACCTCTCCTTAATGAGTGGGGTCATTACATCATGTACTCTCTCTCTCTCTCTCTCTCTCTCTCCCATCCTACGTACATGATTGAATACATCAACCTCTTTTCATTACGTGGCACTCTCCCATTCGTCCATCCCCTCTCGTCGGGATTCATATCTACACCCCCCCTCTCTCTCTCTCTCCTCTGTACTGTCTCTCACTACTTTTTCCATTCCCTTCTCTCTCCTCTATCCACCCACCACTCTCTTCATTCTCATCTTCTCTCACCAAATTTTTCTCTCCCCACTTTCCTCTCCCTCAATGCAGGATCATCACCACCCTGATCACGGTTTTGATCTATAATAACTTTTTTTTTCTCTCTTGAAACTGAAAATGTTGGAAGCAATGGAAAGTTCAGTGAATGGTGGATTCTCACAACATTTACAAAGCTTTGGAGATAGTAGTGAAGAAGAACTCTCTGTTCTTCCTCGTCATACCAAAGTTGTTGTAACTGGTAACAACCGTACTAAATCAGTTCTTGTTGGTCTTCGTGGTGTTGTTAAGAAAGCTGTTGGTCTTGGTGGATGGCATTGGCTGGTACTAATTTTCTTAATCAATTTCAGTTTTTTTTTTTTTTGTTATTCTAATTTTGTCTTGAAAATGTTGTTTTATTTATGTTTTTGTTGGTATTCATGTTTTGGAGTAACACAAAACAATGTGTTTTTGGTTTTTATTTGCATGTTTTCTTTATACTTGCAAGATAATTTTTTTATAACTTTCATAACTCAAATCATTTGAATTTTTAATAAAAATCCTATATATCCAAAATCCCAATTCATTTCAAAGTGAAATCATTGAATTGTACATTTTTAAGT
Organism: Trifolium pratense; assembly: GCF_020283565.1. NCBI lineage: Eukaryota > Viridiplantae > Streptophyta > Magnoliopsida > Fabales > Fabaceae > Trifolium > Trifolium pratense. The sequence continues at coordinate 41,575,358 of NC_060059.1, read as the reverse complement.
ATTGGGTTATTGGTTTTTATAATTTTCATGGAGTTTTTTTTTCTTCTAGTTATGGATCTAGTGTTTTGGAATTTAATTTCATTGTGAATGATTGGTTGTGTATGTTTTTTGGTTTTGTTGGTTAAAGGAAATTTTTCTATGATTTTGCTTGGGTTTTTGGTATTGGTAATTCTTAAAATGGGTTTTGGTAAAAAAAATTGTTTGTTAAATGAGGTAACTTTCATGAACTTGAATTTTGCCAATTTTATTCATTTTTTCCTATTTTGAAGAGCAAAAATCTCTACTTGATGATTTTTTTCATCTTTTGTTGATGTTTAATATCTGATTGTTGTTCTTAGCTCATGCATGCTTTGACCATTAACTCTTTTTTCTTGGATAAATTAAAAAACAAGTATATGGGGTATTGTATCTTTTTTTTTTGAACCAGGGTATTATATCTTTTAGTCACAAGTTTTTTCATATTTTGCTTGGATCTGAATCAATGTTATTGGAGACAAAAAAAAATCTTGAATTTTATAGTTTTGTTTTATAAAATTTTAGCATGGATGATAATTTTACACTGTTTTACATGCATAAAATTGCAGGTTCTTACCAATGGTATTGAAGTGAAGCTGCAGAGGAATGCTCTTAGTGTGATTGAACCACCTACCGGTAACGAAGAAGATGACGACCTTGAATTTGAAAATGAAAATACCATTTGGCATGGATCAGATATGGGTGAGATTCAATTTGGAATGTTACTTTTCTTTTTCTATCTTTCCAAGTTTTTGTTTTTCTCTTCTATTTCAATTACATTTTAGGAAATTATGAGTGTATTTGCAAAGGATATTTATTATTTTTCGATTGATTTCTACTTGGAATCCATGCGTAATTGTTTATTTTCCTTTTGATTTTCGCTATGGCTGATTTTGTTTGTGCTATGTTTGATTTCCCTCAGCATCAGATGACACTCAAAAGTCCAACAAATCAAGGAATAGAATGCAAAGATCATTAGGATCGTCTCACAAGAGCATCAGCAGGTCCTTCTCTGTTGATTCACAGTCGAAGGGATCCATTTCTATGCCTCACGCATGGACGGTACATATCAACTTGACTATTTTTTCTCTTACACTAGTTGATTTTTCTAGTTTGTTATATGTTTGAAACCAATTAATGTGTTGATTATTCAACGATTGAAAAATATTGTGCAGAAGGTTGACTTGAGCAAATTGGAAATGTCTGCGTTGTGGAGATATTGGCGACACTTCAATCTGGTAAGCAAATTATTTTACCTATCTTGTCTTTTACTGGTTGGTGGAAATCGTAGCTTATATTGAAAATGGTAATGCAGGTGGATGCTGTTCCAAACCCATCAAAAGAGCAGCTGGTAGATGTTGTTCAGAGGCATTTCATGTCACAGGTACATTAATGTTTGCATTAGGATCTTTCTTTCTGTTTTATTAGTAATTGTTCAGTTCCTAATTCCTATAACACTTATTTGGTTGAGCATTATCTCTAGTTCCAATTGGATTTGGATTTCATGCAGTCACTAATCCCACGTATTCACAAAGTCAACACCAAGGTTTTAAATAAAGGTCCGTTACCGCGAAAACGGCCGCGACAAAAAGGTATTGGGGCCTAGCGTTACCGTTTTTCACCGTTTTTATATGGTGAAAAAAAATCACGCTGAAACGCCGTTACGGCCGCGACGAAACACCGATACAGCCGCAAAGAAACGCAACATGGCCGCGACAAAATGCTAATAGATAGAGATTTCTATTTTTTCCAATAGAAATGCATAAAAATCACATTTTTAATACAAATATGAACATAAATTATAAAGTGTTATATTTTTTAACTCTTTTCAAGTTCAAAACTTTACATATATCTCATATTTAAGTTGTTATACATATATCATAGTACAAATAATTTTAATAAGATTTGTGCGATATTGTGATTTATTCACACCGCGACGACCGTATTTCATAACGCAACAGCCGTAACAGCCGAAATCGCGAAATCCTTGACGCGACCGCGACCGTGACCGTGACCGCGACCGCTATTTAAAACCTTGGTCAACACATTAGATCTCAATCCAACGACCACCAATGTGTTGAATGTGTTAATGCATGGGATTGTGACTTCAGGGAGTCTAAATCTGTTGAATTATGAATGATCACTCGAGAGTTTCAAGTTGTTTGATGTAGGACGAGTATTTGGTTAATATGATGGTCTGATATCACGTTTTATTCTTAATTTGTGAAGCAAATGGACGAGTTGCAAGTTATTAGGGGATTTGTCAAAGCTGCAAAGAGACTTAAGACAACTATGTGCAAATGATGGAGCGGAGCGGAGCGAAATGCTGATATATTCATAAAAGTTATATATATTTTCTAATGCTAACAAAGATGACGGTGTCTAATATGAATAATCCACTTCCCTTGGTACTATGTAACATATTTAGCAATAGCAAGTAGTAGTATTTCGGATCTCAATTAGTAGTAGATTGATTAAGAGGTTATATATAGAACAACTCTTTTGTAGCATCACCTAGTTATGTAGATATGTGACCTTGTCACTTGGATCTTCATGGAAGTTTTATGACTTCCTTTAGCTTATGATTATAATGTACTTGCTGCTCACATGGGAAGTGGGTTTCTTCAAACTTATGAATGTATATATCTTGATTATTCTCATGTATGAGTTGGTGTATAGTTGTGCTTCGCGTCGAGGGAGGGAAGTGAATGCACGAGTAATCTCGGCCTTTGAAAAAATTAGAAGGTTTTGATCATGAAACTTATTTAAATTGTCAACCATTTGATTTTTTTTAATTGCGAAGATTTGGTTGACTATGTGAAGTTAGTATTTGCCGACTGAAGAGGATCTGCGTCCGGCGACTCGGCGAGGGACAGTTAAAGGAGAAGCTTAAATGGAGTTGACTGTATTTTTCTTTCAGAAATGAATAAACCATTTTATTTAATGTTTAAGTTTGGTCAAATAGTAATCAATAGGGAACAACCTTAAAAATTTCCTGTAAAAAAATAACCTTAAAAAATTTGTTTATCTTTTTTGTTGTAGCATGTGTCTGATGGACATTAATTAAGACATTTCTCACTGATTTTCAAAAGCTTCAATGTGTGTATAGTTTTTTTTTATTAATTTGTTTTTTGGTGCAATATATAGCTTTTAATTCACAACAAATTTTCAACGTTTTGTTTTGGTATTTTCCCAATATACAAAGGTACTATATAGACTATAGTTGGAGTAGATTAAATAGTTGACATAAAAAAACAATAAATTTAGAGAAATGTTATTTTGACAACAAAAAAAGTTGTCCAACAACAACAAACGAGGGGCCCGTCACCTTTTTGCTATTTTTTATTATTTTTGACCTGCATCGATTTGCGTGCATAGATAGAAAAAAATTGTTGTCCACCCGGGACAACATTTTTATGTGTTCAAATAACACTACTCTAAATTTAGTAGTGGTTGTATTTTTACTTGAATTAAGATATAATATTCAAATCCTATAGTACAAGATTTTTCCAAAGTAGTAGCAATTATAAATTTTCATCTAGAAACAAATTGCCAGCTGTGACCAGCTGGATAACCTCATTTTTCAAGCAATTTCGAATTCAAACTTTCAAATTAATGATGTCAAAAGAGACCTTACATTGAAACTTAAAGTCACCAATATGCCATTTATAGTATCTTATCTTTATATACATATATGTAGAGGATTGAAATGAATAATAAGGTATTATCAAAAAAAAAAGAAATGAATAATAAGGCCATGCTCGTTTAATAAAAGTAGTACTAGTAGTGTACTTTTACTCTTTTTTCTTTAATAATAACAGTTTACTTTTACTTTTTTTAAACTAGAAAAATGTTATTAAAGGTCTTAAAGATATTGTTTAAGGTACTAAAAGACATAACTTTTGCATAGAAAAGTGATGTAACTATTATTTTGACGATAATTTAACTTGTATTTTCACGATTTTTTTTTTCTGTATTATGAAATATTTAAACTATATCTTCAGAACAGTTGTTAGTATGTGATTCTTTCGGACTTAAGATTTTTAACATGAAAGAGTGAATAAAGATTTTGACAGTGGATGATTGATCAACGACTTTTCAAGATGGGAGTGTATATTCAAACAACCACTTGATTAAGTAAGCATTATGGTTTGAAATTTTAGAGTTAGAATAATGGATACCTGAGTTTAGATTGCATGTTCGAATTTATAGTGAGAAAATTAAAGTTTTAGATTATGGAGCTTTCTCTTGAATACTTGTCCTAATTAATGTATAGGTGTAAGGAGATATACTAAATTCCTTCATCTAACGGGTCGGGATGGGGCGTTCAACCCTAATCAAGTGTACTTCTAGGTTCCGTTTGTGAAGTTATTTGCACAAACGCCGGTGATTGAAGGTGACTTAATCGAGTATGAAAATGATCTTCAACACAATTCAGAACAACATAAACTTTTAAATAATGACCGTTATAGTTGTAATTTTGAATTAGGTACTCTTAATAATTTAAAAATATTACCCAACAATCAATAAAAACAATTGATATAAGTATATTAACTTGCGGTACCCACTTGAGTTGGTTTGATGATATTAACTTGAGATCTGGAAATGTACTCCTCCTTAGGATTTCAAGTTTGATTTTTCCGGATGTCAATTTAAGTGGACTAATTTAGGTTCTTCAAAAAAAAAACTTGCGGTACCCACACAACTACTTTTATTGTCCCGGCCTATGGCAAAAAGATTTGTAGGCAACGTCCAAAATTAAGACGCCAAAGCTTAAAATTTGGAGACAAAACAAGATGCGCATGCCCAAAAAATAAATACTCGTATGAAAAAGGAAAGCTATGGGTTAATATGTGTGGTAATGAGTAATGACTCTAATTTATTTTTGTTGTGGGAGAAAGGGTAATGTCTCTAATTCACTTTGTGAACAAACATCCAATCCAACAGAGCAACAACATATAGGTCAGGCTTATGATGTGAACGTGAGTCAAAATCCGGTGGATATTAGGATCAAAACGGGTCCCATTGGACACATGCATTTGTTTGGACTGTGAGTAAAATGAATCAACAATCAACAGTCAACACCAGTAGAGGATTTTTTTTAAAGAATTGTTAACAATTTTTTTTTAATGATCTTTTTATAATTTCTCTGCATTTATAATTTCAAAAGAATGATCTTTTTAAAATTATTAATATAATAAATAGTGTATTTTTTTCATAATAAAAATGTTCATAACTTTTAAAAAACAAATAGTAAAAACTACTACTATTTTACTATTTGGCTTTTCTTCAAGGTGAAGATAATAAAAAATGAAGAGAAACAAATTTCAATGGTGTTATAGAATTTGTAGAAGTTGGATGAATGAAATAACATGTATTTAAGTGTTATTTTGTTTCTTTTTTTTTTTTTTATAATGTTTTTGGATTTTTAGTTCGCATACTAGAATGAGAACTTTTATTTATCATAATATTTATGGGGGGGCGCAGATGTTGGAATTGAGTCAAATAAAATTTCCACTCTCAAAATAGGTGCGAACAATACTCGCATCCTAGAATGCGAGAGGTAACTTTGGTAATTTAAAGGAGCACGTGAGAATTTATAGGGGGCATAAAAAGTAAATATCTTATAAGAAATTGTGGAGCCATTGGACCGTAGGCCCATAATATCCAATTTGCTCAATCTAGGTCTGGATTGGGTTTCAAGTAAGCCTTATATTCTTGAAAGAAAAAAAAACCTAATATTCTGTAAAAAAATAGATATTGGAGCCATCTTTATTATTAAGGTTTGAATCTTGATTCACACCACCTTATAATATATCTTTTCTTTTTGGGTTAGCCTTTTGGTTCTTTGAAAAAGGGACACTACTGATTAAGAATTTGATCGTGAGATAAATAAAGTTTGATTAAAAATTGTTTTTCTTTAAGAATTAAATTTGATTTTTCTCAAATAATTTGTCGTAGGCAGAACTCATTTATCACTAGAGTTCAAATAATTTACTCATTTTTATTGAGTTTACAAAGAAGCTAACGGTCGAACCTACGACCTTTAACATATTACACAAATTTTTTAGTGGCTTTAATTTACTCATCTTTTGTAGGCCTAAACCATTTTTCCAAAATTACTACATAATATTTAGAGTTCTTCTCAAGCCCCATCATCATATTGATTGAAAAATAAACGAGTTTGACATAATTTGTTAAATCTTCTTTACATATAATCATAATCTCAAAATTAAATCTTCCTTACACATACCAATGTATAGTTTGAATCATCAATATCTTTAGTTTAATATTGTGAAAATATCATTAAGACAAATCAAACAAAATCATATTTACTAATATTTGTCTTTATATATTAGTAAAAATTACGGTCAAAATAAGTACACAACAGTAATAGTTAAAGTACAAATCAGGAGTACCAGAAGTACTCAACAACAAAATAAACGACAAAATAAGAAAAACGTTACACCACAAAAACACCAAAAATGACTCTTAGAAAACCACCACAGCCACCTGAGGCAGCTGCCGAAAAAAAAGAGAGGAACAAACTAGCGATGAGAGAGCACGACAATAAATACTATTCAACCAGAATGTAAAAAAACTAAGCACCACATCCCCACCTCACCTTAATAAATCAACACAAAATAGGACGCACCTCCCACTCATAGAGGAAACAGGGACCGCCAGAGTTTATATGTACTATTTTGGAGACATGACCATTGAATGTGTTAAGATCCTCAAAGTCATTAGTCTATTTTATTTAAGGTCAATAAATCATCAATCTCGACAGCGTTCAAAATTTTTCAATAACACTAATAGAATCCTTTAAATTTTTACATTTCTGATTTTAACTCATACATATAATTTTCATTTTGAAAAAAATGCTAATATATATCTTTAAAATTAAGAATATATCCTTAGAATTAAGGATATATGTTAGCATGATTTTTAAAAAAAGAAGAAAAGCTTCCAGTCAAATCTTTTTTTATCATACTCTTGTCTTTTATTTGGTTACCTTACCCCCCACGCAATTTGAGTAGCACCGCATGCATTCCAGCGTGCATCCACTGATTCAACTTTTTCGTTGTTACCACTTGAATTCTTTTACTCCCTTAATTAAATCCTAATAATATAAACCACTTCAACACATTGCACATAGATTCTAAAATAAAATTATCATTTAGTATTGTTAGCTCATCCGAAAATATTGATATTAATATTATATATGTAAGGTTTGAGATATTTTTACACGAGTTTGAATTTAGGATTTTATAATTAGATATGACAAAAATTACTGAATTAGATGTGAAATTTACACGACTTTGAATTTAGGATTTTATAAATAGATAATCACATGTTTAAATCTGTGATTATCTATTTATTTATCTCAAATTAGTTTTTTACTAGAATCTCTTTCCTCTAAAAATTAGAAAATTAATATAAAAAATGAACAGTTTAACTTTTTACCTGTGATTATCTTTTGACAAGAAAATCACCAAATTAATTCTATTATGTAATATTCTTAAATAAAAAAATGTTTGAAATTATAAATATTTTAAAAAGAAAGAATATTAATTCTATTAAGTTGTTAAATTGATCTATACATTTAATCATTTACATCTTCCTATCAACTAGTAATATAAATAACCTATTTAAAATATTCACAATCTCTAAAAGCTTATTTAAGAATGCTTTACAAATATTATATATTATATATCATAAAAAGAACACAAGAGGTTATATATTGTAATTTTTTAAGATAAATTTTTAGAGATTATGAATATCATATACTAGACTAATTTAGTGATTTTCTAAATTGAAAGTATAAATATATTTTAGTCATAAAATTGGGCAAATACTACTCCGATACCGTATAAATAGAATTTAAATATGTGCGGAATTGAAATGAAAGAAAAAAAAATGTTTAAAATATTCACAATAAATCCATTTGCTACTCTGTAAACTAAATTATTTGTCATCACTATTTTATTCCAAACAAACTTTGTCATACTCAATTCAAGTGTCCATGAGTCATGAGTTCCGGGTGTGGAGTTTAAAAATTAGAGTGATGATAAAGAAGTCATGAGTTCTACTATTTTGTTGAACAAAAATTATATAATTAATCCGACAACTGCGATTGGTAGGGGTTGAAATTACTTGACGCTAAAATTATCTCTCAAACTAGATTAGATGGTCTATTGGACCGGATACTGGTCGTTAAAACAAAACAAAAAATTAATTATTAAGATTAAAAAAATGTTTTTGCTAAAACTACTTGATGGATTAGATGCGGACAAAATATTCAAAGCTTGTTAATTTTCTTTTTCTCATTTTCTCATACCTATAATCAGAACAAAAAACTTACCAAACAATGAAACAAAGCCAACAAAATTATCTTAAATTTTAAACGGAAAAACTCTAAAATAATGGGTGCATCCAAATAGAGTCCTCTTAGCTACATTAACAATAGTGGAAATATTAGTTTTTTGTAAGCAAAAGTAACAACTCAAATAAAATAGACAAAACCATCTAAATTATATCTATATTCCTTCATTTATCTTAAAAAGCGAGTCATGAAAAGAAGACTAAACTACTAACAAATTTGTGCGACAAGAAAATGCTAAATTATATCTATATTCCTTCATCTAATATGCTAATACTAATTCTAATATATATAATGCCAAATTGCTTTATTCTTGAAGCTAATACTTGGTATCTAGTTTTAGACGTCATGCATGGCTTAGCCTGGACTACATTATTCCCCAAGAATCATGGAAAATATGACAAACACACTCTTATTATATATTTAACATAAAACATTGCTTTCTCTACTTCAAATTGATAATATCATGTCAATTCATATATTCAATGTATGTAGGAATGGTATCTCTGTGCTATAGTCATTCTCAAAAACGTCAATGATCGAGTTCCATGTAAAGTAATTTAATTAGAAAATAGAATATTTTAAAACCACTAAAATTATGTAGTATGTGTGTGTAATGTGTAGACACATACTAAGAATATATATTTGTAAGATGATCTAATGAATATGGGACATTTAGGTCCCGTTTGAATTGACTTATTTTCATGCTTATGCGAAACTACTTATTCAAATAAATAAATTTTTATGTATTATTATAAGTTTTTCAAGTTAATTTATGAGAAAATAACTTATAAAAATATAATGTTTGTAAGTGAAAACTTATGAATTAACACAAAAATTTATTTATTTGCATAAGTTAGCTATACTAATAATAAAGGGAATACTCAAATTTTGGTGTAGCCTTTTTTTGTAATACCCATAACAGTTTTTTTTTTAATTTCTTCTTAACTTCCACATTTTTTTAACTTCTATTTTAGTAACTTCTTCTCTCAAACAAAAAGTAACTTCTATGCTTTTTTATTTTCATCAAATCATTTACATTTTTTAACACATTTTATTTTCATAAAATTGGGCCACACTGGCCACTAGTTTTCATAAGTTCAAAAATAAACCAAATCCAATGGACCTTTTAATACAGACAAGTCCAAATGTAGAATATACATTTGTTTTTATTTTCTATTAATGTAAAATTTGTTTTCTATATCAAAAATAGTAAGAGTGTGCCTTTGGACAATTTTCAAAAAAATTATGTTAGATGGACTCAATGAATATGGTGAGACATACTCTACTCCTTCATAATTATAGATTTATTTCATTGAGTGAACATTTTCTTCAAGTATAATATACCATATATAATATACCATTTTCTTTAAGAAATCACGCAAATCCATTCTCTATTATTGTCGTGTAAAAGGCCACTACACTGCAACCATTATTGTGCTATATAATCAAATTAAAGAGATTGAAAAGTTTTGACTAGAGCATTGCTAAATATTTCAAAGCACTTTACACAAGAAAGGCAAGAGTACGTGTGACTTATACAATTTTAAGAGAATAGGAAAATAGTAATTTCTTACTTTGAAGGAAATCACATCTGTTGTTGGTAAAAATTAAGCCAAAAATTAATGATCGCGAATTTCACGCCTTTCGTATTTTGGTTGATTCGTAAGAATGAACATTACTATTTTGCCAATTTCGGTGGGCTAAGTCTATACAGAGCAAAAAACTCTGGCTTTAAATGGGGCCCCCGCAAGTGGGCGGTGGGATTGGTCCCCTTAGATTAGTCGGTCTTAAGGCTACCAAGTTTTCAAAAAAAAACTTTTAATTTAATTAAAAATTTAAATAAAATTTTAAAAAATATCATTAAGAAGAAAGCTTCACTACAGGAGAACAAACTGAGTGGCTGATTAGTTAAAATTTGGGACTACAAAACAGAATTGGAACAATAAACATCCACTAATTTACATCAATTCAAGGCATGTTCTTTATGGGCTAAAAGAAGTATATACTTGCACACTAATATTATGTCCTTTTCATAACATTTCAAGGCAAAGACTGCAAGTGTATATTACAAAATTGGAATGGCCAATTGCATCTTCCTTTTTTTTTTTTTATATGTTCTTTTTCTCTGTTGCTTTAATAAAAGTACTAATACTTTTTTTTTGGGTAGAAAAAGTACCATTAAAACTTAAAATACAGTATATATATGACGTCGTATTGCTAAACTTGGCCTCTAATTTCAAGTGAAGAGCCTCATGAGTCACCATCAAGTATATTTTTTATTTGATTTAACAATCAAGTATATTTAAAAGTGACCATGCCTTTCTTTAACATAATTAAATTAATTAATGATGTCATGATTTATAAAAATAATTAACGTATACGAGTATTTTTTATTTTTTAAAAAATCAACCTCACTACTAGTTCAATTGTCATATTTGAATTGTACGTGGCCGGTTAAAAAATTATGTGTAAATATTGGTTTTTGAGCATATTTTAGAGAGTAAAGTATCTTGCGAGACAAAGGAGGAGCTTTTTTAGGGAAATTTGGAACTAAGGACTTGTGTCTTTTGAGTAAGATTCTCGGATTCGAGATATGAGAGTGAATTCTATGTGGTTAAATTTGTCTGCAGTGAAATCTCATTCATACATTTTTTTCTAGCAAATGAAATTTAAATTAAATTATTAAAATAATATAATAATAATGGGTGTAGATCTTTACTGGACTTCCTCCAGTATCGGAGAGGATCCTTGTTCGGAGATACATAAATACATAGCAAACACCCTCGATAGTTATGAACCATTGAAAAAAGGTTATAAGTATTCACTAATGAATTCTTGAGTGAAAACTACCAAGCAAGGATTGAGATATGAGATGAGAGAAATTAAAGATTGCTCTTTATGACCTATATATTGAACAAATTTTTTTTGCAACTCTTTTGCATTTCTTGTAAAGACTCATTGATAATTACTTTGAACTAAGGTGGTGAGGCATGATCAGTGTGGTACAACGGTTATAGGTTTTTATGGTGGTGGTTTATGAATGTACTGCAAAACATGTGTAGCACTACGACGCTGAAGTCCGCATGAGATCATGTGTCCACTATATCCGACGAAGAATGCGAGGAGCTGTTGAGATTGATCCAACAGTTCAAGGGCATCATAAGGGAAAGATTTGTTGTCACGGGAGTACGAGATATCTTGTATGCTGCATAAGTGACCTTAGGCTCGCTGTGAAGAATGATAATAAGTAGGGTTGAATTTTTTATAGTTGGACCGTTTGTATTGAGCCTGGATTAGGCGTGCTTATTGCTCTATTCTTTTTATCTTTATATTGATTGCGTGATTTTGCTATACACATATGTTCCAAATTTTTCTTTGTTTTGAAGTTATTATTACTTCTTTTTTTTAGTTGAAGAAACTTGAAGTTATTATTACTTAAACTGTTTATTTGTTGATTGTCATTGTTATTTATTTTTTGTCTTGAACAAGAGTTTGTATTCACAAACATAAATAATTAACACTTCATAATTGATATTCTAAAATAACAATTATCGTATAAATATGCACAGACGCTATAATGCATGTCATAAATGAGACGACAAAAATACATAAAATTAGAATTCTGCTTCTAGCTGTGGAAGCCACCACTGAAACGTGACGTTGAATTTGTTTTGCTTCAATTACTTATTGCATTGGGGTGTCACTGACCTTAAATTATATATATTGTCTTGCTATTGTTACGGCAATGGGGGGACTACCCTACAATATTAGTGCGCTTACCTTAATGGAAATGTTTGTGCTATACGTAACTAGGTCCATTATACACTAATATGTCAAATATTACCCCAAATGTTAGGTACGTAACTAGGTGTCAACAATATGATAAGAGCTTGCCAAAAATGCAAAAAATGTGGGATTGACAATAATGCAAGATCCATTATACACTAACTAATGTCAAATGTTGGGTACGTAACTAGGTGTTACCGTACCGATATGTTTTACATTTTTGACTGGATGTCAACAATATGTTAGATCTTGCCAAAAATGCAAAAAATGTGGGATATATGATAGTAAATGGGTGCATTTAAAAGATGAGAAAGAGTTATATATGTTGTCATTTTCTAGGGAAGGTTGGATTAAAAGATGTCCCCTGCATTTATTTAAAGATTGTGATAAAATGTTTGAAAGTCTAATTCAACCGGTAAAAAAAGTCAAAAAATATTAAATTGGACGTTATAACCGGAGTTTGAATCTCAACTTCTCCACTTATATTTATGAATTTAGAATGATTTTTTTTATTTGGTCTATCTACCAAAAAAAATATTAAAAGACACTATTTCTTTCATATTATTGAAAAGGAAAATGCTTAACTAGTGCCCTTCTGAAGTCTGAACAGTGCCATAGGGAAACTAGTTAAACATATTAATGTTGAAGTTTTATGTTAAAACTTGTACATTTAACATATTAAAAACATAAAAGTCATCTTTATCTTTTAATTTACTTTTTTAGTATGCTTAACAAGTGTCTCGGAGATACTGTTTAACATGACCCTATTAAAAATTAGTGAATCAGTTGTTGAGTTAGACTAAAATATTTGAATGGCCGGTGACATTTTTTTTAGAGATTTGAAAGTATATATTATATAAATTATTATTTAAAATTTAAAAGAAATATAAACTAATTTACATGAAATTTACAAAATCTACATTTGGTCTAAATAACATATCAAATGATTTTAGATTTGTATAAAATTTTACATTAGTGATTTATACGATATACGTACATGTTCAATTCTACAATAGATTTTGTAAATTTTATATTCATTAAAATACTATTTTTTACTAAAATAAAAAGATGTTCATTCTAATTGGTGTGTGTTTGTGTGTCCGATTGATAATTATTATGAACATAATTTATTTATAGTTTAAAGGTGTTAAGCAGTCAGTTTAATAAAAGTTTACACAGACATCCGATGAGAAATCATCACTCTTCCATATCATATAAGTGGTTTCAAAATAACCATACATTACTCATTTTTGAGTATTTAACTGGGTCTCACGTCTATTCATCACTAATTAATTATTTTTTAATAATAGTACCTAATAAGTACTCTATCCCACCAACCCAACATCTTTTAAAAAGTTCTAAATTGGGCCTACCAATATCTATACATAATTATAAATGGGACCCACGAAAACAAAATAGGTACTAATACTTATCGTAGAACTAGTACCTAGCTATATATTAGGTACTCAAATGGGTATTGCTCCAATAGTAGTACGTAATAAGTACCATGAATAACTATTAGATACTACACTATTGGAAATGATCTTATTGATTTTTTGTGTAACATTGTTTTACTTTGTCTGCTTGTATTAATCTCATTGATTTATAGGATATCTGTTTGAATCCAACATTCTTCGTATTTTTACATTTAAAGTGTGCAAATTTAATCATTAAACTATTTTATATAAAAAAAATAAATTTTTATGCACCCAAAATATTAGTAATTCAATTTAATTAGTATATTTAGGAAATTTGTTTTTTGAAAAGATGTTGGAACACTTGAACAATGAAGAAATTGATGAGCACAGCATATAGACAACTCCAAATAGGCTTAAACACCCTTAAATTCTTACTCAATACCATTTAAATAGACAACAAAATATCTCTTTTAATTTAACTAAAAGTTTTAGATTTAAATTCAGTTTTAAAGTAGTATTAATTTTTTTAAGGAAAAACTTTACACGTTCATCGTAATTTTATCCATCTCAAATAATTAGTCTCTACAATTGCGAGTATACTGATTTAGATAAAACTTTCTCCTATCTCTTTAAAAAAACATGATAAGGGTGTAGTTAGTACTAGTAGATTTCCACTATCATATAAAGCAACAATAGAATCTATGATTAGGAAACCAACAACCAATACGATTCCCACTCAATCAGACACCACTCCAAATATTTTGGGATTCCTGTTGTGTTTATAATTCTCTTGCTGAAAACTTGTCCCTTACGACTGAGAATCTTTTTACAAAAATCCTCTTTAAATTTGTTTGGAAAATATTGGTGTGTATAAAATCTAATAAGAATAAGAATAAGAACATTGGTTAAGAATTTACAAAACGGATCATACTAATTAGTGCTTCCAGGCACTACTTAAAAAATTAAAAAGAGTAAATTTTGTTTTAAAAATAACATTGTCCATATTTTAAATATATTGATTACATAAGTTAGCATTTTCCAAATCTAAAAACACGAAAATATAATGTAATGAGGAAAAATGAATAGCAAGAACACGAGAGATAATTTGTTATTTTAAGATTATTATTTCTCAAAGAAAATGAATGTTCAACTCCATGTATTTGGTGCGTAAATGGAGAATGGAATGTGATTATACGCGTAAGTGCATAAAAATCTCCACAACGGAGAAATTCAATTTTAGATATTTAAGTAGATCATACATACATACAACACTCATTTATAATTTCTATAAAAAATAGTGATATGTGTAGAATCAATATTTGACAACTTTTAGAACAATTTTTTGTTTCGTCTTCTTATAAGACAAACATAATGAGAGAGATGTCCAAAAAATTGTCTCAAATGTTAGAGTACCGGAACACCTCTTTTTAATAGATACTCATTTTCGTTTTGCTTTAATAATAATACCTAATAATTAAGTACCACTTTTTATTGAGTAAGATATTACCATTGAAGATTGTCTAAGCCTACCGTTAACAAGGATGGTGCATGAAAGGAGTTTGAGTTTAGTCTTTCAAGAAGATCGAATCCACAATAATATAATGGTGGTGTGTATGTCAATGTCATGCTACGATGCTCAACCTCGGTGTTTAAGTTTCATTATGTTACCAAACAATCGGGCGGTCCTAGGAGTTGGCCAATTGGTGGGCCGCGAGCCCACAACCCACTCCTACTTTATAATATTTTTGCTAAATTACATTTTTGACTTCATAACTTTCACAAATTTATGACTCTGATCTTTTATTTTTAAAATAGTATTTTTTACCCTCAAATTTTTACAAGCTTGTAATTTTAGCCCCTAATTTTCTCCATTCTAAAAATTATTTTATAAACTGATATTTCTATCAAAGAGGGATAAATGTTTTTATCAAATGAGTGAAAAAAATGTTCAATGCAGCCCCTACATGCATATTATAGGTGCCAAATTTTCACAATCACATCGACTAATATTCTTAGTTAAAAACTTGATGTATATATAAAGTGAATTCTTTCATTTTAATAAAACTTTAATTGTAGGAAATTTGAAGGGTAATTATAATGAATACAAAATATCTCACACTCTCAAGTCTCAATGCAATAATCTGTGATATATATGAACAGGCTTGTCTACACGTTTGTTAGGTGTTGGTGACCGGTGTGCATGTGAATTCAAGTCTCTTTTGGTAACCTTATTTTTTGGCAACTTACACGTGTCAGCTAATTAAGCATGAAAGCCAAGTGTCACCATGCAAAGCCAAATTAGTAAAAAAAAAAAAAAAAAACTCTTATAGTATATTAATCTAACGATAGTTCAATTGACAGAAATGCCGAAATTATTAAATCATATACTATGATTAAATAATTTTTGCACTTTATATGTATGAATTTTCTATAACTTGTTATTTCATTTATAAAAAAAATAGAAGATATTAAATTAGGAGTATACAAATAGTGTTAATCCATAAACTATAGTATAAAATTGGAAGAAAAATGTCATTAATACATATTGAAAATAAAGAGGTTAGTTATTTTATTTTATTTTTCTTTCAAATAGTGTAAATTTTGTAAGAGAGTTTTTTATTTTATTTTTAAAGTTGTATGAGAAATATTAGGAAAGTAAGCAAGACTACAACAATACAGTTCTGTTCATTCCAAGCTGCACTATTTAATGCAGAACTACTCTTTGCATCCACGTGAATAAAACGAGCGTCAACTTGTCCCCATGAGCTTAACTCAATTGGTTGGGACATCAGCATTTTATATGCATGAGCCAGGGTTCGAACCCTGGACACTCCACTTATCCATCTTTAAAGGTGGATTTTCAAGCCATTAGGCTACCTGACAAAAAAAAAAAAACGAGCGTCAACTCTCACTGCCACCAAATATGTCAAGATTTGAAATGGCTATTATTTGAATTTAGATAAATGAGTTGAAAAACCTCATAGCGAGTTGGATCATAAATAAAAATTGCTAAGGTGATTCACATGTCAAATTTTTTTACAAGTACATAAATAATAAGTGAAGCTATAATATATAGAGAATTGTGATAGAGAGATATAACTATTTTGCTGGATAAATAAATCATAAAAGAAAGATGTTAAATTAAAGAAATTAAAGCCACTAGGTTTAGTCTAGTGGTGAGGGATTTGGGTAGTACTCTATAGGTCCTAGGTTCGATTTCCAGCTCATTGTTAACCAAAAAAAGAAATTAAAATATTTTCATTAATTTTGACCGTCTTACAAAGTGTCACAAAAACACCGTATGCAACGTTTGTAATGAATAATGAACCATAAGGGTGATGATTTTTTTTTTCGTAGATAGATGCGGAGAGATCGAGGTTCGAACCTCGATTATAGCGTCTGACACTAGTAATTAGTATTTCTGTTATCTGAGCCAAAATTTGTAAACTAGCTTGTTTTAATTCAAGAAAAAAAATACAACGAATAAAAAATATTTTTACAATAAAATATATCTAAAGAAACAATTTAAAAGTTAAGAAAAAAATAGCTACGAATGACGACATAACATGATAACATTTATTTCTATTATGACGTGATGACACATTTTTACACGTATATCTAATTGACAACTTTGTTATGAATTCGAACCTCTTCACGAAATAATAATCACAAAAGAGTGGAACAAATTATTTCAATAGCAATCAACAAGCAAGCAAACTAAACAATTTAAAACCAACGATCTAAGCACAGACACTAAAATCTCAACGAAAAACAAGTAAAGAAAGAACAAAGAAAATCAAAATATTGTTTACCCAGTTAATTCTAATAATGACATATTACATCTGAGAGAGATCAACTCTCCACTTCACTACTATAATCAATGTTTACAAGATATCTCAAATGGAGTACAAGAAATTAACATCAAGAAATAATCCCTAATTTCTAACCATATATCTCAACCTCACAACAACAAAGATGAACGATGAATCTCTTTCTCGGGGTGTTTGTAATGTGTTTCCTAATCTTAAATTCATCCCAAAAAACTCTCAATCATTGGTTATTAATGATCCAATGATTCCCTCAATTTGCCTCTATAAGTTCCCCAAAATCCTAGCACACATTCCCAAGAAAATCTGTCAAAATTAACTCGTAGGTTTATATAACAAACCTGGTTCATGCGTTCCACGCATGAAGCATGTATAAAATTGTTCCTTAAAATATAATAGGGGACAATTTTCAACTGTGACCATGGAACTTTTTTGGCAATACCTATTAAGTGTCGCCTTAGCCATCTTAGGAACAATTTTCAAGGGTTGCGTTATTAGTATTAACAAAATTAGGCTAATGTAGTTAATGAGCTTCACTAAAAAAGATGGATTTTGGGAGAATCTGGGTTCGATTCCTGGGTGGAATAATATCTTGGTCAGACTTTACTTACCTCGCGACCGAACTCTAGACTACTAGGGTCCCTTTTCTCTAGGAACCAGATGGTTATAATTTATAAACCATAAAAAAAGGCTATGTTTTACAATTGTCGCAAATAAAAAAGATACTTTTTTAATTTTTTTATTTTGATTTCCCTTCAAATATAATTAATAAATAATTTAAGAATAATTGATCATTGAATTTTTATTTATTTATAAGATTGATCATTATATTTTGTTATTATATATTGTGATTTTTTTTATGGGTCTAGTATTGTGATTTCTTTTGTTGTTATTATTGTTATTTTATTTGATTTGTTGTTATTATTATTAATTATATATATATATATATATATATATATATATATATATATAGGGGATGTATATTATGAGAATGATAAAGATATATGAGAATATGAGAATGAATAATAGTCATTAGATTAAAATGAATGGTTGAGATTAAAACACTTTTTAATGTGTCTATTACACTCAATCACAAACCGTTAAACTTCTCTCTTCCTTCCTTCGAAGAATCTTTCTCTTCCCTGCGGCCGTCTCTCTCTTCCGGCGACCATCTCTCCCTCGGCGAACAACTCTCTCTCCTCTCTCGCGGTGACCTTGCATATCTTTCTATCTCCCGGAAAACACGTTGATGATTGTGAGGTTGAAGCAAAGTGAAAAGGTATGATTTTGATTCCAAGGAGTAATTGTGACAAATTGAAGAGAATAATTGATAATTCTGTGGGTTTAAGGGAAGTGGAAAAGTTGGATTTTGATACCAGGAAAATGGAATTGCTGAAACGGGGATTGTGGAAATTGAGTTGGAGGTTTGGTTGAAAATGGGGCGGTGGAATTTGCATGGTGGTTGTGGTGTAATTCTCTATTTTGGTTAGGTGTTGTTATTTTTGGAATTAGTGATTTCTTGAGTTTTATGTTGCAGGTGTTGTTATTAGGATCTCATGAATTAAAATTGATGTCATAAATTGGGATTTTTTTAATTTTTTTTAAGATGATCAATTGGGATTTTTGTTTTGTGTTTTGCAATTTGCTCTGTATATTTCTTGTTCGTTCATTTTTTAGAAGATAAGAACTGAGAAGTAATCGGCGAGCAATCGGCGACGACGATAATGGGATGGGTTTGCCATTGGAGAAGATGAAACAAGATTGGACCAAGTGTGGACAGTACACATTAATTTTTTGTGAAACATTTTAATCTAAACCATTTATTTTACAATTTAATTTATATGCACCGTCGGTGTAAAGATATTTTGCACATGCGTCCAATAATATACAGACACATCATGTATGGTCATTAAAAACACATGATGTGTCACATTCATTAAATGATGTGGCAACGCGTCATTGGATGTATGTGTAAAAAAAATTTACACCGACTGCACAGCAATTAAACTCTTTATTTTAATCTAATGGCTAAAAAATCATTCTCATATTCTCATATATCTTTACCATTCTCATATGATACATCTTCTATATAGGGGATGTATATTATGAGAATGATAAAGATATATGAGAATATGAGAATGAATAATAGTCATTAGATTAAAATGAATGGTTGAGATTAAAACACTTTTTAATGTGTCTATTACACTCAATCACAAACCGTTAAACTTCTCTCTTCCTTCCTTCGAAGAATCTTTCTCTTCCCTGCGGCCGTCTCTCTCTTCCGGCGACCATCTCTCCCTCGGCGAACAACTCTCTCTCCTCTCTCGCGGTGACCTTGCATATCTTTCTATCTCCCGGAAAACACGTTGATGATTGTGAGGTTGAAGCAAAGTGAAAAGGTATGATTTTGATTCCAAGGAGTAATTGTGACAAATTGAAGAGAATAATTGATAATTCTGTGGGTTTAAGGGAAGTGGAAAAGTTGGATTTTGATACCAGGAAAATGGAATTGCTGAAACGGGGATTGTGGAAATTGAGTTGGAGGTTTGGTTGAAAATGGGGCGGTGGAATTTGCATGGTGGTTGTGGTGTAATTCTCTATTTTGGTTAGGTGTTGTTATTTTTGGAATTAGTGATTTCTTGAGTTTTATGTTGCAGGTGTTGTTATTAGGATCTCATGAATTAAAATTGATGTCATAAATTGGGATTTTTTTAATTTTTTTTAAGATGATCAATTGGGATTTTTGTTTTGTGTTTTGCAATTTGCTCTGTATATTTCTTGTTCGTTCATTTTTTAGAAGATAAGAACTGAGAAGTAATCGGCGAGCAATCGGCGACGACGATAATGGGATGGGTTTGCCATTGGAGAAGATGAAACAAGATTGGACCAAGTGTGGACAGTACACATTAATTTTTTGTGAAACATTTTAATCTAAACCATTTATTTTACAATTTAATTTATATGCACCGTCGGTGTAAAGATATTTTGCACATGCGTCCAATAATATACAGACACATCATGTATGGTCATTAAAAACACATGATGTGTCACATTCATTAAATGATGTGGCAACGCGTCATTGGATGTATGTGTAAAAAAAATTTACACCGACGGTGCACAGCAATTAAACTCTTTATTTTAATCTAATGGCTAAAAAATCATTCTCATATTCTCATATATCTTTACCATTCTCATATGATACATCTTCTATATATATATATATATATATATATATATATATATATATATATATCACTAGTGCTATATATAGCGAATTGTTTTTCGTGAAATCTTGCGAGCAGGTTTTTTTTAAGTCTAAAACACAAACTGCATATCACTTTAATCCCGGTTTTGGCGGAAATCAACCTAGTAGTGGTGATAAGTAACTAAATCACTTCAGTCGTGATTGTTTCGTGAAGATTAATTTCGCTAGATTTAGCATTTTCCTATATATATATATGGCATTTACCTATGTAACTCACATTGTAAATATTTGTGAGCTAGTTTAGAAATAAAGTAGTAAGGTACTTCATCCGGTCTTAAATATAAACAAAAGTAAAAACGTATTTAGTTTAAATTTGAGTCAAATACGTTTTGATTTTTGCTTATATTTAAGACCGAATGGAGTACTTGCGCATACGCATGGGTACCTAGTTGATTTATTTCAGTCAACGCCTTTTTTCAGTTTAAATGAAAGCATGCGCAACTATTTGTTTTTTTCACAAGAATAACGATAAACTCTCTTTGGAGAGAAATAATGACATTAATTTTTTTGTCAAGTAATCTAGTAGCTAATTTTTTTTATCTTTTCTTATGGCGAATAAGTATAAGTAACGACACTATTTTACAATGAATTATGCATTCACTTTACATATTCCCTCCGTTTCAAAATGAGTGACCCAATTGACCGTTTCACGCATTTTGATACATATAACTTTGACGATTAATATTTTTAATTTTTATAATAGTAAAAATTATAAAAAATTGATATTTTGAAAATACTCATTGAGACGAATCCAACAACATCTTATGATAATATTTATTTTTATTTATTAGTAGAAATATGATCAAAATAAGATATATAAATAGTGCATATAGTCAAAATGAATCACCTATTATGAAACAGAGCTAGTAGTGTTTTTTGTTGGTCTAAATCCGTTCACTTTTACATAATACTAGTATGTACTAAAAGTGAGTTTTGTCAAAATAAATGTTCTGTGAAGAAATTAACGGGTTAGTTTGAATTGACATATTTTTTATAGGTTATGTGTGAAATAGCTTATGCAAATTAAATGAATAAATTTTTATATATTATATTTATAAGTTTGTTAAAGTTGTTTATGAAAAACAATTTATGGAGATACAATTTTTTTAGCATAAAATTATAAATTAACATAAAAATTTATTTATTTACATAAGTTATTTTTCATAAGTTGAAAAATAAGTCAATCTAAACAGGCTCATATTAACCGTAAACCATTGCATATGTTATATAATTACTAGTCCGTATACCCGTGTGATGCACAGGACAAATTATAAATCAGTGTAGAAATTTAAAAGTTAAAGATTGGTAAGTAAATACTACTTGATTGCAAAGAGCCACGTATTCAAATAAGTGATATATATCCATATATTTTTTAGGTTTTATTCGAGTTTTCTCTTTCGTGATTTGTTTCTTCTGGTGTTGTTTTAATCCCGTTTTAATACAGAGTTTTTGTTTTAAATTTCCGTCTCAGTATGGTGTATGGTGTATGTCCCGTCTTGGTACGATGTTTGTTTTTGTTCAGATTTACAGGTTTGTTTTGATCCAATTTCAGTGCAGATTCAATGATTTTAATATCATTATCCTGATACATGATTATCCTGGACATTTTTGAAGTTTGTCATATCAAATGTAGGCTTTGTCATAGACATTAGGTTGCTTTATGCTATTAATTTGAATGTTGTGAGCTTGTTTGCAGATTTATTCTTATTAGTTTTTAGCGAAATTGAATATGTAATGATTTTGATTAATGTATTTCTTATAAATTTGAATGAATGAATGAATGAATACTATTGTTTTTGAGTAAAATAAAATTGTATTTGATTATCTCACTTAGATTAAAAAGTTATTTTTTTATGGTACATAGATTAAGAAAAATGATAATTGATAAAAGGAAAAGAAAAAAAAAGCAATTAATGTTGCATTGAAAATTTAAATGACAATTTTTTAAAATAAATTTTCGTAGCAAATGCAACAATGATTATGAGACGGAAAGAGTAATATTGTATTTAATAATAATAATAAAAAAAATTAAACATGTGTATACCAAAAAAAAAAAAAATTAAGCATGTGTCCTTCACATGTTAAAGAGAGATAAATGTCAAAACATTTTTTTAGAACTTATAATTTAACTTTTAAATAGTATTAACTTTGATGAATTCTTCGGTAAATATTTATTTAAATATGTATTAGTACATTTGCTAGGTTGGATAATTGTGATAAGTTCACATATAATGTCTATTAATTTTCCTATATTAAATATTATTTATGGATCTATTAGAATTTTCCACCTCAACAATGTATTGATAGATGTTTAAATAAGATTTATATCAGAGTATTCACCTTAAATTTTTCATATTATGCGAAATTTTTATATTTAATTTAGATCTTAACATATGTGTCTTTAGACCACATGTTAGTATATAATCCTATTTTTTTAAAATTTAAAATAATTAATGAAAAGATATAGAAACATGTATAGTAAATACTAGTAGTAATTATGAAATTAGACTTCTTTGGAATCATGTGACCGGTGACAAAGGAAGTAACGTCCCACAAAGGCCTTGGGATGAGAAGGAATATTAATTGAACTTTTGGAAGATTAATAGGTTCAAATTTATGTTAGCAGCATAGACAAACAAAAGGTATAAATGAGGTTTGGTTGTAAAAAATTAAAGTTTGGGCGGCATATATTATACACTTAGGTGGGAAGTTTGTTTTTTGTCTTAGGGTTATGCTAACCGGTGCCCCCGGGGCACTGGTTAAGGAAACCAAAAAAAGGAAATTTTAAAATTGAAAATAACACTTTTTAGACTTTCGAGGCGTTGACTGCACAAACTTCAATATGATATTACTATATTTGGTTCCTTAAACAATGCCCCGGGGGCACTGTTTAGCATTTTCCTTTGTCTTAATATATAAAGGATATACGTAAGGCAATATTTTTTTATTAAAATTTAAATACCATTTTTGACAAGTATATTAGCTTCTTTTATTTAGTGATATACAATACAATTTTCATTTGAGAAATGTTAATTGATTGGCAATTTATGTATAGAAAACATTCTAATTGCCAATTTGATGAATGAAAGATTCTATTTGCCTTTGAATAAAATATAAATTGACAAATTGATTGTACGTTGGTTGGCACAATACTTGTGCTGCCCAAAAGGTAAAAGAGGTAGTCGATAGTCCATACGATTCTCATGAGTCATGACATATGCTTCTCTTCTTGGCCAAATAAAATGTTATATATACCGGGTCCGCAAATCCTAGTTTAATTGATAAAAATATCAAATTTGTTAGTGTCGGATGTTATGATCGGGGTTCGATCCTCAGTCCTTCCACTTTGTTGTGTGTGAGTTTTTAATGGCTTGTCATTTCGTCTATATATTAAAAAAATATGTTTTTTTTTTTGATAAAAAAAATGTTATATATAGGGATATGACATCATTTAATTAGTAGGGATTTTAAAAAAAAATTTAACAGACCAAGATAATGTCATATGTAGAATTGGATTTTAATTTTGAGATTTATCACTTATTTACTTTAAACTGTCAATTTCTAATCATTAAAAATAACTTTAAAAACATGTTATATTTTATTTCTACCAAGAAAATAAACTATTTTTTATTTTTTTTCTACCAAAAATAAAATAAATGTTACATATATAACGTCACAATTATATAAAATTATAAAATGTTAAGGGTGCGTTTGATATGCTAAAAAAACAGGGGATTTCACTGGACAACTTTTGTTATACCCCGTTTGATTTGAAACTGGTTATGAGACTGAACAAATTAGGTAGCAAGAGACATGACAAAAACAAGATTTTATGTCCCTCATTGAACCACATGACAACTTTTTGTCCATAGTACAACTATAAAAAATACGAAAATACTCATTTTATTTTCGAATATAAATTTTTTATTGCTCTATATCTCTTCGATACAATTTTATCATGTCCTGTACTGTTTTGTTCATTGTTTGCCGTTTTAATTTATATGCAACGGTGTGATTTATTCATACATGTTACATGTATCAAATTATAATGGGCCATACCAATCGTTAGTTGGTTTAGTGGTGATTGACGCTGAACTTGGTAGGGAGCACCGCGGTTCGATCCCCCGCAACTGCGATCGGGAGGGGGCTGGAACCACTTGATGTCAGAACTGACCCTCGAACCAGATTCAACTGGTGAAAAACCAAAAAAATTATATTGGGCCAATGGCGGAGTAAAGACTCTAAGTTATGAGTTCAAACTTTTGAGTTCTTGAATTTTTTTGGGCTAATTTTGCAAAACAAAAATTTAATGGTTCAAAATACAAAATATATAAAATATATGTGCATCTTTTTAGATTTTTGAGTCCTCAAAACTCTAATTTTGCAACTTTTTATTTTATTTTCTTGCTTTCATCATAGTTTAATCTGGTTCGATGATTAGTTCTGGTATCAAGTGATTCCAGCTCCTCTCGATCGCAGTTGTTGGAGATTGAACCGTAATCTTCCCTATTAAGTTCTGCGTCAATCGTCACTGAACCAACTAACCATTAGTTATGTACATGGATATATTTATTAATTGTATATGAATGAGATTACACATTCATCCAATTAAAAAACGAATAAAGTAAAATCTTAAAAAAGATCTTATATTTAAGGATAGAGGCAAGAAATGTGTAAGATATTTCTATTTCTATTTGATTTTTTCTTTTGTTTTAGTCGAAGATTGAACCCAAAATCTTTAACAAGATTTGTATAAAAATAATTGAAGTCATTATATACAAATTTTAATATCCTCAATAAAAAAAAAAAATCCGAATTTCAATATCTTCCTCAAACGTTGGACGTGTATATAAAGGACGAAAACTATCTTCATATATCTCAAGAGCCTTCAAAAACTCTTCAACCTTACTACACACTGTTGCATCAATTTTTTTCTTTTATTTTCCATCAATGGCGCTTCGAAAACTCTTAACAAAGCGTCTTCTCACCGGCGTCAAAACACCGTTGCCGGCGGTAACACCATTAGAACAAACCATAGTTCCTCCAAACACTTCCAACACAGACTTCCACCGCGAGTATCTCTCCTCACCGGATTCTTCCAAAAACAGTGGCGTTTTCCGTCGATTTATTCCCCGGAGAGCCGTGCATCACTCCGGCACGGCCAAGCTCCCGGAGTTTCTCTCTCTTCCCGTCGGAGAAAAACTAAGGGAGAAACTCAAAGGCATTAACAACATTACCGGAGATCGTTTCCGTGATCTTAACCTTTCACCGTCGGCGGCTACGGCGACGATCACCGGAAGTGAATTTACAGTTGAGGATGCTAGGAAGATTCTGAGAGCTTCTCAAATGGAGAAATTGAAAGCGAAACTGAGAAACATTCCGGAGAATTCGGTTTGTTACAGTGAGTTTTTGCGGATCTGTGTTGAATCATGTGAGAATCATGAACAAGGTGTTGAATTTGCGAAGAAATTGGATGAATCTGGAAACGTCATCGTTTTGGGGAACGTAGTTTATCTCCGGCCGGAGCAGGTATATTTTCACGGCCACTCATATCTCACTACCTGAATATTCGTTTTTTATTATTAAGTAACTGCTTGAATATTCTTCTTTTGATTAATTAGTCAACTAATTTTAACTTTTACTTACTATGGTAATAATTGTTTTTGATTTTGTGTGTATATTTAGTTGTAAGAGTATCTTTTTATTTTCTCACATAAATCAAACATGCATGTAAAAGTAGAGCATAGTATTTTGGTAATTTGAATTTAAATCAAACATATATAAAAAATAAAATAAAAAAATCACAATTTTTTTGATTCAATTAAAAATATATATTTTTGTCTTTTCTACATAAATCAAAGATACATACAATTTTTTTTTTAACCAAAAGATACATACAAATTAAAAATATATATTTTTGTATTTTCTACATAAATCAAAGATACATGCAAAAGCAGAACATCTAAATCTAATGACTACTATTTTTAATTAAAAAAAAACTTAATATCAAGTATTGTTCGCTAGTTAACTAAGATATTAAGCTCAAACAGTTAATGAGTTCCTTCTATGTCGAATAATTTGAGATAATCCGAGTTCATGTCTGATATGAACAATTCTTAGCCATCTTGGACGAATTATTCGGGAGAATTCAAGTTCGATTTTTGATAGAAATAATTCTTAGCCAAAATTTACTTAACTCTTGACCGAATTCTAGATTACCAAGTCTCTTTATTCTGAGAACCAAAGGTTAAAAATCAAAAAAAGTATTGTTCGTTAGCTTATAGCTTATAGGTAGGATTACTTTTTGGTTTGAAGATTATTCATAAAATTTTGAAATTGGATTCTCTCATGTACTTTATGTCCGGTCCTTTTTCATTTTTCTAATCTAAAGGTTGTTGATCAACAAAAAAGATAGTGTATAAGAGAGAGAGGAAAAAAAATGAGTTGATGGTTGAGATGAGAACAAGATGAGCAACATGATGAGAGAAAGTGCTAGAAAGAATCCAGATGCTATGACTCTTGGGTTTAAACTTGCATTGAATTTGTTGTTTTGTTTCTAACTAATGATCGAATTATTATTAAAGTATATAAAAAAATACCAAATTATTAAAAACAGCCAAATAACTTATTGTTAAATGGAACTCTTTCAATTAGGATCTAGTACTAATTTATATTTTTTGAAAATAATTTTCACACTATCAATCAATTTTAAAAATTATTTAACTTTAATCATAACTACTTTTTAAAATGGTAGCATTTTTTATGTTAAAATTACCTAGTAGTGTAATACGGTTTTTTTCCTTTTTTTTTTATAAAGAAAACATGAATATTTTTGAAGACTTTATGTTTTTTTTTCTTTTTGAAAGGGTAGCATTCTTAATGGTAAAATTACCTATTACTGTAATACGGTTTTTCCATTTTTTTTTTTGTTTATAAAGAAAACATGAATATTTATGAAAGACAAATTTATACAAGAAGCCCAAGGTGGCAAAGGTGAAAAAATCATCAACTAAATGCTTGCAAAATGGCCTACACTTTCTGATACTATATTCCAAACTTAAACCTACTACTCATTTACACATATTATGCCATGTCTCCGGGAAGGAAGTGATTAAAGATGTATCGGTGGCACTTATTTTAAGGAAATTGACGTGAGTGAGTCTTAACTCCTAACTTAAATTTAGTACTCCTCTGGGGAGGGACTTATCTGAGTGAGTGAATGATTCTCCCTTGTTATCTGTTCTGTTGTGCTATTGCTATATATGGTTTTTTGTGTTGTCTTTCATACACCCTAAGTGTGTGTGACACCTGCCTTACCTACCCACCCTTTTCCTCTGCATTGCCTGCAAAATCTGCTTACTTTGGACCTTCCCTGGCTGCACCTCTTTAACTAGTTTTTTGGACCATGAGCTCTAATTTTCATCAAAAGGGCAAGAAAATATATTTTAAATATTCTTTTTTTGTCAAAAAAAAATCTTAAAATTTTGTGGAGGCCATTATATAATGTCAAACAAATCCAATAAAATATTGAGTTAAATAAATATATTTTTTGTCCCTATAATTTCACAGAATTTTTGTTTTAGTCCCTGAAATTTGTTTTCACATTTTTTAGTCCCTGAAGTTTCACCAGTCAATGGTTTTAGTCTCTGCCGTCCATATGAGTTTAACGGATGATGACGTGGCAGTGATGTGGCACTACCATGTGTATTTTTTATTTTTATTTTTATTTTTGGTCAGTGCCACGTCTTCCTCCGTTAAACCCATATAGACGGCAGAGACTAAAACCATTGACTGATGAAACTTCAGGACTAAAAAATGTAAAAACAAACTTCAGAGACTAAAACAAAAATTCTGTGAAATTATAGAGACAAAAAACATATTTAACTTTTTTTTATAATTTTTTGTTGATGATTTATAAAGTTGTTTATTAATTTATTTTTTTTATTACAGGTGGCAAAATCAATTGAGAGTATAATGTATCAATCAATAGCAAGCCCAAATGACCCAAGAAGGAAGGAGCTACAGAATCTGGAGAAACAAAAATCAATAATTGATGAAAAAGCAAAAGCCCAAGTCCAAACTGAGCTCTATTGTGGATTGGGCTTTTTAACAATCCAAACACTTGGATTCATGAGACTCACATTTTGGGAGCTAAGTTGGGATGTTATGGAACCTATATGTTTCTTTGTTACTTCCCTACACTTTGCTTTTGCATACCTATTCTTCATAAGGACTTCAACTGAACCAACATTTCAAGGCTATTTCCATCGTAGATTCATGTCCAAACAAGAACGTCTCATGAAGACATATAACTTTGATGTTCATAGGTATAATGAGCTATGCAAAGCTTGTTATCCAAGTAATCATGTTGGTGCAAATGGAAAAGCTGAAACTTTCTCTCCAACTATCCATAATGCTGAAGAGACACTTCTAAGAGCCTTGCATCGTTGAAGAATGTGTTGAGAAATGTTTAAGTAGTATTTTTAGATCATGTAGAGCCAAATGCAACCCTTTTTTTTCTAAACATTTTGGTTCATGTACTTAAGTAGGTAACCCATGTTTGGATTTTTAAGTGGTGTTTGACTAAATAATAATTACTCTTTTAGTCTTTTTGGTCTTCTTCTCTTGTTAAAAAAGAAACACAACTACTAGTATTTACTTGATCAACTTAGTTGGGGTTGTACAAACAAAACTAGATGGAGGATACTTTCCTCACCACCAACGTTAATTTAGAATTATAATACATCCAAATAAGTCACCAATTTTGCACATTTAGATGCGTGTTTATAGAGATTTTTTTATTTCTTTTTGTTTACAATAAGTTGGGGATCGAACCCAGAACCTCTAACATACTACCTAAACCTCTCACCATTAGACCTTTATAGAGAATTTAAGCATTTAAGCCTTTGTGATATATCGTCACATACAACGCATAATAAGAGACCTTACTAGTAGTAACTTTGGACCTCTCTTGAGATGATCCTATAACGTGGTTCTCTCTTCTACACCGCTATATAAACAAATTTTTACTTTTGACCATTTTACCCTTCCCATTTCTATAGAGTATATTTGTTTCAATCAAACATATTTCCCTAAAAAGTAAAAATTTGTTTGTATATAAGATCGGCTGTTAATCTTAGCACAAGGTGTTTCAAACTTTTGCTTAGACTGTTTAACAAATGAATATTTACATTGTAAAAAAAAATGAATATTTACTATTATTATTATTATTATTATTATTATTTATTTCTAACTTTTATTATTAGTCGTGAATGTGTTTTTTCAACAGAATGAAATGATGTCCAAAAAAATACATATGTTCTTAAGGAAGATTTCTTCGAGAAATAAATAAGGAAGATTTTTAGAACATAGGAAGGGAAAAAAGCTCCCTTAAATAAGTATTTTGGACAGATGTATAAAGCAAAAAGACTTTAGTTCGTATTCAGGATTTCTCACTTCTCCGGTACTTAAATAGAGTGTACGAATCTAGTAACTTTACTAAACAACTTGATAAAAAAAAAAAAAAGACATTTCTATTTAAGGAGCTTTTTTCACCCATATGTTCTACAAATCTCTTTTCTAATTGGTATATTTTTTAATTTCCATGTTTTGATTTTGTCAATTATTTTCAATTTTTCTTTTACACAATTACATCTTTCTAAAAATATAATTTCGGATGGAATTTTTTTAAAGTATATTTCAACGTATTTTTTTTTAGTACGGGTTTGGAATAGTCTCCTTATCTAA
The DNA here is from genome assembly GCF_020283565.1 of Trifolium pratense. Classification (NCBI taxonomy): domain Eukaryota; kingdom Viridiplantae; phylum Streptophyta; class Magnoliopsida; order Fabales; family Fabaceae; genus Trifolium; species Trifolium pratense. The sequence goes on along the minus strand of NC_060059.1, from coordinate 41,544,914 downwards.
ACGGGTTGAATTTGTCCTTATACATATCCAAAAATTTAAAACCAATTATATCGTTGAGATGGTTTTTATTGAAATTTTTTCATCCCACCCACTCACTTTCTTACTCACCTCTGTTTTTTCATTTTTGCCCTTGGTCAAAAAATTCGGAACGCGTTTTCCGAATTTTTTTTACCTTTAAAAATAACTTCAGAATGTATTTTCCGAATTTTGAATTAGTCCTTTTTGAAAAAATTAGTCCTTTTTGAATTCACCATACCAACTACCACTTTAGAATCCATCTCAAAAATTACTCGAGATAAATACTCAAAGTAGAGAGTTCAAAACACTGCCCAAACGGCATTACACGACCTAACTTTTATTAAATTATTATGATTTTTTCAAACTCAACCCTATACGCAAAATTTATGTTATATCCTCAACATTTGTAAGGCTGGATTAGAAGTTATTAGAAATATAAAGGTTGTTATAGCTAGCTTCTTGTCAAATGATTTCTCATATTAAGTAGTCATAGTGAACAACCACAATAGAGCATTTTATTTTTTCTTGATATTTAAATATTGATTGATAAAATCTAGTTAAAAGTCACCAAATTTATTGATTAGTTTTAACTATTTATTAATTAGGACCAAATTGTAGATTTAACTTCAACCCACCGAATTTTTAGAAACGTCCCAGATTACTTCTATTCTGCTCATGATTCTCACAAATGCATTGACAACCTATAAATTAAAAAATTTACTTTTTCTCTCATCTCTCCTAAGTTCTAACCCTAGCCGTCACTTTTTTTCTTCTTCTTAGTTTATCAAAGAGGGGTGATTTCAGGTCAAATCTTGACCTAAATCACCCCTCCAAATTATTTTTTCTTTCTCGTTATTAAATAAGTGTGATTTTCACATATTTGTTTGGTTTTGTGTTATTTGTTAACCCGTCCTTGTGCGGTGTATTCTGTTGTGCCGTCTTTGTGCGGTGTATTTTGTTTTCCCGTCTTTGTGCGGTGTTCATTTGTTTCAGGTTGAAGGATTAGATCCGATCAAGTACAAATCTATCCAATGTCGACTTTTGTGTCATCAACGCTGCAGATCTGGGGGCATGGACATTCCAGACACTTCAATATAGTCATATATGTAGGCTTATGTAATTTGCCGTTTTATGCTATTAACATGGATGCTGTGAGTTTGGTTGCAGATTCATCCTTTTTGTTTTTAGCAAATTTGAATTTGTATTACATCGATGTACTCTATCAGTTTGAATGAATGAATATCCTTTATTTTTAGTCAAAAAAATATAAAATAAGACTATGCCACAATAATATTCTTTTCTTTTTTTGGTGAAACTTATGTCCTCCTCTATATTATTACTGCGATACCAAATAATAATGTCACAAGTCTTAAAAGAAATAACAAACTAATAATACATGCATTTGAATGCATTATTATGTAGAAACATACCAGGTCAGTTTGCCACCCCACCATGTACCACATATTTTGAATTAGGTCCCTTTCCATGTGGCAAGTTGTTGGACCTGTCCTAACTTGGGGTCATGCTACTCAATATCATTCTCTTTTTCTAATTTTTTTTTTGCTTCAAGTGTGGGTACATATTCATAACTAACACCCACATCTAGGAGAAGCAATTGGGATGTCTACCTAGATAGATTGATTTCAAATAAATATCAAACATAAACAGTTATCAACAACTTCTTGAACTTTTGCTATCTACTACATTTTATTAATGTGGAGTACTTATATTAATTTATTGAACTTCTTGAACATATTATATATAGTGTAGTCAATTATCATTCGGAGTACTATTAATTAATGTGGTCTTACCATTTTTATTTCTTTGACTTATAGAAGCTCTTACTAGCTTGGAGTGCATGTAAAAAATGCATAAATTATCTATGTTATTTTCTGTGTCAAAATATATATATATTATACTATGTATCACGTTAATGCATAAATTGTGAAATAAGAAATATAGTTAATTTTGTCCTAGAAAAAAATATTTTTGGACCACCTAACTTTGCTATTTTAACCTCCTCAAAGTTAAAAGCAAGCAAACCCAAATTGGGTTGCATTGCATTTGAAGATACACAAAACAAGTGAATCGGTGGTGTGAAAGTAACCTTATTGTTTAATTATATGCTGGACCAAAAAGTAATGGTTAATTAAAATCCAAATTGGCAATAAAATGTAGAAAGGAACAAATTGATGATGTAGATTGTTGTTGAGTAATAAAACTCTAAATTGTTGCTTCTCTTTTTTTTTGCACTTAACTAACTTTTGTGGCTACCCTACCTACATATATTGTGTAAGTGACAAACTAGAAGAAATATCTCATGAGAAAGGTTAACACTCTTTTTAAAAATAGGTCACAATGATAATATCTTTATATGAATTTTATCTAATTAAAAAATAAGTATTAAAAAGAGTGTTGCTAACACTCTTCAATATTTCATTGTAATACTTCATTTCATAACCTAACTATTTATATCTTTACAATTGGTAGAAAGGTAGAATGATAAATTGTTAGCAAATAACAGAGAAGAAAAATCACAACCGTTATAATGTGGAAACTTTAAAATTGAAGAAAAATCACGACTGTTATCTAAACCGACAAATAGAAAACCATTACTATGTAAATTTTTTTAAAACACATAGACATAGACACATAGTGCATCTAAAAACAAAGAACCTACGTCTAATATATAACGTTGCCTCACCACACTAAGTAATGAAGAATTTCTCCAATAGTTAATTTTTAACCTCATTCTTTATTTTTATTGTTTTTTTGTTTACAATGAGCTGGAGATCGAACCCAGAACATATAATGTACTACCCAAACCCCTCACACTGGACCAAACATGGTGGCTTCCTCATTCTTTATTTAAGAGTCTGGACAATGTGAGACTTGACAATCAACCTCAACAATCCCCACTTGATTGTAAGAGTTTCATCTTCTGCTTCCATTGTCTATAGTCTATACCGACAATTATACTCCACCATAAATAGCACTTCACTTGGATATGAACTATTTTAAGAATTTCTTCACATTAAAACCTTGCTGAAAGATCAAATTAGATTAAGATCAAATTTTATAATTAAAATATAATCTTAAAATCTGAGCCGTCTAATCTTGATCAGACAATTTAAATTTACTGACTGCAACACATGATCCAAATCCGGCCAACGGCCAAGTCCCTTGGGACCACGACTAGAAAGGCCCCCAATCTTCACTAGTCATAGGACTTAGGACCACGACTAATGTCTATGGTGTCACTTTCAAATACATGCAACAAATTATTAGTTTTTATTTTTTATATGCAACAAATTATTAGTTAAAAACTTAAAATTATAAAATACACACACATAGGCAAAACTTTAGATATATTTTTAAAAATATATAGACTTTTTTTATAATTCTAAATATTCTAAAATGCATACTTTAAATAATTAGATTCTAAACTTAACTTAAATACTAGTCTTCAATTATAAATACAAATACATGAATTGTAATTTTTATTTTTTGCACAGTAGGAATATATGAAGAAAGAACCATCTTCGGTATAGCATGTAGTCTAGTATTCCCTCCGTCCCATTTTAAATGATCTATTTGACTATTTCACACAATTTAAGAAAAATTCATAAATAAAAGAGAGAGTTGTACAATAATTAAAATACCTTTATTATTCACTTTTCATAGTTGCACACGTAACCTTTTTAATTACTAGTAAAAATTATTAAAGGGTAAAATTGAAAAAAATTACTTTAAAAATTGTATACAATCTTGAAAACAAAAAATAAAACTTTTCTCACATGGTTGGCCCAGTGACAGAAGAAAGAAAATGATTAGACTGTAGAGAGAAACATTTTTTAGCTTTAAGCTGATTCCAATTTTAAAAATTCAAATGTAAATTTGTTCTCACATCTAATTATTAAAAACTCATTTTAGAAAGGGAAATGATGTTTGAATATAAAAAATTGTTGTCAAATAAAATAACACAACTATTTAAAATTACTTAAAATTTCAAAAGCATTAAAATTGTTTTTTTTTTCATTCATGATCAAATTTTTAATTAAAAATTATCTCTAAAAAACAACTTAAACAACTTACTCTTTTATTCCATTTTTTTTTTAATGATCAAGCAAACAAACTCACTATTCCAAAATTTATAAGAATTCCGCATTCCAAAATTTACAACACTCGCTCATTCCACCAATCGTATATTTAGAATTCAATGCTACGTTTTGTCTCTTTTATTCTGTCTTTTTTCAATTAAGTAGTCTAATGATTGAAATTTTACTCTTAAGATGAATCAGTAAAATGTTCGAATTTTAAATTTCAACCCCTACATATAAAATATGATGTACTTTCATTTGAAAATCATCTTAAAAAAAGTATTCTATATGTTATAATCATAATGAAAATCACCTAAAAAATGTGATAGTTAAGCTGCCTTAAGAGCAAATATCTTTTAGAAGATAAATAATTTCTGTAAAAAAAAAAAAGAAGATAAATAATTAATTTATTTTTGGTCTAACGGTCAATTGCATCATAAATTAAATCGGTTGTAGAGAATCTAATTTATTAATAACCCATTTAACCTAAATTTTGGTGGACTAACATATTTGTGCTAGTTGGTGATAAACAAGTAGCATATTTGTGCTAGTTGATGATAAACAATTAGCTAGGTGGATGAGCTGTAATCAAATTCCTAATCAACGTCGTTGAGCTAATATACATCCGTGAACAAAACTAGTAATACAAAAATATTATTTTAATCATACATGTATATACTTATCTAATTAAGTTTAGTGGTTAACACTAGTAGGTTGGGTTGGGAGGTCAAAATGGCTTAAAATATAGTAATGGAAAACTTGTATTATATGCAATCTAAGTACAAAACCTATCCAACGTTGTTGAAGTCGTCCTCTTCAGATATGCCTATGATTTGGTCTTTTGCTTGTAAATGAATTTAAATCCATTGCCCCAATTTGCCGGATTCAAAATAAACATTGTTTAGATTGATGTATACACCCTAATTAAGTACTAAGCATTACATCCTTTTTCCTCTCCATATATATATATATTTTTTTAATTAGTTGCGTACGTGTAATGAATTTTAGATGATGCTTATAATTTCGTCTATAAACCCAAATAAAGGATTGAGAAGCGAAAAATCGTAGATTCACATTCGTGCTCAATATATCAAAAAACTGTGCAACTATAATTTGTCCCAAGTAGAAAATGGAAATAGATAACACTTGTGAATAAGTGTCATTTTGTATTGTTTTTTCTTTTATTTTTAATTTTTAATTTCTCTAGCTGTATGAGACTTCATTGGAAACAAAGAGTGAAAAATAAATTTCTAGTAGTTAGGATTTGGTAACTAGGTCATCCTTCTTTTATTACTGGTTTGTCTTATCTCATCTTCCCACCAACTCACAAGAGAACAAAGAAGTTAAGAACCCTAGTTCACGTTACCCCAAAATATATATAGAGAATATATGGGATACAAGAAAAAGTCACTTTATTAAGAGGTGAAGAAAAAACGTAGGAAGAAAAAGGAAGGAATAAAGGAATAAGGAGGAATGTCACTTTTGAGTTTTCACTTTTAGTTGTTTTCTAAAACAATAAGACTCTTATCTTTTACAAATTAATTACTCCGTATAATATTTTAGGGGAGTTCACATTTAAATGGATCCAAAAAATCACAAGTGTTTTAACTTTTAAGGTGCTTTTTTAAATCTAGAGAGAAAATATAAATATTTAGGGCCAAGAGTCACATTTTAAGGCAAAAAATATAGTTCTTTTGAAAAAAAAAACTGTTTGTTATAACTTATTTTAGAAAAAAATCACTTTTTTTATAAAAATAATCACTTTTAATTGTTTTGCGTCTGTTTGTTACAAATTTTTAAAATAATCATAAGCTAAAAATAATCAAAAAACAGATAAAAATGAGAAGCTACTAAGAGTAGCTTATAAAATAATAGATTTTTTTAGAGGAAAGAGAAAAGAAATATTAAAAGGAGATAATTGTTTGTAATTAAAAAAATCACTTTTATAAGTTGTATCCAAACAAACTAAAGATTATTTTATTTAAAAAAAAGTGATTTTTATTATAATAAACAAACACAAAGTAAATTCAACTTTTCTAAAAATCTCTAAAATATAATCTCTAAATTATTTTAGATCAAAATCACTATTCTTTTAATCTGTAACAAACGCACCCTAAGTTGAGTCAAAAAATTTGAAAAAACGTGATAGTGATAATTGAGAGAGCAACATAATCAATTTTTTAAAAGGAAAATTATTTTCATGAGCCTAATAAAATGGAAGATATTGCATTTTATATACAGGGTTGAGTTCGAACTCGGGATATCTTGTTTATTCAATTGTTTTCATTTTTTGATTTGAAACTATGAGACCCAAAATACAAAGTACTAGAGGAAAACCAACAATAAATTTGTCCAAGTGGTAAAAGTCTTGGTTCTCTTAAACATATGGTCAGAAGTTCGATTTTTGAGTCATGCGTGTGTAGAGAAAATTCAGTTGGGAGGGGAGAATCTACCATAAATTTTCCGGCAGAGATTAATCATCGATAACGACGATGAATTTTCGAACCAATATTATGCCAACCTAAAAATATACAAAGGAGAAATACTCTTTTTTGAATAAAAAATTATCATACTTTTTCTTTAGTAAAAAAAACAAAAAGTATCATACTTGTTTTTTTTTTTCAATCAAATACTTCCCAATTTTTTTTTAATGAAATACTTCCCAAAAATAAATAGATATTTAACATAAAAATTGTTTATCCAGAAAAAGAAACATATCTAATATTAAAAAACAAAAAATCTAACCACTCTGTAGTCTGTACCCAATTATTATTCATCATATATATTTAGTTTTCTCACCTTCCTTACTTCGTCTCTTTCTTCATTCTCTTCTCTTCTCTGTAAGTCACTATCTTATTTTTCCCCCATTTAGTTACAACCCACAACAAATTATTAATTATAATTACTACAACTAATCAACCTTTAACTATCTCCAACAACGTCTATTTCATTAACTCATTAGTATTATTAATCACACAAACCTTCTTCTTCAAACATTCTGCATTTTTTCAAATTCCAAACTTATTACCGTTAGAGAGAATCAAAAGCTTTGCTCTGTTTACTTCAAATGCATCGGATTCCGAAACCGATCGGTAACTCGCCGTCGGTTTGATGGAATCACCGCCGTTCGTGACTTAGTCTTCGCCATTCAATGGACTTGGTTTTTCTTCCCTTTAGTTCATGCATGCCGTTCAGATTTCGGTTTAAGCTTTCACTCGCCATCGTCGTTTTCCAGGTATAATAAATTCTGCTACTTCAACACTTTCTGTTTTTTCTATTTTTGTTGATTTTTTAGTTCAACGCTGTTCAAGTTAATTAGGGCTTAGTTTTTTTTTTCTACGTAATCTGATGAAAGATTTCTTGTTTAGGTTATAATTTGTAGTTGAAGATGGCAAATTTATTAACATTCTATTTTTGTTTTTTTTTTTGGTATATTAAGAATTCTATTTCGTCAAAAAAAAATTCCAATTGTTTTTTTTGTTAGAATTTTAACATTCTATTTTTGAATGTGCAATGTTATACTTATTTTTTTCTATCTTTTTTTGGTGCGAAGATTTTGCCCTCTTTGATCTCCACCGTTGATATATTTTTGCCTGTATTCAACAATCCACATATATATTTTAGGAAGGAACGGTGTTAGGAGAGTTGACAACATGACTTCCCCAGTAACAAAATTTGGTTTCAGGGGGTGCCCATTTGGGCGGTAGCCCAGCGGGCCCAATCGGCCTATGCCGTGCCGTGGGGGGGGATACCTTGAGGTGCCTACTGAGGCCAAAAATACTAATTATGGTGGGTTAGTAAAAAAAGGAAGTTAATTTGTTTTAGAATATTTCATGATTTAACTGACGACGGTTCATTCATGAGCTAAAATTAGGAAATTATAAGTCATAATGATTAAGGATTTCATACAAACTAAGAAGTTACTATTTTGATATTCATTCATTAATAGAAAGAAAATTTTGAGAAGCTTTGTTTCGTAGTTTTGATGTAAGAGTATAGCAGCTAGACAGTATAGTTTCTTATGTTGGATATCTATTGTTAAATTTTGCTTCAGATTGTATTGATATTGGCATGGTTGGAAGCAAATAATGTAACGGCCCAAGAACAACAATTTCAATGGGGAGGATTGGAAGGGAAGGTTGAGAAAATTGACTCACACTCTTGCATACATGACCATATACTTGAACAGAGAAAGCGACCTGGTCATAAGGTGTATTCAGTTACCCCACAAGTTTACGAGCCTGGTAGATCGAAGCCCCTTCATCGTAAAGGTAGGGCATTACTTGGTATATCAACATCATCAAAGCCCCAAAAGGATGAAAAGCAACCTATTAGGATATATCTAAATTATGATGCTGTTGACCACTCCCCTGACAGGGATTGTAAAAAAGTTGGTGACATTGTTAAGGTGGGTGTTTAGTATGAATTGAAAAAGAATCTAGAGCTTATAAGTCTAACCATAACATTGTAATTCTCTTTCATATATATGTACTATAGTTAATCATCAAACTTGTGTGAACAGCTTGGGGATCCCCCGATTACTTCTCTTCCTGGTTTGCCGCCTTGTAATCCTCTTTCTAATCATCCAACCCTCGGTGGTTGTTGGTATAACTGCACTTCTGAAGATATATCGAGAGATGATAAAAAGCAGCGTCTTCGTAAGGTGAATTTGTTTTATCTTTCCCTTTAATTTTGATTTGTTTCATTAGGCTAATAACATAAAAATAGGGCTACATGGTGCTATAAAGATCTGGCTATGTGTTGAGTCCATTTGAACTCGCCATTTAATGCGGGTCTATAGACTATAGCCTATAGTAGGTAGGTAGTTTACCTTACCCTTGCAATAGGCTTGGTTCCATGACTCGAACTTATAAATTGAGTCGGTCTCATCTCCATCTATTGTATTAAGTCTCCAATTGATTTGGCCAATAATTTCATGTAATGGTGTATTATTTATGCCAGCTTTTTATTTCTCTCCAGGGTTGGTGCTTTAATACTATAATTGTATTTACTGTATTACTATTTGCCTAAAGGTGGCAGAGATACTTACTTTTGGTAGAAACTTAATGCAGGCGTTAGGTCAGACAGCTGACTGGTTTAGGAGAGCATTGGCTGTTGAGCCTGTCAAGGGGAACTTGCGATTGAGTGGATATTCTGCATGTGGACAAGATGGAGGTGTGCAGCTTCCTCGGGAATATGTTGAAGGTATGATTCATTTGTTACATTCCTTTTACTGGTAAACATAGTTCTTAACAAAATATGGCCAGAGTTCTAACTACTTTGTTCATCACATCCTCAGAGGGAGTCTCTGATGCTGACTTAGTTCTTTTGGTGACTACAAGACCTACAACTGGGAATACACTTGCTTGGGCAGTGGCATGTGAACGCGATCAATGGGGCCGTGCTATAGCTGGTAGGTTGTCCGATAAATGTGTTGTTCTAATGTTTTTCTTTATCTAGCAGGAACACTTCAGTAATTTACTTATTTATTTTGTGTGCAGGGCATATTAATGTTGCTCCTCGTCATTTGACAGCTGAGGCGGAGACTTTGCTTTCAGCTACTCTGGTACATGAGGTTAGTTTTGTTTATGTTATGTCTTGATAGAGGAATTGAGATTGGAAACATGGGCAGCTATTTGTGGCATTGTTCATCATATGTGATCCTTTTCAGGTTATGCATGTTCTTGGTTTCGATCCTCATGCCTTTGTTCATTTTAGAGACGAAAGGAAAAGACGTCGTAATAAGGTAAGGGTTGTCTTTCTTGTTGTAAGATTTCTTTTTCATAGTTGCATAAAGTCATAAACTGTTTGTCTGTTTGTTTAGGATATTGAACTTACTAATTCATGACTACTTTTTCTCTCATTGAGATATAAGCACTTCTTGTTTGTCGTTATTCTCATTATTATAATGATCATTATAGGTTACTTTATTACTATTATTAGATATATGAAGTTTGAAATACTTGAAAGTTGAGTGCAATTCCTGTTTGTATCCGTGGAGACAAATTGTGCTAATTCTGGTGAATGGTATTTGTATACAATATCTTCGACCTGTGTTTTGAGAATTATCAATGATATAGGACATTTGGGAGAAAATTGCAAAATGTCCAGGCATTTAACTGAGTGGCACATTTGTATTATATCTTATCCTATTTGTATTATTACTATTACGTGTGTTTTCCTTCCCAGTATGAGTATTGTAAACTTCTGTTTTTAACCACTCTTTTTCCTATACGGCATCTATGTGCTCACATTTAGGATCTTGTCTTTTCAGGTAACTGAACAAGTTATGGATGAAAAGATTGGGCGAACAGTAACACGTGTGGTGCTTCCACGTGTTGTCATGCATTCGCGACATCATTATGCGGTATTTCCTTGGGAACATTTTTTGTATAATTCCAGTCATTTTTCTTTTTCATATTTGCAATGTCCTTCATCAGAAGCTTCGAAAAATGATTGATGAGTGATTTATTGGCAGGCGTTCTCAGGAAATTTTACTGGTTTGGAGCTGGAAGATGGTGGAGGACGTGGCACATCAGGTTTTTAATCTTATAAAATTTCTTTCTTAATATAAACAAATGTCTTCTCTCTCTCTCTCTCTCTCTCTCACTCTCTCTCTCTCTCTCTATCTCTCTCTCTCTCTTGCTCGCTATATATATATATATAATCACAGTGCTTCTGGTCCAACCCATACTTGTACTAAGACTAATGAATCCCGACTGTCGCAATATTTTGTTTATAAAGTATGCGTCATGTTAGTTTGTTATTTAAAAGTTATATAGCAAAATGGGATATTGAATTTGTCACGTACTTTTGCTACCAACCAACTTAAATGATCAAACTAAGTCTGTTAAATGGCTTGTAGGGTCTCATTGGGAAAAAAGGCTTCTGATGAATGAGATCATGACTGGTTCAGTGGATACAAGATCTGTAGTTTCAAACATGACACTTGCTCTCTTAGAAGATAGCGGGTGGTACAAAGCCAATTATAGCATGGCTGACCGTCTTGATTGGGGTCGCAACCAAGGTACTGAGTTTGTTACTTCCCCTTGCAATCTCTGGAAGGGAGGCTATCATTGCAACACCACACAGTTTTCAGGTTGTACATATAACAGAGAGGCAGAGGGTTACTGTCCCATTGTAACTTATAGCGGAGACCTTCCTCAGTGGGCTCGGTATTTTCCAAAAGCTAATAAAGGTATGTACTTTCATGTCTTCGTTCCCATATTTAAGGCAATACTAATGTTGCTTCGACCAGATTATTTGTTATAATGATGCTTGACTGTCAAGTAATTGTAGTTTACAAGCTGTTGCATTCTGGTTGATTTATAACTTATATTATTGGCTTACCACTGACAATTCATTTTTCTTCTTGTTGATGGGTTTTTGTAAATTGTTCTGAATGTTATGTTATATGACGATGGGTTGGTTGTATTTAAATCTCACACCTTTAGCTGGTTGTTTCAGGTGGACAATCTGCATTAGCTGATTATTGCGCTTATTTTATTGCATACTCTGATGGATCATGTACAGACACCACCAGTGCACGGGAACCTGATAGAGTGCTAGGTGAAGTCCGAGGAAGTAACTCTAGGTCAGTCTGTGATTACCTAGTTCCTACTTATAATCTATTCCATGTTGTATGTTTTATATAAAACATGAAGCTGTAGAATTGCTAACTATTCTCATTCACTGTAGGTGTATGGCCTCATCATTAGTGCGCACAGGATTTGTACGAGGTTCTCCAACCAATGGAAATGGTTGTTATCAGCACAGGTGTATCAACAACTCTTTAGAGGTATAGTTTAGATTTAGAGTGTCGATATAAGTGAAATATTTGTTTCCAAAATGCTTTTTTCGGCTGGAATGAGCATGATACAATTCTATCTCCTCGAAGATTGTTGTTGAATGACAGTCTAATGGAACTATAATTGCAATTGACACCAAGGATTTGAAATTGAACTTAATTGAAACTAAACAGGAAACAAGTTTATAGAGCATTTGTTTAAGGGTTTTTATTTAAATCACTTTTGGAAATTTATAGCGTGTATGTTTTATGCTTTTGAAAAAAATCACATTGTGAAAAGATTGTCTCTACTGTCTAAAACAAAAAGTCCATTTTATAACTAATCATACCAAAACAAATCAACTGCCATGCATAAAATTTATGAAAAGTACTTTATTACACAAACCATAAGATTACATTCTTAAAAAGTTTAAACGAGTGTCCTTTGTCAACCTCTCCTTACATGAGTTAAATGTTAAAGAAATGTATGATACAACTTTGAATTGTTGTTTCTTTAGCTTAGATTTGAATTGTTTATTACGCGTCTTTTTTTTCTTCTCTATCATGAAAGTTGCTGAAGAAGCTCCATGCTACATACAGGTTGCTGTGGATGGTCTGTGGAGAGAGTGTCCTCAGGCTGGCGGGTCCATTCATTTCCCCGGCTTTAATGGTTAATATATTGTTATTTTGTTTGTTTTCACATTGAAGTTAAATTCCCAATTAATGGAAAGCTTACTTTTCTATTTTTTTAATGTTTTCAATAGGTGAATTGATCTGCCCTGCATATCATGAGCTCTGTAACACAGACACGGCGGTTGACTCGGGGAAATGTCCCAGTGCATGTAATTTCAATGGAGATTGTGTTGATGGAAGGTGCCACTGCTTTCTTGGATTTTATGGGCATGATTGCAGTAGACGTGAGTTCACACTATATCTTCAGAGTTCATTTTGCTTCTGTTTTTCAGCAGATTATAGTTTTCAGTTTTCCTTTAATCATTGTTTGTTCTCTTAACTTATTCCAGGTTCCTGCCCCAGAAATTGCACTGGTAATGGCTTGTGTCTCAACAATGGAATATGTGAATGTAAACCTGGTTACACTGGCGTTGACTGTTCCACTGGTAAAGTTTTATTCTTACCTTTGCATTATACTTCTAAAATATACTGTAGTTATAAGTAACACAGCTCCTGATAATTGGTTTGTTTTGATATGACACACAGCTATCTGTGATGAGCAATGCAGCCTTCATGGTGGGGTCTGTGATAATGGAGTTTGCGAATTCCGCTGTTCTGACTATGGGGCATACAGTTGCCAGAACACCTCCGTGCTCCTCTCGACTCTGTCAGTTTGCAAAAATGTTCTAGGAAGTGATATTTCTGGGCAGCATTGTGCACCCAGAGAACCTAGCATACTGCAGCAGCTAGAAGAAGTGGTTGTCATGCCCAACTACAACCATTTATTCCCTGTTGGCGCTAGGAAATTATTTAATATATTTGGCAGCACGTACTGTGATGAGGCAGCTAAACGGCTTGCTTGCTGGGTAAATCTTATCTTTCCATGTCAATTATTTTTTAGATTTTTCTTTTTCCTTTATTATATTTCTTTTTATTCATACTTGACTCGAAATTTTTATTCATTGCATTGGCCTTCTATTATGATAAAACAATAGCGCAAATCAAATTTAGGGCCCGTTTGGATTTGGCTTATTTTTTAGCTTATGAAAATAGCTTATGCAAATAAATAAACTTTTATGTTCATTCATAAGTTTTCACCAACAAAAATTGTATCTTTATAAGCTATTTTCTCATAAACTACCCTGAAAAACTTGCAATAATACATAAAAGTTTATTTATTTGCATAAGTTTTTTTTGCATAAGCTCAAAAATAAGTCAATCCAAATGGGCCCTTAGTTGATTTTAAGATAACACATAACATGATTATTCCGTTAACCCAAGAAAATCCTGACTTCGCAAGATGCTATTGCTGGTTCTATCACTATCACTTGAGGATGCTAAAAACATAAAACTACGATTATATTTTTCAAGGGGAAATTGCACAAACCTAGCACACACTAACACTCACCCCCTAATTTGCTCCAATTGCATACACCTGTCCTTAGTTTTGTTTAAATGACTTCCCCTCCATTTTATACAATTTAGGTGGTCTATGTAATTGAAAGGAGGTAAATGTCTTTTAGAAAATAGAAATGGAGTGTATGTAATGTTTAAGCAAATTCATGAGAATTGAGTGCATGCTAGGTAACTTGGTTTATCTAGAAATTTGAGCATAAGTGGTAATGCTGCCTATTTGTCTAAAGAGCTTGGTTCTTAATTTTCAGATCTCAATTCAGAAGTGTGACAAGGATGGAGACAACAGGCTACTAGTATGTCATTCTGCGTGTGAGTCTTACAATCTTGCGTGTGGAGTTTCACTAGACTGCAGTGAGCAAACCCTTTTCAGCAGCAAGGAGGAGGGTGAGGGTAACTGTACTGGTTTTGGTGAGATGAAATTGTCATGGTTTAATCGATTGAGAAGAAGTTTTTCTTTGCGAAATAGTTCCTGAAATGAAATACTTGTAAAAAATAGGCAGCTTTAGCTTCAATTATTTTTTCCCTTTTTGGGTGGTAGGGGTTGGGTTGTAATTTTCGAGTTAGGATCCTCTCCATTTCCAATTCTTTCCATTTCCTCCATTATTATATAGTTTTGGGAATATAAATGCAAAAATGTGACATCAAGTGGGTCCAAATGTCATTTATACACCCCAAAATATTTAAAAACTTTGGTAATGGAAGAAATGGAAAACATAAGAAATGGAGAGGATCTCAACTCGTAATTTTCAGAGTTACTATAGAGAAAAAAAAAAAGGCATATATCATCTTAGATTTAGGGATTGCTTACTCATCCAAAATTCGTAGTGAAAAATTGGTATGAGAAGGTTACATATTTGGCTTTCAAAGAGAGCCTTTTGTAGAGAAAAGTAGGGAGTATTTGGAAGTGGTTGGTAACTGAGAGGAAGTAAGAAAAATGATAGAAAAGAGGAAAATGACATGATTGTCACTTATTTAGAGCTTTGGCCAAAGGCCATATAGAGGAAAGGAATATTTCTATGCTTCATTCCTTTACATGTGTATATAGATAGACATTTTTCTTATTTTCCTTTAGTTCAGTGTTTTAATTTGTTATTTTGTTTATGTTTTGATCTGCCTTTTTCTTACTATTATGATGAAATGTTGAATTAAAGTTAGAACAACTTAAACAATGTACCCAAAATAGAGAAATTACGATATTTTGTTTCAGAAGAATTGAAATTAAAATCGTATTGTTTAAAAAAAAATCAGTTGAGTTAATAGAGGAACATTTTACAAAAAGTGGTGCACTAAATCCAGCCTAAATTACTCCCCAGAAAAAATCCAGCCTAAATCACTTTGGAACTCCATTGCAGTGCTCATGAATAACAGAAATATTATTTGAACAAAGAGGTCGATAAAAAGAGAGAAATAATATATAGTATGAGTCCTGAATACATAATCCACTCCTTAATTCCATAATAATAATCATAATAATGATAATCAATAAAGTAATAATCAAACATTAAATTTGTTACATTCATCAAAAAATTAAACATGACACATTAACTAACGACTATGATCAGGATGATCTTTTGGGGCAAAACGTGATACGGTAATCGGATCCAGAACATGTGCAAGTGCTTGAAGCATCATCATAAGCATAACTGTAAGCAGTTGGACAGGCTGTCTTAAATATCTCGGAATAATGTGTCGGCGAACATGTCTGCGGCGTGGCATGTGCGCCAGTGCAACAAAACTCCTCCGTATTAAAAGCCAAACACGCACTCTTACATGCCACCACGGAACTACCACTGTTCACCTTAAGCTCCGCTGGACAAGCACCATTTAAATCAGTAACACATCCCGCATATTGACAATCACCGGTTCCTCCGGTAGCCGATACACCCATTCCCACATTGTAACCGTCAACCAAGCTCACATCATAGAAATCCTTGTTGCCGTTACTAGCTGATCCGATAGTGAATTCAACCAATGTCACCGGTGGAGTACCTCCTCCGGTACATTTTAATCCACCGGGACAATCTCCGGTGACACATTTTCCACTGCCCGCACCATCAAAGTTGCAGCCAGTACGGCCCCAAAAGCGTCCAGACCAGCCTGATGGTGCAGTCAAGTCAACTGATGCACCAGGGGCTAGCGAAAAACCACCTTGACCGAGAACTGCAGCACCGTTGCCGGAAAGAGTTCCCGGCCAAATTGTGTAACTACATTGGTTTTCTATGGTAAACTTTGTAGCATATGCTAAATTACCTGCAAGAAAATTACATTCACCCATAAATTATTTAAACAATGAAAAGAAAATTGAAAATAAAACATTACAAATTATTTTGATATAAAAGAACTAGGGAAATGTTGTTTACTTACCTAATAATAGGATAAACATGTTGAAGAGAAGAGAGGATTTTGAGTTTAGATTGAAGGCCATCATGAATTTTGAGAGAAGAGTGGAAAGGAAAGAAAAATGGTTAGGAAGTTGGGGATGAAACAAAGAGTAGAAAATGAATATGATTTGTGATGATGGATGGGATGAAAATATGGTTTACATGGAACTGAATTTATACTAGTAAGTTTGGTTAAATAAATGTGGCCTATCTTTATGTGAGAAATTTAAGAATGTGGGTCATCTTGTGATGAGTCGTGTCATGTCTATCTATATGCATAAGTCACGATGGCATGCCTTGTTTGGAGACTTGTTTATTGATTTGCTTGCCTTGTTAGGACTTCTTATTTGCTTGCCTTGTTTTGGACCTGTAACTGATTTGGAATGATTAGTATTGTTGAAGGTAATTTTAATGGTACTATAATTATAATTTAATTTCACTTAATATCACATGTCTAAATCTTTAATTGATTTAAGTAACCTTGTTGTCTCTCTCTCTCTCTCTCTCTCTCTCTCTCTCTCTCTCTCTCTCTCTCTCTCCTTCCAAAGGTTTTTTTTTCTTTTTGGATGCAAAAAGGCTAATTACTACTCACTTCATTTTAAAAATGAATGTGTTTAAAGTTTTATGTACGTTATATTAAGAAATACAATGATATTATCTTGGAGCATGAGGTTGGATGATGCATGTGCTCCTTAAAATCCTAAACCCCGACGTCTAAAAACAACATAAAAATACAATGATGTTGTCAAAAAACATGATAATAACCTTATTTACTATTGGTGTAAAGCTTTGGATCTACTGTACATACTATTAAGAAATACAATGATGTTATCTCGGGGTGAGGTTGGATGATGCATGTGCTAGTTAAAACCCTAAATCCCGACCTCTAAAAACGACATAGAAATACAATGATATATTGTCAAAAAACATGATAATAACCTACTATTGGTGTAAAGTTTTGGATCTAGTATACATACTATTAAGAAATACAATGATGTTATCAAGGTATTGAGGTTAGATGATGTATGTGCTAATTTAAACTATAAACCATGGCCTCTAAAAACAACATAGATTGGCATGAAAATACATTTTGACATGTTCAAGATACACGTCATAAATTATAAAAGAATTATGTATGATCGATCCCATATTAACAAGAGCATCCGCACAATAGTTTGTCTCTCAATAAACCAATCTAGTTGGAGAAATTGTTTTATTTTTTAAACCAATCTAGCCCATAATATTCACATTATCTTTACTTTGGATACTACACACTACAGCTTGAGAATCAACTTCAAGCTCAAACATTGAAACCTCTATCTCTAGCAAAATTCAATCTTTCAAGAACACCGCACAATTCGGCAATGTAAGTGTTACACTTACAAATTCTTTTGACATGCCCACCAAGCTTCCAAGCCACTCTCTGTCCGAACCTCCGAACCTCTCAGCAAGGCTCCACAACTAGAAGCAACATCACTCTTACTAGGTCCATCCGTATTCAATTTTATCCACCCCCCATTGGCGGTGGACAGAACGAGAAAATGAGTTTCTCAGATATCATAAGTCTTACCAGCTGAAAATGAAATTAACAAGCACAAGAAATCGAGCAAGCTTTACACCCAGAACTGAGAAGGGAATCCTCATGACTAAGATAGAGCTGCTAATTCCAATTTACAATGAACATCAGTAAGAAAAGGCAATGCTTCTGTTTTTATAAACACTATGACGAAAACAATTCAAGTAACTTCAATTTTTTTTCCCTTTTTTTTTTGGTCAAGCAAGTAGTTTCTATTTAACTGATGATTGCTACTTAAAATATTGAACTTGTTAGGTCTTATTTGACACTCTTGTTTACATTAGATGGAACCATGCTGGTACAAGTACATACAATACCATTTGCAAATGTGCACAAAATATGGCTTTGGGAAATAATTCTATCAAATACCAATTTCCAACATAAATCCCAGTTGGTAATATTGTACATTTAATTTTCTGTACTGTCTGAACAACGCTACTAAAAGAATCAAATTAAACAAATAATGTACATATCAATATCAAATTCAAGACCAAAATTGCACATTTGACCTTTAAAATTGAAAAAACCCTATTCTATGCATTCTTTTGTTTCTTGCTGTTATAGAATGCATGGACATAATTTGCTAAAGGCTTCAATTGAATTTTGAAGCGTGTTGCAATAGAAAGATATGCACAAGATAGACCTACATACAACTTGAACCCGATGTGAGAAAACAAGGTAAAATAAGTAAACAAGGCAGTAAACGAAATTATCACGATCAAAGTGAGTAGGCACTTGAAGGTTGAGATTTTCTCTTCATTTAGTTGGTTAGGGAAATGGCCTTGAACATTGAAATCAGAAAGCAATTGGTCCTTGATTTGGAATGCATCCATTAACCAAGAAGCAGCTTTAGTTTCAGAAATTGGAATCTCCTCTATAGGAATACGCCGAATATGCAGGTGCACTTCTGAAGGATCGAGACCAAAAACATTGTCCAGAAATGAAGGACATTGATTCTTGTATGCAATTGTCACGTCATATACTGCATTTGATTGAGAGATAAAGTTTAACATACAAATCTTGAAAAGGAAGGAACACTATGTAAACTGCCATGTCAAAATATAATTGAATACCTAGTAGGCTAGTACGAGCAAATTTGGTTTTGGTAACTGGCATTCTATTTCCCTAGGGAGTGACATGGAACATACACAAATTTGGATTGTTCGGAGTCAGCAATTTCATGCAGTTTGCACATTGATGGTCATTGGATTGAGATCGAACAATCCATATTTCAATGCAGATTTGATTTTAAAATAAAATACCAAATTTGAAATCTAGACCGTCTGATCTCAATCTAACAACTACCGATGTGCTGACTGCAGGTAATCTTGATGAAACATACATAGTTTTATAAATATCACTGTAAAGTCATTATGAATTAACCAAGTGTCATAGTAGAAAATAAAAGGAATAGGAGTTATAAAATAAACCTGCATCCAATGAGTCTCGTAGAGTTTCCAAGCAAGTGTGAAATCCCTTCGTTTTTGGAAGTAATACATTTGACAGCACAGGAAGCCCAGCTTCAGCAGCAAATTTTTTACTACTTTTACACTTCTGTTCACTGCATAAAAAGCAAATCATGTCAAACATGATTCCCATATTTTAAAAAGCTAGTCCAGACATTGCTTATATAATACATACAAATAAAATAATTTGTGGAATTGAAATGAATTTAATATGTTATCAATAATAATAATAATAATAGTAATCACACTTAGAAAGGAAAACATTAGATTTGAGGTGAGAGGGATATCGGGCAGTACGTATAATCGGTTCCTTCAGGAAAAAGAGATAGCCACAAAGGATCTTTCGGATCCTGAAATGTTGAAAGATTTTTTTGCAATATTTGCTCATCTATCTCCCACTTCCTCTCCACTGCAATGAATTCCAGAAGGTGAAATCCCCAACCAAAAATCGGTAGTTTCATTAAGCTGCTCTTAAGGATGTATTTTATAGATCCTAGTCTTCCCTTTCTAAGAGCAAGATCCCACAAGTACATCCAATCAACCTCAGTTCTGTGATTGGCAATAAGTAACACACGTTCCCTCATCGGAATACTATCCCCAGAAAAGACAACTTTAGTTCTGTTTATCTTTTCAAATAGAAAGGGCCACATAGATAGCCAAAGACCAAAGAAGAACGATACTGCTTTCCTACTATAACGAATGCTGATCAGTCGCAATCCTACAACTGCCAGAGGCGAAAGATATACTATACAAATGAAAGCTGTAGAAAGAAACACAACCAAACATATCACACCCCTTAAAAGCCTAAGAGGAGTCAAAGGACGGTGCTTTAATCTACTATCAGATTTGAGAGGTGTGCAAACTTCTTCCATCTTCAATGAACGGTTGGAAAACCTCCCTTCTGCAATAAGGTACTTTAATGTTATTTGGTTATTCAAAAAGTTGTGGACAAGTATAATAGTATTAGTATAAATCCTCATTTATTTACAATAAGCTAAGCGAGAGGTGAGGAATCTAATATAATAAGAGAGCCTCGGGTTGTAATTTGTAAATGCATTGCTATATAAGTTGGGCAAAATCACACACTAACTTAAATAGAAAAAAAAAGAAAGAGATAATTCAATCTTAGAACTAAGCAATTCACAATTTAAATGAGTCTTAATGCTTTGGCATTGAGGGGGAGAATAGGATATTAAGTCAGTTCTTACTTCATAGTTTCAAATGCCCTTTGAGTTCACAGAACATGCTCTTTCAGCACTATTTTTTTCACAGATTCTTGGCAATTTGGAATTACATGATATGAATGGATTTAATATTTTGCTAAATTTCAATTGTATCATAGAAATAAGCTAATTATGGTTCAAAGGGATGATTTTCCAGATATTTAAGATCAGTATTCCTTTCAGCATAGACAATCAAAAGTAGCAGAGGAGCAAGACATTAAGTACTAACTACTAAGTACAGAAAACAAAGAATTCCAACTTTGACATGTCAAAGTATCAATGATCAACAAAGAAAAATTTCGAACACAACTCTGCAGTCATACAAGGACGATTAGATGGTTTGTATTCTCACTTCATTAAATCAACTTTAAAATAAAACTCAAAATACAAACCATCTAATCTCCATCAAACAACCAAGATCTACGACTGCATGTCACGAGCTACAGACAATTCAAATCCTAAATGGATTTTAACTGCGGGAATGATTATTAGATGGCTTGTATTCTTACTGCATTAAATCGCTTTGAAATAAAAACTCGGAACACAAACATCTAATCTCCATCAGATGACAAAGATCCATGACTGCATATCACGTGCCGACTGGCTACACATGACTCAAATTCAAATCCTAAACTTTCGAAGCAAACAAAAATGCTACAAACCAATGGTGCATTCACGCGTCAAGGGATCTTAACTGTGGGATGGTGATTAGACGGCTTGTATTCGTACTACATTAAATCGCTTTAAAATAAAATAAAACTCCGAACACAAACCATCTGATCTCCATCAAATAGATAAGATCCACGACTTCATGATACGTGGCTACAGATTATTCAAATCCTAAAGTTTCCAAGTAGACAAAAATGCTGCAATTCATTAAATTAAATGCCAAAAATTCCCGCTTACTTATCAAAATATAGTACCAGTTAAGACTAACATAACATAAGCAGAAAATAGGAAAAATTAATGAAGTAATGTAAAAAAAAATTAAAAATACAGATTCAAGAACTGTATGAATGCTAGCAGTAGTGAAAAACTTGTTAAAATATTTGGATTCACTTTAATTAATAAATTAAAATATAATTAAATGTGTATAAAATCAAATATATTCACTTGGTTCTTTCTAGTCAGCCTATTGAGAGGTCTCTCCTCCACTCATGAGTATATACCCTAGCCATCCCATTACGTTAGATACTCTGGAAAAACCAGAACACGCATAATGACTCATCAGTGAGAGGTAGAAGCATCTCTCAACACGGTTACCGTAGATTTAATTCAATATTCATGTTTTATGCTTCATATCTATAGTATGATCTACATCAAATTCTTTCAAAACGTTCATGCTTTCAGCTAGAAACACAAAATGCATTGAGTCACTAAATAAATGGTTGAGAAGAATCGTTCTAAATTCATTCTATCATGTGAATTACACCTCAAAATAAAAAGCACATGTAAATCGCGTTTTGAATCTGAAATCTTGTTGATGAAGCTATAGCTAGGGATAGTAAATCGTAAAATAAATCAGAATTAGGAAATTCCAATCCCATATATTGTTGAATTGAATTCATTCATAATATACAGTAAAGTAAGGTCTAAAATCCTGAAAGAAAACATAGATAAATGAAATTGAATTAACGCATGAAAAAATTGAAGTGGAAAGTGGAGAATTACACAACAGCGAATTGGATCGAATAATTGAATATAAAAATGAGTATAGTAGAATTGACTCACCTTGGTTAGAATCAGTTTTTTCTTTGTATCTTCTGTTTTGGTTATGTTGTTGTAGATTATTAGATATATATATATTGTATTTTTTGAAGAGTAATGAAATTGTGAGTGTGTGTGTGAGAATGAATGTAACAGGAGTTTGGTTTGGTTTCGTGCGAATCATAAATTAGGATACCGTTTAGGCAGGGATGAAATCAGAAGCGGTGTACCTCACCGAGATGTACAGTAGTCGTCAGCGTTTTGTATTTTAGTGTTGGAATGGATATATAATAACTACTATAAGAGAGAGAGCATTGCCAAGTGGGTTTTGGTTTGGTCCACTTTAGAATGGATCTAGATCCCGTTCTCTGCTCCTATTGTCCCACATGTTCTTTTTTTTTTTCTTTTTCTGTTTTTGCTTTTTATTCTTTCCGTATTTAAAACCGACGTATTTGACGGTCAGAGTACATATCATACGGAGAGTGTGCAGTCACTTTAACGTATGACAGGACATCTGAACTGTTTAATCGATATCGTGCGTCCAAATATTAAGGTCAGATTTTAATTGATTTTAAATATAAAATTTAAGTTTAAAATTTGGATCGTCTGATTTTTATGAAAAGTATTTGAACCGTTTGATTTTAATCTAATAGTTTAGATACTGATTGCGGTCTGCAATGCAGTCACTCAAGTTGTGCTAGAGATTTTAAGATCCTTTAGAACTCATTGCAATCACATCTCTCTTCGACCGCAAAGAATTTAAGATCTAAATGATCCAAGTCTTTTATCTTGTAGTTTTCATTAATCGATTAATAAATTTTACTATTAAATTAAATGAGATGTGTTGAAATTTATATTAGATATAAACTATTGACATTTTTAGTCGGGATTGTGAAAGACGATTTATTTTATTTTTCAGACTAAATGTAGTATAAACTATTACATTTTGAGTTTTTTTAAACAAATTAGTCTTATAAATCATAAAATATATGTACCATATCTCTTTTTTATTTAACCCTACTAAAATTTACTATTAGATGAATAATTTTCATATTGTTAGATTTTTATAATGTCGACAAACCTTTTTTTATACAACAATTCACTTTGTATCTCGGATATGATTATCTTTAAGGTAAGAGTTTTTTCGCGTAAAAAAAAAAGGTAAAAGCTTTAAGAAAATAAAATTTAAGTGAGAAGTTTCAATATTA
This sequence comes from Trifolium pratense, assembly GCF_020283565.1. NCBI lineage: Eukaryota > Viridiplantae > Streptophyta > Magnoliopsida > Fabales > Fabaceae > Trifolium > Trifolium pratense. The sequence goes on along the minus strand of NC_060059.1, from coordinate 41,521,361 downwards.
TTTAAAGAGTACTTATATTTTACTCGCCGTCAGAATATTCATATCAATAACAAAATTCAAACTTATATCTATGCGAGATATATGAGTAGAATCTTTATAAACAAAACCAAACCAACTTATATTAGCAATACAAGCATGGTCTTTTACATTATTTTTGCACATACAAAAAATACGTACAAATATAATACTCTTTTATAAAATCCAAATTTGTAGATTTCGTAAAAAAATAGGATCAGTTTTTTCTAAAAAAATGATAGGTTATAAAAAAATTATACACATAGTATGGAAAATATGCGTATTTAAAATGACAAACTAATTAATTATATTTGGGTGGGGTGTGTAGCATAAAATAGTTGACAAAGTCAAAATATGACCCACTACCCACTTGGCTTTTAGAAAGAAAGAGTAGGTAGAAAACAATGGTGGAATGTTCCTTTTTAATGAATCATTCGAGGAAGCTTCCCCAGCAGCCTTCAAACAAGGAATATCATATCAATGACAATGGGATGGGATACTAATATCCGATCTCATTGTAGTTAGTTATGTTATGATGTTTCCCATGGCGTTAAGAACAAACAATTTGTTGACACAAGTTACTATCAAGGATTATATCATTGGATATGTCTGGAATAATAATAAAAGACTAAAAAACTTGTCCTTGAATGTTTGGAGTAAAATATAATGTTGTACTAACCAACAACGATATGTGATAATAAAACATGATACGTGGTACAGAAAAACATTAATATGTAACACAAATATTAGATATTTAATTTTTAACTATTTAATTTAATATTTGATCTTTGGTTGTACATATAGAAAAATATTTGTTGAAAGAAATTGATGCCTTAAATAGATCACGGCTAACTCGAGAAAAAAATTAGTCACTAGTCACTAAAAAGCTAAATTGCTAGTGTCATACTAAAAAGTACACAAATTTGTCATGTAAGCTTAGAAGTTAGATCAGTTGATAGAGATATTACATTATATATGTAGGGGTTGAAGTTCGAACTCCGTCATCCCACTTATTTATTTTAAGGGTGAAATTTCTACCACTATACTACTTGAAAAAAATAAATACACCAATTTTGAAGATTAGATTAAATGACATTCATTCAAATATAATCTATAATATGAATAAAGTCAGACCTATTCCTCTTTCTCTCTCCTATAAAATACTTGTTTCTCATGCATTCTATTCTCTGATGCATTTGACAATTAATTTATTTGTCTATAATAATTGCCAATAATTTCAAATTATCTCTACACAAATGACCTTCTATAATTTTGAAATATAATTGATGTATTCTCTTTTTGGGCATAAGTTATGGTGCATAAGCCTTGCTTAAGCACACCATGCATAAATACCCCAGATTGCTTAGCGCGCCCCCAATTTGCTTAATGCGCCCCCCATATTGCTTAGTGCACCCCTAGTTTACTTAGCGCGCCCCCAAATTGCTTTGCGCGCCCCCCAATTTGCTAAGCGCGCCCCCCACCACCAACATAAATAACACACAAAACCATTTCGCAAGAAGAATGGTTTTAGATTACAACCCTATAAAACCATTCGACAGTAAAAATAGTTTTGGCATTATAAGTACATTTAATGTGAAACCATTCCACAACAAAAATGGTTTTGGGGGGCGCGCGAGAAAATTTGGGAGGGGGTGCGTGAGAAAAAAGTTGGGGGCGCGCGAGAAAAACTGGGGTTGCGCTAAGTATATGGGGGGCGCTAAGAAATTTGGGGGTGCGTTAAGCAATTTTTATTATTTATGCATGGTGTATAAGGAAAAAGCTTATGCACCATAACCACTCTCCTCTTTTTGTACTCATGTCTAATAATAAGTAATTAATTGTAGAAACAGAGAGTATTTGGGTCTCGCCTCATATGCCTTTTCCTTCCAATTTTCAAATTTATTTGTATTTCAAATTAAAATTCCAAATTTCTTTTTTGGACGAATTTAATTGATGCATTCCGAATTTTTTGAGGCATCTAAGGAGAACCCGACTATTGGTCCATGTTGTTGATGCATCTACTGAAAACCCTGTAAATGACTACAGAAGTATCAGAGAAGTATGGACTTTGCATTTTATAATTTAGATTCAGGTTTTTTGTTGGCTCAGCAGCTTTAATCAAAGTTGTTGGCTATTTAGTTTACACCCTTTAGACTCCTTTTGTTTTCCCGAAGAAGCAAACATTAATAATATATCACCAATAGTCACTAGCACAAGGTATGCTAGGAATATACATAGTTTATGCCACTGCAAAAACGACGCAGAGGACATATAAGATTTACCCCCGTAAATAGAAAAACCAACAAACCTCAACACACAAAAAATACTAAATCAAATGCTTATAGTTAGAAGGGAGTTTCATAATGTTGAAAATCCTCTCAATCATTGATAGGAAATTCAAAATTTGAAATTTCAACACATCTAAGATTTAATATCATGTTCACATAATGTCCGCCATTGAATTTTAATCAATTTTTCAGTCAAATGCTTAGAAGGGAGTTTAATTGGTGTGTCAATTTCATTAGCTGTGATTAATTACCTCTCAAAAACCATCTATTGATTATCACAACTCTGCTGTTTGTTGTTTGTTCTTTGCCATTTATTTTGCTTTAGCATTTTGAGTCACTGGCAGGAATTTGTGGCCAGTCCAACTTTTCTTGTTGGAATTTGCATCTCTCCCTCGTGTTTTGAAGTTTTTATTCTCGCTCATTCTTTCTCCATACTAATCTGTTTTGCAGGAGGTGCGCATGTATAACCCCCGAGTACCTCGAACGACCATACATTGTTGTTTTTAATAAGATTGACCTGCCAGAGGTATGTAGTTTGAGTATATCTTTTAGTTTCTTATTTATCTTGTAAAGGGAGGCTCAGTGCACAAGGCTCCCATCATTGTGGAGTTTAGTGACTAGTAAGGGTCATACGTTTATAGCCGGGGCTCGGTGTCTACATCTAGAACCCAGGACCACCTTGGCACTAGGCATTTTACTTTGCCATTGCACCAAAGCCTACCCTTTCCTATTATTATCTTGTAATATGAAAAATAAGTCCTGCAACAAGCATGTTCGTTAATTTTGTTTTCAGGCTATAGCTAGACTTCCAACATTGACTCAAGAAATTCAAAGAACCCCAATGTCCTAGGTTAAAATTTCATGTTGTCTCTTATTGCAGAAAGCATATCAAGATTAACGAGATGTTAAAGGAAATAAGGACCGCTTTAAGGCAGTGTGTTGATTCTAATGAGCCATTGGCTTCCAGTGTGCCACCGCGAGATCTTGCAGTTCAACAAGGCTTAAGGCTTTCTGGCAAAAACTACACATAAATTGGTTTTGGTATTCATTTGGCTTTTATCAGAGAACCAAGATTAAGAAAATTGCTAGTTGGTTTTAGAGAAAATACTAATGTAACATGAGACGTTGTATGAGGTGATAGTCCAAGTTTCTGGACGTCATGTAAATTTGACAAACAAGATTGACATGTAAATTATATCAGTTGCAATAAAACTTGAAAAGAAACACAGCTAGATATACACCAATGGAAATCTTGTACTCTATTCGTAATGTTAATATTATTGATTCTGATATATTGTTAGTACGAATGAAACACCGTACTCTATTGAATATTGAAATATGCACATTCGGGCTAATGTTTTCATTTAGCTTTTGGATACCAGTAACGCCAATTCATGGATCATTACATGTAATGTGAATTGATAATATGGTCATCAACTATATTTGCAGTTGTTAGAATTTTATTGCAAATTTGCAATGGTTTCCATATAAAATTTGGTAGAAGATTTGCAATGATTTGTACAACTTATAGGAATTGGGAGTAGATGCATTGTGACTGCATGGTTGCACATATCTCTGCCGTTCGATTTTGAGCAAATTTTGATCGAGATGTGTATGACATCATGTAGTCAAAGAGTTATGGCCGCACAGTGTTAGATCCTTGAAGCGGTGGTTTTGGAAAATTTTGAGGTTGACAGACAAATGAGCAATATTTGTTCGGTTCCTTTTTAATACACTCTTTACTGCAACCCTTGAGCTTGACTTTGGAAAGATAAGGTGAGCAACTCTAAATGTTTTGTGCTATTTATAATGATGTATGACAATTCAAACAACCCAAATATGGACTAGGTAAGTGGATTCAAAGCAAATTACTAATTTTTTCTCTTTTAAGTTATAAGGATTGAATCGTTCATAATCTAAACAACAAGAGGACAGAAGTTCACCAACATAAATGACAGACAATCTTACCCATGTGATTCTAAAGATGACTGTTGAAATTAAGAACTGTGAGAAGACACACTTACTGGATGGTCTCATAAGATTTTTGTTTTGACAAAAAACAGATCTTATAAGATTGATTAACCGGAAAACATACTAATTTCTTCTCTTTAAATTGCAGAGATCGAATCTTTCATAATCTAACCAACAAGAGGGCATGAGTTCACCAACATTAGTGGCATATAATCTTACCCATGTGATTCTAAAGATGACAATGAAAATTAACAATTGTGAGAATACACACTTACTGGATGGTCTCACAAGATTGATTAACTGAAAACTTCTGGAAAACTTACTAATTTCTTTCTCTTATTGCAGGAATTAAATTTTCATAATCTAACCAACAAGAGGACAAAAATTCACCAACATAAAAGGCAGACAGCCTTCTAAAGATGACCATGAAAATTAATAGTAAGTGTGACATCTCCATGAAGACCTGATAAATTGATTTGCTTAGTTTGGCTTTTGCATTTATATCACTTGTGAAATGCCTTAAACTATAATTTAACATTGGGTAAATGATCATTTACCCCCCTGCAAAATAAGCGAATTTTCGTTTACCCCCTGTGCAGATTTTTTTTCTGTTTACCCCCTGCAAAACATAGATTCCCTCATTTTGCCCCCGGGTGTACAGCAGGACATGTGACTGTGCAATGAGATATAATGCAAGACATACGAATAAATTACTCTGTGGGTATTACAATTGGAAGAGCAATGAGAGCAAAAAAGATAGCAACAACACTTCTTGATGGAGATGCTAACAATCAGTATGCTATGCTATGGAGGTATGCAGATGAGTTAAGAAGGGTTTCCAATGGTAATACCATCAAGATTAATGTTGAAAGACCAGCTCCATCTTTATTACCAAGGTTTAGTTCTTTCTACTTTTGCTTCGAGGGTAGTAAAAAGGGTTTCATCCATGGATGTAGACCTTTTATTGGAGTTGATGGGTGTCACCTAAAGACAAAATATGGTGGCCAACTTCTGATAGCTGTTGGTAGGGATCCTAATGACCAATACTTTCCATTGGCTTTTGGGGTTGTTGAGACAGAAACTAAGGAGAGCTGGAGATGGTTTCTCCAGTTGTTGATGGAAGATATTGGACAAGATAAGAGATATGTTTTTATCTCAGATCAGCAAAAGGTAAAAATGAATTCATGTTTCCTAATTTTAAATTAAGTGATTGTTTTATTGGTTATATTAAGTGGTTGTTTTGTTGGGTTGTATTTGGTTTTTTTGCAGGGATTGATAGCTGTGTTTCAAGAAATGTTTGATAGTATTGAGCACAGATTATGTCTCAGGCACCTATATGCAAACTTTAAGAAGAAATTTGGAGGAGGAACTCATATTAGAGATTTGATGATGGGAGCTGCTAAGGCAACTTACTATCAAGGCTGGTTGCAGAAGATGAATGAACTTAAGGCTCTTGATAAGAAAGCTTGGGACTGGTTAATGGCAGTTCCCACAAAAAATTGGTGTAAGCATGCATTTTCTTATTATTCAAAATGTGATGTTTTGATGAACAACATATCTGAGTCATTTAATGCCACTATCTTAGTTGCTAGGGATAAGCCTATATTGACCATGTGTGAATGGATTAGAACTTACCTTATGAATAGGATGGCAACCTCTACCACCAAGTTAGAGAAATGGCAACATAGAATCATGCCCATGCCTATGAGAAGGTTAGATAAAGAGGTCTATATGAGTGGTCAATGGATTACAACTTGGTCCATAGATGAAGAATTTCAAGTTGCACATCAATTTAATGGTCAACAGTTTAAAGTTGATATTGCCAAAAAAACTTGTAGTTGTAATTTTTGGGAATTGATTGGGATTCCATGTAGACATGCTATTGCTGCACTAGGTTATAGGAAACAAAACCCTTCAGACTTTGTAGATCACTATTATACAAAGGAAAAATATGCACTTTGTTATGGTTTTGGTGTGAGTACTATAAATGGTATGGACATGTGGCCTGAACCTGAAAATGCTGAAGAGCGACCAGAAATTTTGCCACCTATTTACAAAACTGGTCCAGGTAGGCCAAAGAAGGTGAGAATTAGAGAATTTGATGAGGATGGTGTTAGGAAGAGGAAAAGAGGTGTAAAATATAGATGTACCACATGTAATAGTTTTAAGCACAATGCAGCAACATGTAAAAGCAAGACTCAAGACCCAGAAGCAATGAACAGAAAGGTAAATAAACTTACTTTTCCACTTTCCACTTTCATGTTTTAATCTTTTTCACTTTCCACTCTCATTAAACATCTTTACTGTAGAGAAAACAACCAAGAGGCAAAGATAATACAAACAGTGAATCCAAGCAAGACACTGCAAACACTGAAATTGCTGAACCAATTGCAACCACTGAAGTTGTGATTGATGCTAGTCAGAGTCAAGTTGAAGCTGTCATTGATGCTAGTCAGAGTTTTTTTGATGAAATACCTGATGAAGTTATGGCAACAGTTCCTGAAATCAATCATGATGATATTCCAAAGAAGGCCAAATCTGTGAAGGACAATGCAGTAAAGGATATGCCAGTCAAGGACAAGGCCAAAACTGTCAAGAAAAAAACTACAATGGTTGAACCTGAGAAAAGAAGACAAAGTGAAAGGCAGAAGGCTAATTGGGTTAAAAAACCAACTATAGGTCCTGGGAAATGAATCAAAGCTTGAAACCTGTTTTAGAGCTATGAAGTCTTGGAACAAAATTTCAAAGTAGTTATGATGTTAATTAGTAATGACTTATGTTTTTCATTATGTAATCAGTGATGCACTTTATGTGCCATTTTGGAATGACTGATGCACCTCTTTTGAAATCATGTAATGAATTTTGCACTATATATGCTCTTTTTGGAATCATGTAATGATATTATGCACTATATTATGAAATTCTTATGTGCTATTTTGCACTAAATCTGCAGCAAATTTTTTTTGTAACGAAGTTATTCACTTTAAGTTTCAATTCTTATGTGATATTTAATTATGCAGCAACCTTTGCTTGCACTATATCAGCAACACTAAATTATGCAGAAAAAAGTAAAGTTTTGTTTTTAAAAAAATAAAGATTCTATTTTTTTTTAATTAAAAAAGATTTGAAAATAAATCTTTAAAATTTTTATTTTAAAAATTAATTTTATTTGGGAGTAAATCTTGGAGTAAATCTTTATTTTTGATGCAAAATAAAAAAATTCGTTTTTTTTTTTTATTTATTTTAGGAATTTTTTTTTAAAAAAATAATATATTATCTTATGTGGAATTTTTTAAAAAAATATAAAAAAATTTTTCCACGCGTACAAGCCACGTCAGCATATGTGCACAGTCACATGTCCTGCTGTACACCCGGGGGGCAAAATGAGGGAATCTATGTTTTGCAGGGGGGTAAACAGAAAAAAAATCTGCACAGGGGGTAAACGAAAATTCGCTTATTTTGCAGGGGGTAAATGATCATTTACCCTTTAACATTTTTTTTTAAAAAAAATACTAAATTTAACATAATTTATGGAACAAAAATTGGCTATTTAAGTGGGAGAGCCACTTTGATAGTTATCTGTTATCATTGTTGCTGTGACACTCGAACTGAAACCGGCCCGCATTGCAACCCGCATTGGAAAAAAATATTTTAGTGTCCATATTGGTTCTCTTGTGATTACTCCTCCCACGCCAGTTTTCACACAAAAATCACAGACTTGGTACGAGTAATAAACAAACCATGTTCATTTTTTGCAGTTTACTTTTTTACTGCACTGAATATTTATATAATTTCAATTAGAAAATCATCAATTAAAGCTTTACAAAGTATGTGAAATATGTTATGTATGATGTATCCAATTCCTTGTCTCAACATTTTCAAAGAGACAAAGGTGAGCCTAATTAAACTAAAGCATCAAAAAGCTCAAGACCAAAATTTACATCAACGGAAACCAAGTTCTAAGTATTTGCCTCACCAATAAAATTTTCCATAAATTCCCTTAACTTTAACTAAGTTTCAAATTTTGGTTGGTTCATGAGACTAGCTCATTTTACTAGACCCAACTTCAATTGGTTTTGCGGCCGCGACTTAAACCATGACATCAAAGCGATTGAGGCTGTATTCAACTCCATTTAAACACAATTCTCTGCAATATCAAAGATTATATTGCGACACAACCTCAATTGTTATTGTGACCGCAATTTAAAACCTTCGTCACAAGTACTACTAGCGGTGCTATTCTTCTTCTTTTGGCAATGCACATTGACATAGGACTTCAAAAAGAGAAAAAGAATAGCAGCATTCAACACAGAATTGAAAATCCAAGCTCCAAATCCATTACACCCACCTCTCAACAAATGCAACCAAAGAACTCCAACATGACAAACCAAATTACAACCCAACAAAATCATTTGACAATTCACTGTAAACAAAAAATTCTTACTTGGTAACCCAATTTCAATCCAAAATCTAAATCCATAAACCAAACAATAAACCGAAGTAGAAAACAGAATCCCCAAAACTTGAAAAGACTGTGAAAATTCAAGCCATAGAAAAGAACTAAGCAAGAGAATGGAGTTGTTGAACAGCCGGAAAAATGAGAGTTTCCGGTGACGGAGAATGACAAAGAACGTTCGAAATAAATGGAGAAACCGAGAGAGGTAGAAAGCGTAAGACCAAAAGAAAACGCGACCTGAGGGGCGAATACCAAGTGGGAAACAGAGGAACCATTCAAAAGGGGTGGTTTTAGTTCGCCGGAGTAGCCACCGTGTGTCACGGAGTTCTGCAGCCGCAGAGAATAGTATGCCGGTGAAAATTGTGGCGGAGATTAGTGACATAATGAGGTAGTGTATGGCGGGAATGGGTCCTAGTGGGACAGCGCGTCGGCGTTTGAAGATGTTAAGGATGACGTGTAGTGTGAGTGCAGCCGTTATATAAGTGGCGATGGCAGTGACAAGGAATGGCCACGTGGAGCCCCATGATTGGCTAGGACTCCATCGGAACCAAACTATGGTTGGATGGTCTATTAGCCAATATTTCATGCTCTCTATAATCTGGAATTTCATTAGCAATCAAATAATTTTTTTTTGGGACTAAACTTTGCAACAAAATGTTGTTTGCAATAAAACTTAAGAGTTGAATGGGGAAAAATGTGTGTCTTGTGTATGTTTGTTCAAGTCTTGCAAGTGGGTTTGTCTTGTTTTGTATGGTAGGTGGAAGAATTTGGAGTATGGAAAAATAATGGATGGGTAGTTGTTGATTTTGATATTAGTATGTGGAATATAATTTAGACTAAGAATGAAACAAACTTTTGTCAAGTCTAGCTATAAGTATTATAATGTCTTGTGATGTAGTGCATGAACTATGAAGAAGACTTGTGAGAATTGAAATATATATATTTTTTGGGTGGCTACATGAATGTTATATATTGATTGGGCAATTACCTTTTTATCTATCTTTCTTAGTAGCATCATTGTGATGGGTGTGGGACATAATGCTTAAAAAATTAAGGCATGCATTCAACGCGTTGCTTGGCATTGCATACTCGGTTTTATTGATGAGGTGAGCCGACAGTCCAAAACTAACAATATAATAATCAACATGCTAAAGTTTTGTAGTGATTCTTTATATTTTATAGTTTTGACTCGTTTTTTGAATGAGATTAGAAATCAAAGCATATTGCTCATCAATTTTCTTTTTCCTTTTTGTTTTACCATGTTTTTGTTGAGGTGAATATAATATTAATGGTACACACTATGTTATAAGATGGAGTTGGATTTCCCGTCGTAACTGTGTGACGCAGTTATAGCTCACAGTCGTCCGATTTAAATCGAGGGTTGAGATTGTTTTAATGTGTGATTTGATTATATGATCTAGACCGTCCAATCTCACATCAATGGTTTAGATTTGTTATTATGTTGAACTGCGTGAAAATCAAGCTGTAGCAAATTCGGGTGCTTATAAGATATATTTGATTTATGGATATTACTAGGTTGGAGTGGAGAGCATTTCATCATTGTGAATGTGAGAGCGATACCTTAAATTATAATTATAATAGAGTTAAGATAAATTTGATAATTTTATTTGTTTACAATAGAGTTAAAGTCTTTAGGATCGAACTCAGAATCCATAACATACTACTGTAAATTCCTTATTGCTAGACTAAATCTAATAACTTAAATTTAATGAATTTTAATTAAGTAAATTGGTACAATGCGATGCTTTGTAAGTTTTTTTTTAAAAATATTTTATCTAAATAATATTATCCATTTAATATCCGCAAGATATAATTCAACTAACAAATACTAAGGGTCCGTTTGGTGCACAGGATAAGAGACATGATAGGATAACTATATCATATCCTGTCTCAATCCAGTGTTTGGTGACACAACAGGATATGATAAGTTAATCCTGGAGCTTATCCTATCATGTTTCTCTAGTTAAAATCCTTATCCTGAATTTGAGCTGGGTTACCAGCAGGATAGGATAAGAAAAAAAATCGTTGATTTATTCTATAAAATATATTTTAAAATAAAAAATTGAAAATTAATAAAATAATTTGATAGTAAATTAATAATAAAATAATTAATTTTTAAATATATATGTGATTTTCTCACAAGGGTAATTTTGTAATTTATATAATCTAAAAAATCAAAATTCTCCTAAAATTACAATATTTTAAATTAAAATAATTATTAAAAAATTGCAAAATAAGAATATTAATTTAAATTTAATAACAACTTAAATATAATTCTTTTGCAATGGTAGTTTTATTATTTACATATATCATATATTTATTTAGCTTATCTAACATGTATAATTGAGTTATTTATTTGATCATGATTCATATAAAAAACTTAATTTGTTTATTTTCTCATGATTTGTATTTAAAATTTAAAGTTATTTGATTACTTTTTCTTTTTGTACAATTACTTATTTATATTTTTATTTATAAAATTCAAAGTATTACAATATAATTTTTAACAAATAACAATTGTTTTACGAGGGTAATTTTGTCATTTAAATATGTTATGTATCTTATCATATTGGTATGAACAAATATGTATTAAAAATATGATATAATAGTTATCATGTTTGTTATCCTGTGTGCACCAAACACATGATAGGATAACTGATGATAACTGTTATCCTGCTGATATTCTATCCTATCACCATCCTGTTGTATATCCTATCCTGTCACTATTCTATCCTGCGCACCAAACGGACCATAATATTACTATATTAAATACTTTCATTCAAATTTAAATTCAAAACTCACACAAGTGTGTAAGAGAGAGTTCCACTTAACAATTTCACCGGCATATTTTGTCAAGATAGTGGTTGAACATTTTTAGTCACACAGTCACATGTTTTAAAAAAGATTTTGCTAACTAGTACTTATAGTTACTTGTTAAACAATCAAAGGGAAATAAATGGAGAGGTTCCGGTATTTACTTAACATTTTTCCATGGCAACAGTTAGAAACTAAAATAATGTGATAGCTCAAATGGTAGCTTCCAGGGACATAGCTGAAATTCGAACCTCAGATTATACATTTCTCTATATTTAAATGTATGAGAATCCACTGAGCTACTTTGAAGTAAAAAAAAAACTAAAAACTAAAATAATGTATGTGTAGATAGTACTTACTATACTTGGTAGTTGGTTGGAATTTACAATCAAAATGGTTTAATGCTTTGCGTTGGCAATACTAAAACTACCACAAGTAACCAATAGCTAACCACCACGTGGAAAGTCATCATTTCTATATAAAAAATAGGTTTAATTAGTAAAATAGTCCCTTAAAGATATTTTTAGTTTCACATTGGTCCCTTAAAGAAAAAAAATGTCCGAATAAGTTCTTAAAGAAAAAAAATATCCGAATAGGTCCTTTAAAGACATATCCGTTAATCGGTTTGGTCTTTTTTCCGTCCATTTTTTCGAGGACCAAACTGATTAACGGAGATGTCTTTAAGGGACCAATCTGATTCACGGATATGTCTTTAAGGGAACTCTATTCAGACATTTTTTCTTTAAGGAACCTATTCTATCCTTTTTTCTTTAAGGGACCAATGTGAAACCAAAAAAATATTATTTTACTAATTAAGCCTAAAAAATAACACCGTTGTTAATTTAAAAATATAGAAAGAATCAAGTTAGTTGGCCGGTTAAGTAGTAATTGAAACTGAATTCGGTAAGGAGGACTATGAGTCAATCCCACAACTGTCATCATGATGAACTGGAATCACTTGGTATCAGAACTAAATTGAATGATTTTATTTTTTTTTTTTACAATGAAAGAAGAAACAATCTTAAACATAGGTACCGTTTGAGCTAATTTTTTTTTCTCTTCTTTTTACTTAAAAGTAAGGCAAACAATAATTTTTAAAAATTATAGTAAAAAACAAAAACAACTTTTATATTTTAGGAAAAATTATAATATATTATTAAACATATCTTTTAACCATATTATAATAAAACAACAAATTTTAATTATTTTTTTATTAAAAAAAAAGTAAAATTTATCAAATAATTTTAATTTTAGTTAAAAATTTATTATTTCAAACTTTATGATTAAAAAAACCTTTACACCTAAAAAAACCGCACAAACGGTACCATAGTAAAATATAAAATCATCATTTATTTCCATTTACGCTCTGTTCTTTTACCCTTCGCATCACGTGAAAAAATAATAAAAATCCATCCAAATAATAATAACTCATTATTTTCTCTTTCGAGGTTTTGACTTCAACAAAAGATCTATCGTTTCTTCAGGTTCGTAACTTCTTCTCAATCTGCGATCATTACATTTATTTATTATTATTATTTTTATGCAATTTGATTTTTTAATTTTCTTAACTTATAAACCTTTGATTTCATTCATGCAGATAATTCCAATTTTTGTTTGAAAATCGTTGTCTAAATGTTTAAATTGAAATTTGAGTTAGGGTTATGATTTTGAGTTTTTCAATTTGAATTGGACCTTCGTTTCGTGTTGATTTTGCTAAATTCTCATCAAATTGAGGTTGTCCCTAAATTTTTCTTATTCTCTATAACATTCATAGCTTCATGATTTCATCATGTATGAAAATGAAACTATGGATTACTTAACCTACTGTTGATGCTTTTAAAGTTTAAATGATTGAATAATTTGACTTAGCAATATGTGTAGATGGTAGATCTAATGTTTTTAGACAGAATTGAGTTTTTATGTGCAAGAACCGTCATGCATGACATTATTGATTGACTTATTTGAGCTTATTTACTGACAAGCACTTGTGAGTTGTGAGCAATGACGCACAGATACAACACAGACACTGACACGTCAACACCGATAATAATTTGAGAAAAATGACATAATTCAATATAATCATGTGTCGGGACACACCTAATCTGAGGAGTGTATGTGCTTCATAGCTTGTGAGACTATTTGGGAGAGTTTATGAAAACAATGTGAAAAATGTTCATAAGTTGTTTTCAGCTTATATGAAAACCATTTGAATTTATTTTATCTTTTGTTATAGAAATAGTTTATACATAAGTACTTATATGACAAGTGCTTCATGCTATAAGTGCTTAATTAAACTGTTTATTCTAACAAGTCCGTAATCTGATGTTGGGATTTTATTTGACAGATGGCAAGTGGGTTTGGGGAATCAACAAGCAGGTCACCCCCAAGCCCTCCCTACTCGAGCAATAATAATAACAATGATGCTGGCAATTTTGAATGCAACATTTGCTTTGACTTAGCACAAGATCCTATTATTACTTTGTGTGGTCATCTTTTCTGCTGGCCTTGTCTTTACAAATGGCTTCATTTTCACTCACAGTCACGAGAATGCCCAGTTTGTAAGGCAATGATTGAGGAGGAGAAGTTGGTTCCTTTATATGGGAGAGGAAAGACGTCAACTGATCCAAGATCGAAATCTATTCCCGGTGTTAATATCCCTCATCGCCCTGCTGGTCAGAGACCTGAAACTGCTCCTCCACCTGAATCAAATCCTTTTTCTCAACATGGATTTGGATTCACAGGTGGATTGGGTGGACTGGGAGGATTTGCACCAGCAACAACGGCAAGATTTGGGAATTTCACATTTTCTGCAGGATTTGGCAGTTTTATACCATCTTTATTCAACTTTCAGATGCATGGATTTCACGGTGGAGCCATGTATGGCGGAGCAGCTGGTTTCCCTTATGGATTTTCTAATTCATTTCATGGTGGCCATGTTCATAGATATCCTCCGCACATAGGTCAAGGCCAACAAGATTATTATCTGAAGAGGCTGCTGATGTTTGTTATTTTCTGCGTGGTACTTGCTCTGCTTTGGCAATAGATTGGATAGGATTCAGACTGCTGATAGAGCCGGACTGAAGCTCTTATCAATCTTCCTGTGTGCCTTTTTTTCCTATTATTATTTTGTAACTGTGGAGGTTGTTCATATCATACTCTCTTGTTACTGTTGTAGTTCGTCTCTAATTAGTTTATCGATCTTGATATGCATCCTTAAGCAAAATTTCATTTCAAGATAATGAAATCAAATGCAGATATAGATGTTAGTTTGATGTTTATATGCTGATAATATATAGCTATGGCATGATTATGGAAATTATAGTTTTTTCTCTCGGTGTTTGTTATTCTCTATGTTAAATACATGTTGTGTGGTTATGCTTGTTAGTTCATTTGTTCTTAAAGATTGATTTAAGAAGGGGAGCCTTGAAGGAATGGTTTGAGTTACTTCTGTATGACTCGGAGGGAGGTCACATGTCCAAATCAGTCTATTGCAAATGTAAGGTACGGCTGCTGATAATAGATCTACAATGTGTTGGGTCTGACTCTTCCTTAGAAATCATAATGGCAGAAGTTTTATAGCACTACTAGGTTGCCTCTAGATGAGGGTAGACATATGCATTATGATTTTGTTTTTTTAGTCAAACTATGCATTGTTGATGGTTTTTCACTTGGATCGTTTTTATGATGCATTTTTCTATTTTATTATAAAAAACACATTAGAATATTAATTATATATGTAGAAATTTAAGGACTTTTGCACTTTCTTTCCTGTTTGTAGGTAGTACATGACATTTAAGTGCAAAGATTCTAGTGTAGTTCATATTACATTAGGTTCACCATTTGTATTGGTATCAGTTTAGTTTTTCTCCACTCTGGCAAAATATTATTTTTCAAGAATTTTACACCTTTCATTGATAAGACAAATTGCTTATTGAGTTATTACTTTTTAACAGTTTTACATTAATAGAGGCACTCAAATTCTTCACAAATTTAATCACAACCATTCACATTTTACTCGTATACAATTGTCATTATATCCTGTGAGAAGTTTCTGTGTGCAAAATTTATAAGCAAAGAATCACTTCTAATCCTATTTATTTAAAATTTGGTTCCTGTGCTCTGTTGACTGATGTATTATAAAATCTGTTAATTTCGTTACAAGTTTTTTTTTTTTTTTTTTTCGTTACAAGTTTGTTGAGTACAGCAGTGTGCTACCTTGAGCTCTAGTAAAAATTTGTAAGGCCATTTTGCACATTATGCTACCTTGAGTTCAATTATGAATTGCATTCTGAAAGAGTCACAGTATTGTGCATCCTATAGTGTGCATCCTATATAGATCAAAGCTCCTAGCTCTGTCCCTTGGATTTCAAACCTTGTTATTGCAAACAATTTGGTTTGTTTATGTTTTTAACTTTTATCAGTTGTCTTAAATTAGCCTTTACAGTTTGGAAGTGATGTTATTGGGAGTTGCTTTTGCAGCCCTACGGGTTACTCAAACATTGTCCGCTACTTAAGTAGCGGACAGTGTTTTTTGTCAAAATTTCTGATTTTATAACATTCGCTACTTAAGTAGCGGATGTGTAAAAATAGGGCGCGCGAGTAACCAGTAGGATGACAAAAGTAGCTCTCGATGTTATTATGCTTGCTAGCTAAAGCACAGGAGTTACTGTATTATTTATTTCGTTTCAATTTTTGTTTTGCGTCTTTTTTTTTTATAAAACTGCTTGCAATTACAAAAAAACACAATAAGCAATTAATTGGACGGAAGCCAGTTCCTTCGTGGTCGTGGGCATCCGATAAAATTGAATCCAATCTGTTACGGCGATAGGTAAGTAAAGTTTAACCAAAAGTTTGATAACCATGTAAGTCCAATTTTAAATTTTATTTTTTTGGTATGACAATCCTTGTTTATGTTATTAGTATATTAATATTTTCAGCCACACATTCATTTACATCCTGCAGCAGATTATCTTAAACCTCAAATTATTGCACATTGTAAAATGAAAAAGCATTCACCACTTTTCAGAATTAAAGTTCAAGGTTCTTTCAAGGACAGCATTTGCACGACCTTGCATTTTGTATTTTTCAGAGTACAACTTTGAATTAAATTTTAGGCTTAATTAATAAAATGGTCTCTTAAAGACATTTTTGGTTTCAGATTGGTCCCTTAAAGAAAAAAAGGTCCAAATAGGTCCCTTAAAGAAAAAAAAGTCTGAATAGGTCCCTTAAAGACATCTCCGTTAATCAGTTTGGTCCCTAAAAAGAGGTCTAAATAGGACCAAACTGATTAACGGATATGTCTTTAAGGGACCTATTCAGACCTTTTTTTCTTTAAGGGACCTATTTAGACCTTTTTTTTAAGGGACCAATATGAAACCAAAAATATCTTTAAGGGACCATTTTATTAATTAAGTATAAACCTAAATTTTATGTTTCTTTTACTCTATGGCCCAAGAATAATGAGATCCACTTGTACAGAGATATTTGTTACGTGTTTCTTTTTTCTTTTTGGGTTACGTTGCTACCAATATGGGCCTTAAGAACATACTCAAAATTCTTCTCAGTCACATGGCTTGAATGTATGGCAAAAATAGGTGTTGATAAAGACTGCACCATATTTTGTTGGTAACCTTTTGTTATCAATCTTTAATGAACTTTGGACATATAATTATGGTCCAAGTTGATAAAGTGTAATCATATTTTCTTTATCCTTTCCATGTCAAATGTAATCATAATCTTTTGGTCTACAAGAGGTGTTTAGGTCTTTTAATGTCAACTACATGTCTAAAAATAAGTTATTGACAAAGTTAGACTCATGCTTGAAAAGTCTAGTTTGGGGTCTATTCTCATTCCTAAATCCTATTGACATGGGATGAGTTCTCCTAAATAGGGCAAACCAATAACAAAAAATTGTATGCAAAAAAGACCTACTCATGTCTTTATAGCAACATAATATGTCTAAGCGTATGTTTGGATACACTTCGATTTGTTGTCATGGTGCATTTATGAAGTAATTTGACGTGAAAATAAGAAGCTACATTTTTTGGAGTTTGGGAGACGCATGTTCATGCCTTGTTCCACCACGGTTTGAAACAAGCTAAATAAACTAATGACTGATGAAGTGAAATTGATACATGAATAAATAGATGTCGAGTTTGTTTGTTTTGGTTTCGAACACGGAAAAAATCAAACCAATTTAATCGGTTTATTTTATAGTGGATTTTTGGACGCACCTAAATGGTTGGTTTGTTTCCTAAACCTCTCGCTCTAGGTATGCCTCTCGTTTCACATAGGCAATTCCGAGGTCTTCAACAAGAATCCTCAATGTCATAACCCTCCGATCAAGGCCGGTTTAGGGCCTGTTTTAAGCATAGACATTGGGCCCAACGGCCTAGGGCTCATATATATGTAGAGGCCAAACTTTTTTATATACCTATTATTATATTATAAAAAAAGTATACTAACTTCAGTTAGTTTTTTTTTTGGTACATAACTTCAGTTAGTTTGATTGACCTGCGAACAATAAATTGTATTCCTCTATTGTAGAACATTCACTTTCTTCCATTTCTGTTTTGCAAAACGATCCATTTTTATTCGGTAAAATTATCAATTTTCAGATGCTATTGTTCTGTACATTTATTGTTTATTATTATTTTTCTTCTATTATGCAAGGTTTAATATTATTATTTTTGCTGGATTAACTTTTTTGAGTTATATGATACTATACTAGCGATAAA
Source organism: Trifolium pratense (assembly GCF_020283565.1). Lineage (NCBI taxonomy): Eukaryota > Viridiplantae > Streptophyta > Magnoliopsida > Fabales > Fabaceae > Trifolium > Trifolium pratense. The sequence goes on along the minus strand of NC_060059.1, from coordinate 41,503,059 downwards.
TTTATATTTTTGTATTATTAAAGAGTATTATGTTAAATAAAATAAGTTATTTTCTCACGTTTTGTCTAGGGCTCATAATATATTAGAAATGGTGTTGGCGTGCTGCCTCAAATTCATACAAAAATGTCATAGTAATTTGGATATTTTTTTTTGGTTGTATATAGACGAAATGACAATAATTTGGAGTTTTACCAAAGGATATGTAAAGTTTAAATAAAAAAGTTCTAACTAATACTCGAACTTAGATCCTCTTAAACAATTTATATATAAGTAAAATTCATTAATCATTTAAGGCGATTATATATCTTACATCCTAATTTATTCAAACAATGTCATAAATTAGAATACCAAACTTTAATTCCTTGTTTGCTTAAGCTTAACCTGTGGCATAAAGAAGTTAAATTTGTACCACTAAGGCAGTTTGATAAGGAAATGTGAACAGGGTGCTACACGAACCCTGAAAGTAAAGCATGCCCATAACTATTAATTGGATTGTACATAAAATATCACCGACTTCAATTACGTACTATAAACTAAGGCAGCATTAATAATATTGAATGAAAAATTATAAAGAATGGGATTGATAATGTGACACATAAAATGTAGCTGAGCTATGACAGACTGTATACTTTGTTTTGACTTTTGAATATGTATTTAGCCAAACTATTGGAAGCTACAAACATGAGTCACTTCATATGAACATGCAAACTGGCTTTTAAGATTCATGTGAAGTCATCACTCAAACGCGTTTATTATTTTTGGAATGTAATTAAATTCATTTATATAGCGTGTGATATCATATATATATTTAAATTTAAACTTTGAAGTGTGAGTGATTATAACATTTTTCTTTTGAGAAACAAACAAAATGTACTTATGGATAAAAAATATTAATTGCTGGGTCCAAAACAGAAAAACTTGTATGTGAATGTGATCCTTTTGAAAAAGCATGTGCTAGCTTTATCACCAACCTTAATTCAAAACTTTGTTGATAGTATTCATTATGCAACTGTTTGTTTCTATTTATAGACATTTTAATTGATTTTTCTTTTATGATGAAGCTTCTTATCATTTTAATTTTGCTTCTCTTTTTCTGTTGAGTATTATTTAATTTGGCTTCTCAGAGAAATGAAGGTAGAAATAACATGATTAATTATAATATAAATATGAATTTAATTTATATATATATAGTATGTATAAATGTGTTTACACTGTCACTCAATTATAACCGTTAGATTATTAAAAAATATTAATTTATATCTTAATCACTTTTAAAATCACACACAATTAATTGTAATGCGCTTTCAGTTTAAAACTCTTTATACCAACATGCATGAAAATTTAATTCATATATATAGTATATATCTACTTAAAAAAGTATCTTGTCAAAAAAAAGAAAAAAATCTACTTAAACAAGTAACCAATTAAGAAGCTGCAATGTGTCAAACGTGATCAAAAGGTTTCAAATTTTTTTCTCCCTTGTAGCTAAAACGTCAGATTAATTACTTGCAAACTACGTGTTGCCTTTCACGATTAATTTATAGCCTAAATTACACTTTTGTCCTCTTAATTTTTACCAACTTATTCTTGTTCAAAAATTTTTTTTACCAACTTAGAATTTAGGTCTCTTAACTTTCAAAATAGCACTTTTGGCCCCATAACTTTTACAAACTTTCAATTTTAGCCCTTTAACTTTAGTACATTTTGCAAAATTATGACCCCGCTGATTTTGACTAAATCAACACACATGTGGCAAGTGACTCATATTTCATAAGAGCATGTTTTGCTACATGGACATTTACTCACATGCCACTTTAGCATGACTTGACACATATGTTGACGTGACATGTGAGTCATTGTCCATGTAGCAAAACATGTTGATGTGGCATGTGGGTTACTTGTCACATGTGCATTGACTTGATCAAGGGGCCAAAATCAAAAGTTTGTAAAAATTAAGAGGCCATAAGTGCTATTTTGAAAGTTAAGTGGTCAAAATAACAAGTTTGTGAAAGTTATGAGGCAAAAAATGCACTTTAGCCTAATTTGTTTAATCAATTTTATTTTGACAATTTTAATTTAAAGGTGTGTTAAACAAGAATAGTACGTGCTATTAGTAATAATAATGTTGGACTAGAAATAATACTAGTTTAATGATCTCAATCTCATGTCTCACATTCTAAATTGGTAAATTAGGGAAAATTTTATGGTTTGGTGGAGGAAAACTTAATGGTTAAAAGACATCAATTGAATGGAATATAAGAATTGGTTTCCCATATTCCATAACAATTAAAATAACAATAACCTATCAAACCCTACGTGGTGTATGAGAATTTTTTATCACAATATATTCTATTGGCCTAGTCTATTGCGAATAGTTGAAGGAGTTTGAATCTACAAGCAAAGGACGATGTTGATTTTTTTGGTACATAAATAAGGACGATGTTGATTGAGGTAAAGTAACTTCAATTAAAATATAATATATCAAGATTGTTTTTAATTCCTCTGACTTATACAGATTAGCATGAAAAATCATTGACATTTACATTTGGCAAGAATAGATAGAAAATGATATTTTTTATGTCGACAAAATAAATTTTTCTTTTGATACATTAGCTAGTAATAGATAAATAATTTAATCCATTCGTATGTACTTTTGTGTATATAGGAAGAGCCTAAAAATATATTTAAATATAACAATATAAATCAAGAATATTGGAAATACTTCAATCTATCTTCTGGCAAATATAATGGCAAGTCAGATTTTGTAGTATATTTTTCTCTACAATTTCACACGTATTTGACATCATAAAATAGTTGTGGTTAATATGAGTTTGTCTGTTTAGGGTTATATAATATTTTGATCCTTATAAATTTTTAAATTTTGTTTTTAGTCTTTATAAAAAATTTGACAAATTTTAATCCTAAAATTTTTGAGGTCACAAATTCGTATTAAATTGACCCCTTGATCCTAAAAGATTGTTGATATTCAACTTCATTTTCCTGACTACTCTGACTTCTTAAATTGGCCCGTTGAGAATAATTGACCAGTGACCAATGAAGTTGAAGATTTGAATCCTATCTTCACTACCATAATTCATGCTCACCTTTGGAAAATTGTTCATGTAAACCCTCCTAACGACTTTGAAAAGACATCATATAGTGGTATGTCTGATGATTCGATATATATGCATTTGTGAGAGACATGGAGATGTGTTACAAACTTTTGGTAAGGTTTCATGAAGGAAGATAGATTGAAGTATTTGGCCTTAAAAATAAAAATTCTCTATAATACCTAATTTTTCAGATGTTGATTATTCATCTTTTTGTTGGTTTCCTCCGGATGAGAATTGGGTTAAAATTAATTATGGCGGTTCCATAAACTAGACCGATTTATCGGATCCATATGACAAAGCGGACCATACAGTAGACAAGCCCTAAAAATAGACGATTACCGCTCAACATGGACATGTGGACCGCCCGATACCGTCACACTTCCATCATACAACACTTGTCTCGATCACATATGCACAAGAATATTCTAGGTTCTTACAACAATAATTATTGCCCTATATAAACCTGTCAAAAAGATTAGGTCTGATATGCAATATCTAACCCTTAATATATGCCTCTCACCTTCGACACATATTGACCTGATCGTTGAAGTGTGTGCATGTACAACCACCTTCTTCACAACGAGGTTTGACCAGGTTGAGACATGATTGCGTGTGGTTGTGTGGTTTGTGACAATTGTGGGAGGTTTATATTTGGCTATGTTAATCTAATTAGTGCATGTTTGATAGACTTTGTTGAGACATGAATTTCTATGAAAGGGTTGAAGATTTCTATTGTTAGAGCGAGGTTTCAATTTTGTTCATGACTTCATGTTGAGTAAGATTCAATAGTGTTGTCTATGCTTCTTTTTTGGGAAATGAGATTTTGTTAATTGAGTTCTGCCGTAATGTAAGTAAAACTTGGTAAGAATTATTCCCACCAAGAATCGAATCCGAGTTCTACCGGACAATTCGTTCTTGGAGGAGCTCATTAACCACTTGAGTCTAATATATTATTTTTTTTATCAAAATAAAAACAAAAATAAGTTGCTAAAAATCAAAATTGATTTTCTTTTTTCCTTCACTTATAACTTTTTTTTGTCTATAAACAAAATAACAAATACTACTGAAATTCATACATGCTGCGAGATCCCGACTTTGAATCCGGATAAACGCATTAAACCTAGCTAACATTGTAAATATGAATAATTTTTTGAGACACATGGAATGACATTAATTAAGTTTTATTAGTTTATTATTTACAATTACAATCTTCTCACATTTCCCATTTTATTATAAAAAGAAATATTCAGTTGATGGGTAGTTTTCAGATGTATGAATGCGTGATGATTCCACCATTTACAAGAACGAAAAATAAAATTAAATGCATGACTATGAAGCATGAACAACATTGAATGTGCCTTGAATGAATAAGAAGCTAGCCGTAAGAACAACGTTAGATAGTTACAAAGCCAAATTAATATGTGACGACTTCCTAGCTAGTTTAATTTATCTTCATGGATGCTCTTTACCAGTCTCGTGTCACTGTTACTTTACCATAAAGTACTCTCTCATCTCATCTTCACTATTTCTAAATTTATAATCCAAGGTGACACATGACATCTTCATGGAAATTTCTCTTTATAGTGCTTCTTATGTAAGGACACTCATATTCATAATCAATTTGAGGACTACATATATGTTACTATTATTTTTTCTACTGATGAAAAATTAACTTTTTTTTAAAATTAAAGTATCATTTGCGCACAACAATTGAAGACTAAAAAACTTTTACCAAAATTTAAAAATAAAAAACTAATTAAGGAGATCCATTTTAAATTACTAACATTGTTAGAATAAAAGAAATCTGATCTTATAAGAGTAATTTTTCTTAATTTATGACAGTTGTAAGAGCATTTTCTTAACGTGGCAACCTTCCACATGATAAAAATACCTCCACAGAAAAAATAAAGAACATTTATTACTTATATTTTTTCTTATTATTTTATGGGTCGTGTTAACTTGTGCCAAGGGCACATGTTAAGCTACCTAAAAATAGAAATATATAGCATTTAATGATACAAAGAATTTAATGTTTAGATAATTGAATACAACACAAATTCAATAAATATTTTCCACATTTATCTTCTTAACATGTGCCTTAAGGACACAAGTTAACATTCTCCTTATTATATTTGTCAAGAGTCTCGTTATAATGCAATTTCTTTAACAGCTGAGCTAAGTTCACATAGACTTGTTTTTTGTTTTCTTATTAGTTATATTAGTTATTATGACTTTTTTTTCTTCTTTTTAGTTATTATCTCTTTTTAAATTTATTATAACTAGAAGTAAAATTTAGAAAAGACAAATTTTGTGATGATAAGTTGATTTCTTTATTTGGAGTTAGTTCTAGTAGTTATTTATAGTGGAGTAATGTTCATTGCTTTTATTAAAAAAATAAAAAATAAATGAAGGGGAAAAAAAAATTACACACACTATTTCCATTGTTGTGAAATAGTAAATAAAAATATAAATGAAGGCTAACATGTGGGAGCAATCTCATTCTGACACATCACATACATATCCTCTTTTATGATACATAATGCACAAAACCATGTCTACCTTGTGTATTTGTAAGTGGATAAAACCTCTTTAATATCACCATCCCATGGTTTAATCCATAATTAATTGAGTGCATAAAACCATACCCTGGAAACATATACACTGTAACATACTATAAAAAATAAAAATTACAAGTTAATATTAATAAGACATGTAGGAACTTCATGTAACCTTAATAAGAGTATGGTAAGGGTCCCTATCCCATACCTGAAAAATGGTACAAAAAAACTAAACCATCAATGAAAAATCCAAAATCTACATATGTGAACTCCACCAACTTCACCCCTTCTTACATTTTCATATATATTCTTCATTTTGCCCTCTCTCATAATGCTACTAGCCCATCCAGCTAGCAAGCCACCTCTCTCTCTTTCTCTCTCACCCTCCCTCTTTTCTTCATCTTTTTTTTTTTCCTAAAAATTTAAAACTTTTTTCTAACTCAAAAGCTTGTTTGAACCCCTTCAAATTCTAATTATAAGCACCTCATAGATCTCACTCTTCTCAACCAGAAAAAAAAAACCTTCTAAATCAAAAAACACAATGAAGTTCAAAATACCAAAATCAAAACTTTTATTTTTCATTTTTCTCACCCTATTGTGTCTTCCATTTCTCAATGCCTCAAAAACTAGAAAAACAATCATGAAAGATCAATTCAAAGAAGCTCCTCAATTCTACAATTCACCATATTGTGCCTCCATCACTGAAGCAGAATCAGACACCGAACAAGACACAGACACTGATACATACTACATCTGCTCTGAGGAAGCAGTACATGTGGCAATGACATTAGACACAACATACATCAGAGGATCCATGGCTGCAATCCTCTCTGTCCTCCAACACACATCATGCCCAGAAAACATCATCTTTCACTTTGTTTGTTCTTCAAACATTTCACTTCTCAGCTCCACAATCTCAAAATCTTTCCCTTACCTTAAATTCCAAGTCTACAATTTCGATGAATCGATCGTTTCAGGACTAATCTCATCCTCGATTCGATCAGCACTTGATTGTCCTTTAAACTATGCAAGAAGCTACTTGGCAAATCTACTTCCATTATGTGTTAGAAAAATTGTTTACTTAGATTCAGACCTTATCTTAGTTGATGATATCATAAAACTTGCATCAACACCATTAACCGAAAAAAATGCAGTTTTAGCAGCACCAGAATATTGCAATGCAAATTTCACATATTACTTCACACCAACATTTTGGTCCAACCCATCTTTGTCTTTAACATTCGCGAATCGAAAAGCTTGTTACTTTAATACCGGAGTTATGGTAATCGATCTAGAAAAATGGCGCGAAGGCGATTACACAACAAAGATTGAAGAATGGATGGAATTACAAAAGAGGATTAGAATCTATGAACTTGGTTCATTGCCACCTTTTTTACTTGTTTTTGCAGGTGAAATTGTTCCTGTGGATCATAGATGGAATCAACATGGTCTTGGTGGCGATAATTTTCGAGGTCTATGTAGAGAACTTCATCCTGGTCCAGTGAGTTTATTGCATTGGAGTGGAAAAGGTAAACCATGGGTGAGATTGGATGCTAATAGACCTTGTCCTTTGGATACTCTTTGGGAACCTTATGATCTTTTGAAGACACCATTTTCTCTTGAATCTTGATTAATCTTGATTAAGGGAAAATAAACAAAGTTTAAATGTAATTAATAAAAAATATATATATAATGTTGTTGAGGGGAAAAAATAATACATGGCTCTGTATATAGCTGAAGAGAGCTGCATATTTTGAATGATTAAATTCAATGAGTAAATTTTGTTCTGTATAAGAACATCATCAAATTCAAGTTTATGTATAGAAATTTTGTTTTGATTTGTTCAGATTTTTTATTTTGGGTTTTAAATAGTCGGGCGCGCGCGGCAGATTTACACCGATAACGTGTGCGAAGAAGAATAGTATTACGGATTCAAATTTATGTTTGGGTTTTAAATAGTGGGGCGCGCGCGGCAGATTTACACCGATAACGTGCGCGGAGAAGAATAGTATTACAGATTCAAATTTATGTTTCGACATATCAAATAACTTGTTACCATTTGAGTTATATTTACCCGGCATTCCATTCCTTTTTTTTTTCTCTGTTTTTGTTTTTGTAGTTTAGCAACATTGCTTGAGTTTTGATGATTTTGTTCCTTTAAGCATGTTCTAAGGATTTTGAGGCTTTATGGTTTAATTGATTGATAATTGATTTTGTACTTTTTTTTGGTACATTGATTTTGTACTTTTTTAAAACAACTATCATAGTATATAAATTCTTAGTAAATTGAAATTTACTTGTGTAAAATGAGTAGAAAATAAAGTAAAAAAAATTGTTGGAGACATCTATAGAAAATATGCATATATGTTAAATATCAAAGTGTATTTGTCAATTTCCATATACCTCATTAGTTAGTATTGATTATTTTAAACTTTAAAGTGATTTGCCTATTTTTAAAAAGTAGGATTTAATGTGTATTATATGATTGTTAATTTGGATGCATCAGCTTTCAGGTTACAACAACTTCTTCATAAAGTACTATTTTTATGTAAAAAAAATTTGTTTGATTTATGACTATTGAAAAGGCCCTTATAATGTTCTAAGGCTATCTCACATATATAGGTTGAAGAATTAAGATACACAAATTAATGTTGGATATACCAACTTTTATCTTTGTTTTGTTATCTTTTCAATTGTATTCTCTCTTGAGTGTTTGTCTTCATAAGATATAGGGTAAGGTTGGAAAGGTATTGTGCCAGCTGATTAAACTTTTCTTTGATAAACAATACCATGTGATGGGCATTAATTAATAATAATTGATGGTGAAAGGAAAGTAAAGACTAATGATTGTAGGGGAAGAAAATATGATATACTATTCGTCACAAAAATAAAATAAAATTACAAACTTAATATTTAATATGGATAAATTATGAGAGGCATCTCAATGCTCTGTATCCTCCAGCCTCTACACAAAAAATAATAATGCAAAATACCCTTTTTTTTTAGTGGTTATATTACTTTGTTATTAGTAGGGTTTTTTTTTTAATGGTATAAGCAAATTCATTAATTAGAAAAAGCGAAAAGGATTACTAAACTTGATTCTAGCAAATGGCTTTGGATAGTATTCATATCTTTGGAGAAATTATAGCAATAGAGCCTAACCAAACAAACAAGAGTAACATGAGTGACAAAGCAAAATTGGCATGACTAATCAATCATGTAAAACCTAACCGGCAAGTTAATTAAAACAGTTGTTCGTCCATGATCAATGACAATAAAGATAAGAGGAACCACAATTTATGTCTTTATCTATTTAGGTACTGATTAAAATTTTGGCCGCTACAAAAATATTTTGACTATAAATGGTGTCAAAAGCGTCGATATTAAACTCTCGATTGAAAGACCATTGAAACTTGTTGTAGGATTTGGTGTTTGCACCAAGTGGTCATGTCCAAACCATGTTATCCAAAATAGCCCATTTATGTCGAGGCAATCCAACAAATACGCAATGTGCAATTTCCCCCTAAAATCCAAGAAAACCGCTATACCAATAAAAATTTATTCATCCCGCGAAAAACATGAGTTTAACTTATGTTGTTGGCGTGATGACTCTTTAGTAGTAAGCTATAAGTCTTATACGTACATACCTTGCAAGGAACTTAAATGCTTATCTAATTTAAAAATACAAATACTAAATAGTCATAGAATGGATTTTTGAGATGAAGTGGTCGTCTATTAACATTTTGGTTCTACTAAGAAATGTTATTTCTATATGCACACTGTTCAAAAGATGAACACTTAACTATATCATCTTAAATACAATTTTGATTCTTTTATGGTATTAATATATTATGCTATTTTGGTTTATTCGTAAAATTGTCATCAGTGCTATTGTGACAAGTAGTACATGTGCAGCTAATGTAAAAGATGATATCGCTAGCAACCAATGCATGTGGAGTTCATGTAGTGGAAAGAGTTTTGTTTTCAAAACTAAATTAGGGTTCTAATATTCAAATTTTCATTTCATATTCAACAATTTTACTGCCACATCCGTGTATTCATGACTACGTGTTAGCCACCTCAACTAAAAAAAAATTAATTGAAATGACACCCATGATAAATCAAAATTGAGATTACAAGATGAAAAATAAGATTAAGTTTTAACCATAGTTTTTTTTCTTCTTCATATTGTATGAAATTTCAACTTCTATTTAATAAAAAATATATTAAAACCAACTATATATATCCGATTGTGTCACATCTTGCGGTTTGGTCATGAGGAGCAATTTGAGGATCATCCACATTAGACTCAGAGCAATGATACAAGTGAGTTTGACATCACATTTTTACCCAAAATCTTAAAACGATAGGTTTATGTGTGCCATTTATAAAGTGTCAAACCTCCAATTTTATAACCAATGTGAGACTTAACACTTGCCACAACAATCTCTCCCTCAAATGTGAGTCATTCAATTCTTAATTTATGTTTCCTCTCAAACGGAAGCTTTTTTAAGCCACATACACTTGCACCGCTGTTGCAGCTGCTCAACCAAACTCGTCGTCTGACCACCTTTGTCAGGAAAACTTTCGATACAAGAAGTTGATTGAACCCTTCACTTAACCACCGACTCTGATACCACTGTTTGAATCATGGAGGGCAGCTGAGGATCATCCACATTAGTGTCAAAGCAACGATACAAGTGGGTTTTGACACCATACTTTTACCCAAATCCTTAATACGTTCGGTTTATGGATCCTCTCATTTATAAAGATTTAACACACCTCATACTTGCTACAACATCTTGTTTATCAAATCTTTCGTTTTCGCTTAAATGCAAGTTCTAAATTAAGATGTTTTGTATCAGCTTCAACATTTTTCACAATCTCACCGCATATTTGTTTTAGAAAAAAAATAAGAATTAAGAATAAAAATGAAAAATCCTTCGATAAGAGAAAAAAATAGAAAAAATAATATTGTTTCTAAAATAGATTAAAAAATTGGCAATAAGTCAATGACCTTTATCAAAATACGACGATATGATCATCATCACTTGACAACCTGTAAGATTTCCACTTTGTTTACTTTTCAATATTTATGTCGTAGTATTTTCCTAACTATAGACAAATATTAATTGTAATATGAATGCCATGTATTTTATTCAATATTATTATAAATATATATTTTTAAAATATACGAATAAAATAAGAATTTTTTTACCATAATAATAATAATAAAATAATAAATAAATAAATAAAGATCTAGCCACCGGATTATTTGACAAAAAATAAATAAATAAAAATTACTGTAAAAAAATAGATAAATATATAAAATATTTAATTTTAAGAATTGAAGAAATATTTTTAAGAATAGAAATATTTTATGATAGTTTTATATATACTAACAGTATTTCATGTGCCTAAAAATCTATATTTCGTAGATTTAAAAACATGAATATTAGTTAGAAATAAGCAATTATTTTCGTTAATCAACAAAATATAGTATAAATTTAATTTTGGTAAATTAAATTTTAAGAATATGTAACTTTATTACAATATTTTTTATCGGTATTTTTGGTAAACAAATGATAGTTTAAAATTAATTACTTGTAGGATGAACTTAAACGGGACATATATTTGTTAAGTATTTTTCAAAAAAGTTTGAATGTTCATTTATTGCAACTAATTACTGGCGGTGAAAATGAAAAAAAAAAATTATCCTTGTAATCAAGAATTAACTGAAATTGTCTCAAAAATTTTATAAAAAAGAAAAAAAAAATGCGTGCAAAAATAGAGGGTGTGCATGTACGAGTTGAATTGGGTCGAATTTAATCTAACCTGTTTTTCAACCCAATCTCCTTTCATGGGTTTGGTTTCATCACTCAATCCGTTTCAATGGTAAAATCGAACCAAACAAATCATAAACAGGTTGGGTCGGGTCCAAGGGTTGTGTCTAAATTATTAATATTTTATAGAAACAACCGTGTTAGAATATTGAAGCAACAAACTATAACACGATTTAACAGTAAAGAGGCCAACCGAATCCGGCACCCACCGCCATCTATCCGACCTCGCTTGATCAAAAGGATTATCAAGTAAAAGTTGCTTAAGAGCTTGAAGATGATGTGCGTCATTGTCAGAAAGTTCTTCATACCACTGTCAATGCCACTCGGTATCTGCTGCATTTCGACTCAACCTATCTGAGATCAAAACATCCTTAAAAGCTTCTTTTGCATACAGATTAGGATATAAGTCACAAAAACTGTTATTTCCAAACTATTTGAATTTGCAAAAGCCGATATCATTACCATCACCAACACAACAACCCACATTCGATTTGAACCATTCCTCATCAGCCGTCCTGCCTATGCTCAAAATATCCCTTCACCAAATAGAGTCCTTAGTCCCAACCTGAGGTGTTGTTCCAGTCAAAATTTTAGTAGGTAGATGCCCATATCCAAACCGCAACAAATCAGCTCATGCCCCCTGTCTTTCATCAATTAATCTCCATTTCCATTTGCTAAGCAATGCCGTATTGAAAAGTTCTAAATTTTTTACTCCTAATCCACCCTGGTTCTTTAGTAAACAAATATAATCCTACTTAATCCAGTATAACTTCTTCTCCACAAGACCGCCTCCCCATAAAATATTTATTTGAATCCGCTCTTTAAATAGGTTGTTGATGTTTAACTTTTTAACTAATGTGTATGAAAAATAATTGGTTATGACAGCTTCGGTTCCACAGGTTTTTCAACGGTAATTATTCATCACTAAACCGCCATAAAAAAATTATACATATAATATGGTACTAAAAGAATAAAATAGATTCACATTGAAATAAAATAAAAGAATTTCAAATATTTTATTGCATAACAAGACAAAAAAACAAAATGAGTGTCGGTGGAGAGAGGAAATGAAAAATCGATGGATAGAATCAAAATGTCAAATTGATGGAAAGAAAGAAGAAATACGCGTTGAAGTAGTGGAAATACAGAAATAGAACACTGTGTGGGTGACATGATTTGTTTAGTTGTTGAGTTGAGTCCCACTTTCCTGGTAATGCTTCCTCACTCTCACTCTCTCACTCATTTCTCTATCTTTTTATTAACAACCAAAATTCAAGTTTTACATAATAAAATATCATTCAAGTTTTATATATTTGTATGTTTGATTTGTTAAAAGAGTAAGTCTTGAACAGAACAATATAAGACATAATAATACAATACATGCAGAATGAGATCGGAATTTTTTTATAATATTGAGTAATTTTTTGTCTTATACAATGTTTAGTGAGTGACAAATATTTCGGTTTTTGTCTTGTCTCTTGTTTTACGGTTTGTCCAGTCCCTAAAACAGCTTTACAATCAAATACAGTACAATTAGATTTGTCCCGTCAAATCCCTTATATAAGCTGATCAAAGACGTTAACTCTGACTACATCGTGTGAAGACAATTTGTGAGAAGAAAAAAATGAAATACATGAGCAGTACTATATAATATAATGTACAATGAATTAGTTATATGGAGTCTATCAATATCATAGGGCTCTTTCAATCGCTATGGGATATGTTTTATTGTCTAGTCTACCATCCATCCTCCATAAATCTTTGTCCTCTGTACTTTACTTCCCTAGCTACCAATTAATTATAATACTAAACCTAAGTCTATAAATTATTGAAAATTATGTGACACTTGTGTTTTTACTATTTATTTTAAACATTCCTTTAAGGATTTTCTACATATTTATCTTGCACTATATACCACATAATTGGAGATTTTATGATCCTATCTATCAGAGTGGATAAATGAGATGAGATTATCTCCAATAGGATTTTGACGGTGTTGGAGTGTTATGTATTGAACCAAGATTTAATGTCTTTCAAGTTTTTATTAAAAAATATAATGAGTGGAGTGGATAGCTTAACTGGTTTGAACTAAAGAAAAAATGAGTTAAGGTTTAGAGTTTAAAAATCTTGGTAGCGAGGTGAAAAAAATCAACACTAACAATATATAATTACTAAGAATAGAGATTTTGCTTGCGTAAAAAAAAAAAAACAGAGATTATTTTTTTTTAGCTTTTACCACCAGTTTAATCTGATTCGAAGATCAGTTCTAACATCAAGTGGTTTCAGCCTCCTCTCTGCAGATTTTCATTGCAATCTAGATGTCTTAGAGGAACTCATTAACTACTTAAAGATCAAAATTTTATTTCTATATGATAGAAGATATGTTATTAGATAAATGAATCAACGATGTAATATTAGATTCTATTGAAAAGAGGTAATTAAACGGTTCAATTAAATTTTAATGATTATGAGAAAAAGACAATTCATTGTGAAAAAATATGAGTGGTAATCTAATCTTTTTTTTTTCTTGAAAGGAAGTGGTAATCTAATCTTAACAACTGTCCAATCAGATAAGATAAAATCTAGTAGCATTTTTTAATATTCTACTAGGGAACAAATACAAATACAACTGGCCTAAACAATTAATCCCACACTCAAAGCTTTATAAAATAAGAAAACAAATAGATTTCTCCAAAATAAGAGAACAAATGCCATTGTCCAATTTTAACCAATTTGTCACTGTTTTTTTAAAACAATATATTGCTATTTAAAAATTTAAGTATAGATAAATTTGCCATTTTATGTTATCAGCGTGTAAATTATAAGTTTTCAGATTTTTTTTTTAACAATTGTAAATATGTATTATATTGATATATTCTATGAATTTAAATAGATGATATTGTTTAACTTTAGTAAAATAAATTGTTAATTGTAAAATTATTATAAAGTGATGAAAATGATTTGAAAATTTTGCCTAACTAAGGTCTCTAAAATCATATCCCCTAATATTTTTGAGTTTCTCACTAAACTTTTCAATCAAGTTGGAAGACTTATCTTTTCCTTTTCTCCCCTTTTTTGAAGCTCCATGCTCCCCATTTCCTCCTCTCAATAGAAAGTGTCTCAATCTATGCCATTATACAACATATTTGAAGGCATGGGGAAATTTGTTGATTTTTTTTTTTAAAGACCAAAATGATACAAAGATGACAATTAAGATATCCCAATTAGGTTGACATTCTAAAGAAATCACGTAAAAAGTAGTCGATAAAAATATATTAATAGCATATAAAATAAGAAGGATGCAAATTAACTTTGGGAGGATTAGACCAAAACCTAAGGTGTAAGTAACTCTGTACCTCGTTAAAAATCTTACTAAGAAAAACTCAATTACAATAGAACAAAACCTTGATGAAGGGAAAAAAAGTGCAGCGATATAAACTAAAAATAAACAAAAACAACAAAGTTAAAAAAATCTATATAAAAGTAAACCTAACATATTAGGAATTGGATTAGGTGCATTCGAATTTTCAGTGCAGTTACTTGATAGCCGTCCGATCATGATCAGACGGTTTAAATAAATACAGTAAAAAAATACAGTTGTTAAATCATGATTGTCCGATCTTGATCAGACGACCATAAAGTGACCGACTGCATGACTGCACGGAAAATTCGACTGCACGGAATCCGGATCCAACATATTATGTTGAAATCATTTCAAATAGAGCTAAACAAACTATTCCATCAAATGAAACTATTTATAGATAAACCAATGTTGATCATTTTATAGATATCTCTTATCTGAAAATGTGAGTGACTTTAAAATGCATTTTATTAATAAGAAAATGCATGCAATTTTGTGAGGTTGCTTGAAAGTCAATATAACAATTCGTGAATCTGTCGGTTTCTAGCCACAGATGTCAACCCTATTTCAGTCTTGCCTCTTCTTTAGCTTTTTCTCTACAAGGTAACAGGGAGGGAGAATGGTCCAACGATTTTATTTACAAAGGCCCAATGGGTTTTGTTGACAGAAGAGTGAAGCCCAATATTGCAGCGATTTTGGACATGCAAATGGGCTCTATTATTCGCACCTGTTACTTTTTTTTAATACAAGTCTAGCTTACAGATTTCTTTTCTATTTTCATTATCTTTTTCCAAAAAAACGATCCTTCATGAAAATTTACTTTTGGAAGCTATCAACTTCTTTTTTATTTTGTTTTATCCAAAAATACTTTTTCAACTGAAAAATTGATAAACCAATATATGTTTATATGCAATTGTAGATATTATAATACAGCTGACTATTGACTGCACAAAATATTTGAATGACGCAACACACGCTACCGGTGTGCTTCTTGCCCACAACGAAAGAAGAGCGACAAGATTTGCTTCAAATTTGGTTGTTTGAAGCATGGGAGCAGATTACCAAAAAAAATCCCTAGGAACAACGAAAAAAGAAGATATCTCGGTAATAAAAACAATAAGGGATTATATTGCCTAGATCCAACGATGAACAGTTGTCCAAAAGAAAAATTGCCACATTGCACCATTGAGACACTTTGAATAAACTAGAGTACATATACGATACATCGGTACTAAAACCTTGGAGTCGTTGCTCCGGATTTTGTCCCCCCCACACTAAAACCAAACTAACAATAACAGACTATAACTAACTTTTAGTTATAATTCTGAATGGGTCTAATAACGTATAGTTCAATGCTATTGACTTATTTGGTTTCATATATTTATTCATTTGATCTTCAAAATTATTCAGATTTATATACACATGTTATCTTTTCCAACAAAAAGGAATGATTGAAGAAAAGCCGGATTATATATTGACATTAGAAGCAGGCAGTAGAAAGCAGCAGCTTAATCATACCATATGATATAATAATCAATTAATCATCAAGTCTTGAATAAAATACAACATGGTCCAATCAGTAAGGTAAGACTTGTTGGTGAACAAAAATATGACACTAATTTCTTGACAATATAATTCAAGTGGTTATATATTTTAATACATTCTCATTCTCAATATGAAAAGAATTATCAGAATATTCTTCATCTATGACGCAAACACAAAACTTGGTCAATTATGATTTAATATGACCCAATTATATAATCCATCAACCAATACAATTAACAGACCAAGGTACTAGAATCTAGGGGCCTACTTAATGAACAACATAATATAATATAATTAAATAATATAATACAATGATTTAGACTTATAATGATTTAGTTTAGACTATGTCTTTTAACTCATCACACGTTATTCTCATATATTAATGTGCTTAGTCTAAAGTTATCATACATTTTTTCTTATAGACACTGCTTAGTTTTTCATTTCCATAAAGAAAAATAGCTTCACCATGAATCAAGTTGTGTTTAACTTCATTTTATTCACACTAAGCATTCTTCTTTCATCAAAAACCAAGGCACAACAAAATTACTCAGGAAATTCAATACTCAGCTGCAAGAACAACGATGATACGGGACCTTCACCGGCATTTCTTTACACCTGCAATGGCCTCAACAGATCATGCTTGGCCTTTCTCACCTTCAAATCCAATCCTCCTTATAACTCTGTTGCCACAATTTCCAACCTCACATCATCGAATCCGAATGAGCTAGCCAGAATCAACCGCGCTACTTTGGTTACAGTTTTCCCACCTGGTAAAGAGGTTATTGTTCCTGTCAACTGTTCTTGTTTAACCAAGGATTATTACCAAGCTGAAACCAAATATATGTTGGGTCTAAACCCAACATATTTCATAATAGCAAATGACACGTTCCAGGGTTTGTCGACATGTGATTCTCTTATGCGTGCGAATCCATATGGGGAACTTGATTTGCATAAAGGAATAGAGTTGAATGTGCCACTCCGATGCGCTTGTCCAACGTATCATCAGAAAACAAATGGCACCAAGTATTTACTCACATATTCTGTGACCTGGGGTGATAACATTTCAAATATTGCTACAAGATTCAATGTAACAGTAGGTAATCTAATTGATGCCAATGGTTTTTCCACAGAGACTCAACTCCTTTTTCCATTCACAACTGTTCTGATTCCTTTGGCAAGTGAACCAGTGAATTTAAAAACCATAGTTGTTAATGATCCTCCACCACCACCCACCCCACCACCACCAACCTCTCTTGGTTGCAGCTTCAAAAAGTGCAAATCAAACAGGAAAGTACTCCTCATTGCTTTAACCACCTCAGTGCTGGTTCTGTGTGTCTTGTTTGTGCTGTTTATGTTTCTGTTTCTGCTCAGAAAGAGATCGGCAAGGTTCGTTAAGCGAGGAACACAATTTAACAATAAAAGAGAGCTGTTTTCTGAAGAGATCCGCGAGGAGATAGCGATCATTGAACATCTCTCCAAAGTGTATAGCTTTGAGGAAATAAAAGAGGCGACTGAGAATTTTAGTCCAAAGAACATAATCAAAGGTTCTTTATTTCGCGGTGTATTCGGCAATGGCAAAGACGTGTTGGCTGTTAAAAGAATGAGAAGAGATGCTTCCACAGAAATCAATTTGCTGAAAAGGATCAATCATTTCAACTTGATAAAACTGCAAGGTTACTGTGAAAACAATGATTGCATATATCTTGTTTATGAATACATAGAAAATGGATCTTTAAGAGAATGGCTTAGCAAGAATAGGTCCATTGAACACCAAAGTTGGGAAAAGAGGATACAGATTGCATTGGATATTGCCAATGGACTTCAGTATCTTCACAACTTCACAGAACCTTGCTATGTACACAAGGACATAAGCAGTGGAAACGTTCTACTGAACAAAGATTTAAGGGCCAAGATAGCAAATTTTGCTCGTGCTGAAGAATCAAAAAGGATGATACCTTCTGGTTGTCCCACATCACATGCCGTAGGATCTGTCGGTTATTTGGCTCCCGAGTATCTCAAGGAAGGGGTAGTCAGTACCAAAATGGACATCTACGCCTTTGGAGTTGTGCTGTTGGAATTGATCACTGGCAAAGATTCTATTACCCTACAAGATGGAAGACAAGTAATGCTCTATGAAATCATAGAAAATATCGTTGGCAAAGAGAATGAAGAAGAGAAGGTGAGTTTGTTCATTGATCCTTGCCTCACTGAAAACTGTAGGAAAGCATGTGCACTGCAGCTAGTTAAACTGAGTCTAGCCTGCTTGATCCAAGAACCAGAAAGCAGACCAAACATTGAAGAGGTAGTCTCTAGCTTACTGAAAATACAGGCAAATGATATGCAACAAAGAATATCCCCCATCATCAACAAAAGCGTAAGCCTGGAGAGGTGAAATGATAGAGTTTCGGCTAACTGATATGCAACACACACTTCTGTTGCTTTTGCAGTTATTTTGTATATATATTATACACACTATATGAACCAATGTCATTGTTTTTTGTTTTGGATGAAATTCACCACTATCCTCCTACAAGAGGAGACAATCCTATTTGAGGTTGACAGAATAGCGATATTTTTTTAACTGTTTGTTCTTAGATACAAAAGTTTGTTACTCTGCATTTGTTTATACAACAAATCTTTCCTTTTTTGCAATGGCCTCCACTTTTCTGATTATTGCTTACAAAGTGTTCTTTTTTCCCCCTCTTTTTTTTGAATAGGTTTTTCCCCCCTCTTATTTTTGGGAATTTTTAGAGAGCTTGAGAGGTGGCAAAACAAATAATAACCCGTGTGATTAAAATAGATTGAAAAAATCATATGAATGTAATCGATACATGAGCAAAGGTATCAATTAATTACAAGTACAAAAAAATCAGCATTGCGTCAAAGCTAATGCCAAAGTACCTTAGCCTCCGTTTCTAATAACAACAGGCTAGGCTTTATCTATATAAAGAATGAGAAACAATAAGATAAATGGGAGATATCTATACTTCATATGGGAAACTCCCCGTCATCTTGATATGGTGAAGGGTTCTTTGTAGGCCATACTTGCGAACCGCTTTTTGACCTGCCCTAAATCCATCACCATAAACTGGGGAAATGTCTGATTCAATCTGGTGCTTGAAGAACTCCCCAAGCTTCTTCTCAAAAGGAGGTCTTTTACCTTTCTTAGATGTATATGATGCAGATGAGGATGAGCCTGATACAAAATTGCTTCCTGATGAAGAAGAAAGCTCAGACTCCAACCACATGTGAGCCAAAACCTGACAGATACCTTCTTCAACGTCTTGACTAAGAGTCCGAAAACCTTCATATATACAGAAGTTGGCATAAAATTGAGGCAACCCCAACAAAATAAAATTGTTTGATGTTACTCGACAAATCTCAACTATTAAAATGAATAAATGGTTCACATGTTGTAACCAAGAGAATACATGCCTCAAACTGCAATGACTTTCTAGATGAATAGCAATAAAGAAATAGTACCTGATAGCCGCAGCCATGCATGCATCATCTCATGTGCTAGAATTGATCCGGTAAGTAATCTGTGAAAAAAACAGAATTGGATTCATCCATAAAATGATTCACCCAAGGGAAAGACAGAAACAAAGATGCTGATGTGATAACAGGAAAACAAAACCTCCTGCAAAAGATCTACTAAGTAAAATAAAAAATAGACCAAATAAAAAAATCTAAATACACCGAACAGAATCCTGATGTAACAAGAATTATTATATAATCTAATGTCAACATTGCAATGCATGATTGGCTGCAGATATAAATTGTATACCATGTAAAACATTGCTGCTGCCCAGTGTAAAATATCATCTGGATCTGATAGTCTATGCAACTAGATGCAAACTAAATTTTATGGTTTCATGTGCTGTTGCTAACAGGTATTTTCATCGTTCAGGAAATTTCTTCGTGTCTTTTAGATTTGTCACTGCTTGTCATTTGAGTTGTAAATCCAACACAATAAACAATAAATTATTACCTTGGAAGACCATATAGAATGAGAATTGCTGTAACATCACATCGAGCAGTCACTTTGTATGGTTGTGTTCTCATGCCCATTGCTTTACTTCCTGTCCCAAGTCTAGGTCGTCTTGAAATCTGATCATGTTTAAAATCAATGAAGCATAAATATATAGCTAATTATTGGTATTGATGAATATAATATATATATGTGTACAAAGGTTATATCAAGTGAGAGAGATATATTTAAAATTAAGAAGAAATGATCAAGATTAAAGCATAAAATTGTGATTTTTAAGTGGTTCTTGTGACCATTAAGTAATTTTAAAATTTGGCCATGCATTTATGGTTATGTGATCAAGATTTACTTATCTTACTCTGGTATAAAAATAGTTATCTCATCACACTTGATATATATTTATATATGTATATATGTTAGCAGAACATAACAGGAAATCTTACAGTGCTGAGTTCCTCAGAGAGGCAGAGTCCTCTGGTCTCAGGCATGTGATAGTGGCCCTGAAAGATGAAGAATAAAATAAGAACGATGAAAAGCAATTCCTTTAATTGTGAACTACTTACGGATAGAAACTTCACATTTCAAAGCATTTTGACTTGGGAAGTATTACCCTATTACAAGTGTTAGGCTTCTAAATCTGAATGTATTTGTTTGTATCTGTTTTGCTCTTAAATTTCTTATATCATGTATGTGTGTCAAATTGAATCATTTATTTTATACATTATGTGCTTAACATATCATCAAGCATTTTCAAAGCCATCAATAACAAAAATAGTTCCTCACAACCACTTAATGCCATTACAATCAAATTATCAATTATATTTACTGCAAACAGGTGAAATGCATTTTCACTTACATTTTTCTCTCCTTCCCTTGCTTCGTTCAGTGCTTGTCTTTCCACCAACAGTAGGGGAACTTGCTGATCCAGTCTCATATTTATGCTTTCGTAGAACTTTAGTATATCAGCATGAAGGGGCTGGCATTCGTTAGTATCCATGATAGAAGAATCAAGACACTCTAAACAGAGCTTCCTTCCATCCTTAAGGGCAATATATCCTGTCCCTTGTGGCTGCATATAAAGAGAGACATCTTCCGTTACATTCTTTTCACTTTGTACCATACAATTTCATCCACCTTTCCCTAGGTAAGCCTAGTATTAATATTTGATAATATAAAATATTTAAGTGGGACTGACCTCCATTCTCTCACAGCTACAACAGCGAGGAGTATTATCATGTTCATGTGAAGGGCAATAATGCTGGTTCCAGAATGGGTGTGCCCTATATTCAATAAGACCAGCAGGGTTTGTTGGAATCTGTGAAAAAGATATATATTACCAAAAATTAACAGCAACAGGCCATGAAATATATGGCTAAAGTCAAGGTGAAAACTAAAAAGCATGCCTTCATTTAATTGTAACATGGAAAAGCAATAAACTTCATGAATGAAATGGAAATGATACAACTCGTTGCTCCAATTGCAAGCATAAAAAATGCATAAAAGAGTGAATTGTGAAAGACGGCAAAAGCATTAATATTCCTGGAGATAAAACAATCTAGTGATGCTATTAGTAGTACCTAAATTTGCATGTAGCGTGATTATACTCATAAGATATGGCTCCCATAAGGCCGTAATCTGGATAATGTTTTCCATTCTCCCCATCCATTTTTTACACATATCAAAAAGTAAAGGTATACGAAAGTCTATGCTAGGTATTAGAAGCAATAATGTAAAAGTTATCAAGGTGAAATACTTACGAAGTGCTTGCAGACATCACATTTCGGATGGTAGCTTTCCTTATAGCATGCTTTATGGTAAGGGTAATTTCCGGATGTGGAAAACTACAAAAGCATGGATATTTACATGTAAAACCAATAATACCTCAAGTACATAATAAAAACCGGTTATGAAAACATTAAAATGAGCAATGTGACAGGTCAAAGGAAATTTCTGCACCTCATAATCAGAGATTGGTAGGTTGCAAGCACGGCAGCGAAAGCATTCAGGATGCCAGAATGCACCCAAGCAATTTAGATATCGTCCATAACCAATCTCAACATTGCAGCCAGCACATATCCTATAATGAAAATAATTAGATACCCATAATTGTGTTTGCATTACATATGTATATGTTGTTGATATTCTAATGTAATAACAAACTGAAACTGAAAGAAGTTAATAACTTCTTCATCAATTGAAAACAAACAGAAAAATTCTGGGTAGATGTTTTCTCCTTTTGTTTATGAGCATTGAACATGATGCACAAGATACAAAAGCTATCCCTACTTTGGATGTGGAAATTAATTCATAGGACTACACGATTATTTGTTCATAAATTCATCTCACAATGATCAAGTGTCTACAACACCGTAGATCAGTTTTGTTGCAGCAATCTTCACTGAGCTATTGTTTGGTACAAGGTATTTGAAGAGACTAAAAAGTACGAAGAACAATGTACCTAGACTACATTCTAGTCTAGTTTTTTTAATAGTTCAATTACATCAACCCCTTCCTACAAAGAATATTCTTGATGAATCATAAGATCATCAGTTAACAAGTAGTTCAGGAGGACCAGCACAAATAAGTGGGAATTGTAATGGACAAAATGTTATCCTCTAATTCATACCTGTACCCCATCGGGAAATACTGAATTGGTTGATACATATTAATATCATTTCCATGTTTGGGAGGTGACTCCACATTTAGGCTTTCTTCTATAGCTCTGGCAAGTTGTTCATCTTCTTCTAACTGTGATTTGTGGTCTACAAGATTAACAGAAAAAACCATAAATACAGAACAGTACTATTTCATGCATGAAATTCAACAGAAAGCAACTGGTTTCTTCCTTTATCAAATGATTTGACCACATATTTCATATCAAATTTCTCCTAATTACAATCCGATGATGAAATCGGCAATGGATAAACAGGAATAATAACATCTACAACAAATGCGAAACAAGTATACAAAACTCAGAACTTCCAAATTACATCATGATATAGCAACCAACGCAAGTATGTAACGCAACAATCTTTGGGAGCTATCTCACTCACCTTTAACTTTTTTTGCTTTAGGAGTGTCTTCTGCTAGAGACAATGCAATAGCACGATCGATATCTTCATTCTCGTTCTCAGCCCAAACATCCTACATTCAAAACCCTACCAAAACATGAGCCACAACATTCTCTAAAACAACACTTCTAATTTCTAAACCAATATGAATTGTTTTAACCGATTACCCCTGAAGTCGACGGCAAGTAATAACTCGAATCGTCTTTATAGTAATGTCCTTCTGAAACCTTTTGGTCAGAGCCTTTAAAAATTTTACTAAGCCACCCCATAAATCAAAAATAGCTATATGTTCATATAAATCAATCAATCAAACTATATTCAACAATAACAGTTCCTTCCTGCACAATAAACATTAACACAATCAAAAAAACATTTTACAAAACATAATTCTACAATTCCATAACCAACTAGAACTAAATTATAGAAAAAATAAAAAAGAGGGTTTTGCAGGTTTATATAAAAAGTAAAGAACTTTATGAAACAGAACCTTGAATTATGAAGTAACTAACTAACCTGTTAAGAAATTGCAGAAACAGCGAGAGACCCAAAATTATAACAAAAAAAAGAATGAAAATAGAAATTGTTTGATTCTGTTTTCTTGACTCGTGTGAAGTGTGTGATCTAATTGAGAAAGTTGGAAGAATAATTCAAAAACGAGTAAGAACGCAAAGACTTTTTTAGATCATTGACAAATGAAGAAAAAGAATAAAGAAAAAAAAATTGATTTTTATATGAAAAAAGAAAGAAAAAGAGATGAGTTAAGAGGGAAAAGAAAAAAAGTTGAAGAAGTGCACGCGATTATAAAGTCAAATTAAATTTGAAGAAAAGTAAAAGATTTAATTTTTGATGAATTAATTTTGAAATAATTTAGGAGGAGAATTTGAAAAGGAAAAATGCAAAGGTGTGTGTGGGACCCTCCTTGTTCACACACACCCCTTTATTCTTTGTTGTTTGTATCAAACTTTGTTATGAAGAAAGGAAACTATAAAAGCAAAACCCAACCTAAAAGACAAAAAAGTTTGTTTGAGAAAAAGAAAACCAGAAGAAAGAAAGAAGAGACCTTTTATTTATGGAATTATTAAATGATAATTTGTTGTTATGGGTGATTGATTGAATACGTTGGGGCGGAGGAAACGGAGGGGTTGGGTTAGGTGTAGCAATTACAAATATTTACGGATACGGAGATTTATGGACATATATTATTATTATTATTATGGGTCATGCTAACCGGTGCCTCCGGGGCACTGGTTAAGGAAACCAAAAAAAGAAAGTTTTGAAAAGAAAAGAACACTTTTTAAATTTTTGAGGAGTTGATTGCACAAACTCCAATGCCAAATTACTATTTTTGCATCATTAAATAGTGCCCCGGGGCACTGTTTAGCATTTTCCTATTATTATACATTATTATTTCCTCCGACCTCATACGTAAGTAAAAGTAATTTTTTTAGATTTATTGAAGAATTAATGTATTTGATCTAAAATATAAACTAAATAGATCACTTTTCAATTAATCTAAAAAACTATTTTTACTTACATATGAGACTAAAGAGAGTATAGATTAAGATTACTTACTTCCTTGTCATGCTCCTAAGATAAGAAGGAAGGAGTGTGAAGACAAGTATCAAACAATTAATTAATATCTATTTGTTTTATTTTTTGATTGAGCTGTTAAATAAAATGAGCTAGTTTGAATTGGTCGGTTCATCAAACCCGTTAAAATGTAAGGTTAAGGCTTAAAATTTTGAAAAATTTTCGTACGTTCTATTTTTATTCAGCCGATATTTAAATAGTGGATAAATAAAAAAGAAAAAATTAGGAAAAACATCGTTCACTAACATCGTCTATTACTTAAGTAGCGGATGATTGAGTAAAACAACAAAAGAAATTTTCTAAAATTTCAGCTTGAACTTTTCAGACTGGCTAATTAAAGCCTGCTAACAACGGGTGGCCCAATAGTCACTAACACAATCACAGTGTTGTTGCACGCGGCAAAGACAACATCACCATAATTTAACACAAATAAGCTAGTTTATAGATTAAAAGTAACTTATAAATTTATAACTTATCATTTTTTTCTTCTAATTTTACCGATATCATCTTACATGAAAAAATTACTATTAATTAAACATATTTTTTTATGTCATTTCATACTTATAAGTTAATTTAACTGCTAATTTTACCGAACACTATAAATTTAATCAGGTAGCTTATTTGTTATAAGCTAAAAGCTAACTTATAAGTTATCCGTTATAAACTACCTTATCATCTATTCGCTATTTTTTGTCAAACGTAGTCATAGCTAACTTTTTTTGTTTTTTTGAATTACATAGCTAACATATTCTTACTTATGCTTTTATTTTATTTATTTTTACACATCGTACTTATGCTTAGGAAACCAATAGTTTGTTGGTCTGAACTCTGAAGTTCATATTGGACCTTCTCTAACTCTGGTTTGAAACCAACATATTAAATGCTGAGAAGTGATAATTGTAGATTTAAATCCGCATCTTAAAATATCAAATAATTGTACAATATTTATTATATCAGTCGTACATGTGAGACTGTACATCTAACTGTAAATAATGTGAACTTAATGGCTTTTCAAAGACTGAAGACTTGAATTAATTTAGGAAATATAGATTTTTAATATTTGTTGGTTGTTTGAAATTTGTTCGTACTAGTAAGTGAAATATTTATAGTTGTGTTATGAACTTTTATAGTCTATGGAGATCAGATTCTGACATTCCAACATGTATGGAGATTTGATTTTTAGTAATATGTGTTGGAATACGTCAGGGGCGTCCCTAACTATTTCGAGACCCTGTTCAAATATTAAGAATAGACCCTATTAAAAACACAATTTTTATATTTATTTATATAAAAAAAAAAAGCATCCTTTATTTAAATTTTCAATGACATACGAAATAGTTATATCATAACTAACATAAAAATATCATATTATAATCAATAATTAACATGAACGTGATTCGGGGTGACTTAATTTCATTTTTCGTCCCGTGTGTTTATTTTAGATTTTAATTTGGTTTCTTACTTAAAAAGTTTCAATTTAGTTTTAAGTTTACTTTATGTTTCAATTTGATCCCTTACATTTAAATAGAGATGACTAGCTTGAAACCTAAAATACTATAAGGACCAAATATCATTTTGACAAAGGGAAATACTTATTACTGCAAAGTGATTTAGTAACAATAAAACATCACGTGAGTTTATAAAAGGGTGAGTTTATAAAATGGAACCTCCAACTATCTAGAAATATGAGGCCCTTAAAATCAGAGGCCTTGTGCTGTAGCACATCTTGCACTTGCATGGGAGCCGCCCCTGGAATACGTGACCGTGACAGTCTTAGGTGGATCATTTATATTGGACTCACAACAACTATATACTCCTTTTAGTCCTATATATATATTAAAAAATATTGACTTTTTAGATACATTGTGTTGTCTAAATACGTTGGTTTTACAATTAATCTAAGAATCAAATATTTTCTTATATATTGGTTAAAAAAAAATTCTTATATATAGGTCTGAAGGAAGTATAAGTGGGTTCTATACCACACTTTTATCTAAAATTTTAAGACTTGAATTCTAAATGTTCAACCTCATGAACCCTAAGAAATATGCAAAACTTAATTCATCTCACACTTACCATAATAATATGAATTAATTTCGTTTTGTGAAAAAATTAAATTCAATCCAAAAGAAATTTATTTCTAGGCTAAATGGGTCAACTTTGAATGATAAATTACTTTATTGGCTTAAAGATTTAGTTGGAACAATTCATAAATTCAATCATAATCAGAACACCACGCAATCCAATAAACCGACCAGGATTCATGTGTCTCCATCATACGACAAAATGCAAAATCTGGAAATGGATCATGTGCAGTCAAAATTTTAATGCAGTTGATTTATAACCATTCGATCACAATCAAACGGTTTAAATAAATTCAGTTAATAATTACAGTTTTAAATTATAACCGTCCGATCTTGATCGGACGATTATAAATGAAATGACTGCACAACTGCACCCAAAAATCGAATGCATGAAATCCTGGTCCGCAAAATCCACCATTGACAAGTTAGCATTTTTCTATTGTATTTTTCTTCTTTTTTTTTTTTTTTTTGCATTTGACTGACTATATATAATACAATAATTTACAAAAAAAAATATTGTAATTTAGACGTAAGGGTTCACTACAATTAATTGGATTGAGTTTGAGGAAGTCTTAAGCAGATTTGTGCCTTTACTGGTTTATGATCTGAACCGTATATTTCATCTAAGGACTCGTAGGAACGTAGATTTGCTTCCACGTTGTATGTGTCTTCTATCTTGAATAGTATACGATCTGTCCATGCTGGTACTCTAACCTGAAAATCAACATGTACACATCATCAATAGAATCGTTAAACGTCACCAAATCATATCTTTAACATGTCACACAAATGGATATATTATATATGATGGATTTTCTAGGCTGTTTTTCAAGCCAGCATTTCTTGTGGTAGCAATTTTATGTGGGATTTTAAGTCAATATTTGTGCTAGTTTTTCTAATTCGAAAACTACAATGAAATAAATGAGACTTTTATTTCTGTTTGGTCGGTAATAGTTATGTGGCCAAAATTTTAGGAGTACCTTATAAGATAAATAAATGGTATTTTTGGGATTTAAGATTATACGTGTATAAAATATGATGTGTCTACTAACATAGTTAAACAAACAAAGAGATTTAAGATATTTTTATATGATTAAGTAAATAAAGATATCCGTCAAAATGAAAAATTAAACAAAAATAATTAAGTACTGACACGATTGAACTCAAGTAATTAAAGCGTAGGTTCTAAAAGTAAGGTACATATATATAATGATTATAATGATTGATACTATAAAACAACTTATAAAGAGTTTTTTTTTTCCTTCCTACTCTTATTATGGAACATGAGCAAGACTTCCATGAGCACGTGACCATATAGTTATATTCATATCATTTTTATTATTTATAAAATAATTAAAAGAATAAAATATAAAATATTGTGAGTGTGACCAAAAAATTATATTTGGTCACATACTCACATAGAATGATATTTTAGAGATATTAGAAATAAGCCTTTTTTGCTAAAATTTACATTTTGGTTAGAAATTGCTAACATTTACTTATATATACATCTTTTATGTTTTTTTTACTAAATCTTTTATGTTGAATTGGAAAATGTTATATTTGCATCAAAAAAGAAAAGAAGATGTAACTTACCTTATGACTTGTATCATAATTGCTACTTCCTTTATTATACTTATATGTTGGCTTGAATGTCAATGTCCCCTCACAAAATCCATTGAAAATTTGTCCTTCTCCAGCTTGTTGCAAGAGTTGATCATTACCATGCAGCTTCTGATCAAATGAAACAAAATGAATTATCAATTATGTATATTATGAATTTTGAATTAAATTGCAAACTAATTCTAGCTTATATATGAGTCCACTTAGTGGTGATGAAAATAATTACATGGTGAAGATCTTTGTCTATTAGGTTCCTTGCAGGATGTGTATCAATCCCTTGAAGCCTATAGTTAAGATCTCCTAGCCAAACAATCATATGGGCCGGTCTAGAATTTGGGTTCAAAATCTTGGAGAAGAGGGAGTGTGATATATGTCTGCATTCATAATTTCTTTCTTCCACATTGCGACTATGAGCTGCAACAAAATTAAAAACACCATGTACAATACAATTATAATCTAGCTATTAGTATTAACCAATATGAAAAACATGTTTATGAAAGCATTCATTGTTTCTTGTTAATTTTCATATTTGAGGCAGTTAAGTGGAAATGGATTAGTTGTGGTCGCAATTGAAATATTCTTCATTCACGCAATTAACATATCGGTGGCCTTTAGATCAATATCAAATGGTCCTAAAATTTGCATATTTTTTCATTTAAACTTTTCTATCAAACTTAAAATTTGAGAAATCTATCTTAATTTGATGTGTTGATTGCGTGAATGCAAAATTTCCAGACTACATGGAGTCACATCATGGATTGCAATTTGGCCTAGCAACTAAGACATGCGGAGAGGGGGAAAATGTGATATGGTTTTTTGTGTTTTTGTATTGCGGAATTTGGTGAGATATAAATTTAGGGAGAAAACTCTCCTCAAATATAGGGTTATATGAAGAATACTAAAGTTCTTAGGGTAAATAGTGTTATACCCCCCTGCAAAATAGGCGAGTTTTGCGTTACCCCCCTGCAAAATATATTTTTGAGATTACCCCCCTGCAATGTCAAGATTCCTTGCGTTACCCCCTGGCTCAACAAGTGGGCATATGACATGGAAGAATCTTGACGTGGCATGACACGTGGAAATTAATTTATTTTTTATTTATTTTTAATTGCCAACTCATTAATTAATGTGGGTTTTTAATTAAAAAAATGAAAAAAAAAACTTAAAAGTTGTTATATTTTTATGAACTTACTTAAAAGAAGTTTTTTTTTTGACTAAAAGTTGTTATTATATATAACTTTTTTTTTTTTGACTAAAAGTTGTTATTATATATAAAAAAAAAAGATTTCATTTTTTTTTTTGACTAAAAGTTGTTATTATTTAGTCAAAAAATAAATTTTTTTTATATATAATAACAAAAAACCCTACAACAATTGGATTCAACGTTCTTGAAAAAATAAGTGATATTGTTATTATTTTTGTTTTTGGGGTTAAGAAATCTTTTTTTTATATATATAATAACAACTTTTAGTCAAAAAAGAAAAAGAATTCTTTTAGTCAAAAAAAAAAAAGAAATCTTTTTTTTTTATATATATATAATAACAACTTTTAGTCAAACAAAAAAAAAATCTTTTTTTTTATATATATAATAACAACTTTTAGTAAAAAAAAAAGAAATCTTTTAGTAAAAAAAAAAGAAATCTTTTAGTAAAAAAAAAAAAAATCTTTTTTTTTTATATATAATAACAACTTTTAGTAAAAAAAAAAAAAGAAATCTTTTAGTAAAAAAAAAAGATATCTTTTTTTTATATATATATATATATAATAACAACTTTTAGTCAAAAAAAAAAAAATCTTTTTTTTTTATATATAATAACAACTTTTAGTAAAAAAAAAAAAACTTTTTTTTAAGTAAGTTCATAAAAATATAACAACTTTTAAGTTTTTTTTTCATTTTTTTAATTAAAAACCCACATTAATTAATGAGTTGGCAATTAAAAATAAATAAAAAATAAATTAATTTCCACGTGTCATGCCACGTCAAGATTCTTCCATGTCATATGCCCACTTGTTGAGCCAGGGGGGTAACGCAAGGAATCTTGACATTGCAGGGGGGTAATCTCAAAAAAATATTTTGCAGGGGGTAACGCAAAACTCGCCTATTTTGCAGGGGGGTATATCACTATTTAACCAAGTTCTTATTTTATTCATCATGCTTATGGCTCTATATATAGAGCTACATAAAAAAACACTAATCCTATAATAAAATTTAAACAAATCTTAAATATTCTAAACTGAAATATAAATCATAAACTCTAATATTATATTATTTCAAATATAAATCTAAACTATATTTAAATATAAAATCTTCCAAAAAAGATATTTAGGCATTATTCCCAACACTTCTCCTTGACTGAATATCTTTTTTTGTTGTATCCAATATGAGATTTGCGCTGAAATTTAATTGTATTTTTTGTTTCTCAAGCCTCTCCTCTTTGACTGAATATCTTTGTGTTGTATCCGACATGAGATTTGAGTTGAAAAAACCTTTTTTAACACTCCTCCTCGACTGGATATCTTTGTGTTGTATCCAGCATGAGATTCATGTTGATTTTTGTTGTTGTTGTTGTTGTTGTTCATCCACATTCTTTGTTGCTGTTTTTGTTTAACACTCCTCCCTGACTGAATATCTTTGTGTTGTATCCAGCCCGAGATTCATGTTGATTTTTGTTTTTTTGTTGTTGTTGTTGTCTACATCTTCATATGGTACATGAGCATATTTTTCATGTATTGGTTTTGGGTTTTGTAATACATGTGTATGTATCCTACTTTTCATGTATTGGTTATGGGTTATGGGTTATTAATACATGTGTAGGTATCATACTTTTCATGTATTGATTTTGGTTTTGATTTTGGTTTTGGTTATGGGTTATTACATGTGCATATTTCATGTAACACATAAAGATGTAGTTGTGGTTATGATTTTTTGTTATGGGTTTTTGTTGATTTTTTCGTCTTCTGCTTCATCATCTTCATCTTCTCCTTCTTCCATCTTTATGGGTCCTTGTGAACGACGGCGCTCTGATGCCACTGATATGGTTTTTTGTGTTTTTGTATTGCGGAATTTGGTGAGATATAAATTTAGGGAGAAAACTCTCCTCAAATATAGGATTATATGAAGAATACTAAAGTTCTTATTTTATTCATCATGCTTATGGCTCTATATATAGAGCTACATAAAAAAACACTAATCCTATAATAAAATTTAAACAAACCTTAAATATTCTAAACTGAAATATAAATCATAAACTCTAATATTATATTATTTCAAATATAAATCTAAACTATATTTAAATATAAAATCTTCCAAAAAAGATATTTAGGCATTATTCCCAACAAAATGTGTTGACCCGAGTTTGAACTCAGAATTCCACATAAAATATGATCACAACTAAATCACTAGACTTTAACAACGGGGGCTAAAAATGTCGCTTTTGTTAGCAAAAGAAAGGAATTAACCAATCATATGTAGTTACTGACCGGAAAGGTGGCACGAGATGAACACCAAACTTATGCCATTGTAGTTAATACGGATTGCTACAGCCCCTTTCTTTCTTCCAATTATTCCTCCACACCCTCCAACAGATTCTTTGTCCACCTGTAATTCTGCATAAAAATATTTAAAAACATCTCATTTTAGCAGATATTAATTATAATTATTAGTTTAAAACTAATCATAGTTAAGAAAGTTATAATTTGACATAAAAACCTCACCTTCAATGAATGATCCTGCATTCTTTCGTCCAAACAGATACAACTGCAAAGATTGCATGGCAACTTTACCTATCAGCCTTCATTTCCAAAACAAGAAAATTCCAATAAGTTTATGTCAGCAACTTAAACATGATATAGACTAAATACATCAGTTATTTAATGAACCTAAAAGTTAACTGTTTTTTACAAAAAGGACCTGAGATAATATATTTAGAATTTGGACAAACTTGAAGCTAATTATAGATTTCAATTTCCAATGTTGAGATTAAAAGTACACATAATGTGGCCAATCTTCTTACGTGTGACTTTCATCCAAAGCTGCTAAAAGCATAGTTGCAACATTTTTTCTTGGAGCTTCTTGCAAGCCAACAACTAGAAGATCGAAATCGCGGTTGCTACCAACCATATCTGCTAAATCTTCAAACGAAACCTGATTAATCAAAACAAAAATTATAGGCACAGCGAGCATGCATGAGTATAACACTAGCTAGTTTGCTTATTTGAATTCCATAATGGAATAATATACGCGCAGTTATGCATGGAGGATATCCAATTTTGAACAAAAATATGTTTATATATAGTCATTGGCTGCATGTACCTGACCATTCATATTCCAAGTAACTATGGAGATGCAAAGATTTGAAGTGGTGGAGAAGTTACAAGCTTTATCCACACTCACAGTTCTTATCCCAATCTCAGATGGCAAAGTTTGATGATCATGAACAAAACCGGTTGGCCTTTTCGTCCACCTTGATAATTTTCCTCTGCAAATTTTGCACATACATAAAAAAAATTAATATTGGAACACATGAGACTTAATTGATAAATTAAATGGCAGCTAGCATAGAAATTAAGATAAACAATTTCACATCATATAATTAAGTAAATTTGATGATCATATATATATAGGAGTACTACCTTTTGCAAAGTTGGTTCCCCATTATTAAGAAACAAGAATTTAAAAACGAGCTAGTGCACAAAAAATGAATTTGAGTGAAAAAGATTGAATATTGAAGGAGACGAAATGATAATAATTAAATTGATTGACTTTGGAATTTGGAGCTATATTTATTGCTATATTTATACTAGACTTTGCTATACTATTCTAGAGATTTTCAATTAGTGGTTCAAAAGTTGGATCACGTGTCTAAAAATCAAAATATTTTGGTGAGGTAGGTTGGATCTCGTTGACAATGGAATTAAGAAGTGAAAACAAAATTGAAAAGAACAATCTGTCTGTCTGGACTAATTAAGCATGCCATGCAATTTACGTCAAGCAACTCTGCCTATACTGTGGGATGACAATTCAAACAATATACAAGAGTGTCAAGATACTCAAAGCTAAGTTTTTATTTTTTGTACATCCAAAGCTATTATTATTTGTAGACTAAAAATCGATCGACTTAGTAGTCCCTATCAGCCGTCCAATTAGTCTCCAACAAAAATAATATCAAATTATTATAATACAAAAATTTAGTCATGTAACCTTAGTTCAATTGACTGAGATATTACATATAGGAGACGGAGTTCCAACCCTGAATTCATTTAATTTTTTTGTTGGAGACTGAATTGAAGTAAAATTAAATTGTAATTAATAGCGAAATTGAGATTTTATATATTCTCATTCTTATCATTAAGCAAAATGATTGGATGTTCATATTACGTGCTCATTTAAATATGAGTAGCTTCGTCAATCTATTTATTTCACAAAGTTATGTTTGAGCCATTCAATTTTTTCTTAAGTCAAACTCAACGTATTTTACTCGACTTGTTACACTACTAGGTCATTCCATGCATATATATACACCCTATCATTCTTCAAGTTGACATACACTAAATTTTAAAATTGAGAATGTATAATATTATTGATTGATATAAATATTATCAACAATTATTTATTATATTTTGCTTTATTATGAAGTCATATGCTACTTTTACAAAATGATACCAAATAGTAAGCACCCTTTGCTTAATAATATAAATAAAAAAATCTAAATTATATAAATAAAAAAATATAAAATAAATGGTTTATAGAATGAATCCGGTAACAAGTAAAAGAAAATTAAAATGAAATGAATGATTAATTGTGTCTCTGTAACATTGTCTTCCAAAAGTTCAAACAAAAATATTGGAGTGGTATCGATTATATGAGTGCATCACAAATTTTAAAAATGGTAAATGGTTAAGGTAAAATTAAATTGACAGTTGATAATGAAATAATGGGAAAAAAATTAATTTTTTTTGGCTACATAGATAAAATGACAAAGTTATCATAAACTCATACACAAGTAAGGGAGGAACTATTAAAGATGAGTTCATGAGACAATTTGATTCATATATACCAGAAAGTTAAAAACCATGAGAGATAAACCGGATGTCTGGACGGTGTATCGGAGTATTGAGGTATGATAATTATTTTGTCATCCTACCGGTTACTCGTGCGCCCTATGCGTTTTCCATTTTATCCTTCCCCTAATGAAGTTGTGGACGTTATAAAAATGAGAAATTTTGATGGAAAAACACCCTACCAAAATTTTTATAACTTCAGTAGCAGGCAAAATCCTGAATGGTGCAAGTTAAATATGGGATTCGTAGGAAACCATTATTTTATATATATAGAAAAAAATGTACAGCTTAGGATTTTTTTTAAAAAATAAAAAATTGTCTCACAACCTTAAAAGCAAAGTCAAGTCACACTTCACATGAACGACTACAATGAAAGTCTCATTTAAAATACAACTTTCATATATAGTAGTTAAAATATTACAAAAATTATAAAAATGAGAAATTTTTATAACCTCCACTACTTAAAGTAGCGGACGTTATAAAAATTTTGGTAGGATGTTTTTTTCTCAAAAATCTCATTTTTATAACATTCGCTTATAACATCCGCTACTAGCGGATGTTATAAAAATGAGATTTTTGAGAAAAAAACACCCTCCTACGTAGAATCCGCTATTTACGTAGTGAACAATGGTATTTTGGTAATTTTGTAGGGCGCTCCTAGAAATCAGTAGGGTGACAAAAGTGATTCTCTTGATGTGTGGGATATGATTTCGAAGTATTAATTGGAGTAATCAGTCAATTTAGTCCCTAAACTATCACTCGCTCACCAACTTAGTCCCTAAACTATTAAAAATAACTAAAAGGTCCCTAATCTATTTTCCATCCGTCAATTTAGTCCCTAAACTATCAATCTCTCACCAACTTAGTCCCTAAACTATTAAAAACAACTAAAAGGTCCCTAATCTATTTTCCATCTGTCAATTTAGTCCCTAAATTATCACTCTCTCACCAACTTAGTCCCTAAACTATTAAAAACAACTAAAAGGTCCCTAATCTATTTTTCATCCGTCAATTTAGTCCTCGGTTAACTTGTCTATAAAACCCTAAAATATTATCACCCTTTCTTTTTCCACGTGCTTCGACGAA
The DNA here is from genome assembly GCF_020283565.1 of Trifolium pratense. Taxonomy (NCBI): domain Eukaryota; kingdom Viridiplantae; phylum Streptophyta; class Magnoliopsida; order Fabales; family Fabaceae; genus Trifolium; species Trifolium pratense. The sequence continues at coordinate 41,467,134 of NC_060059.1, read as the reverse complement.
AACAACCACCCTGCTCACCGCCAACCACACTCCACTCTCCGGCAACAACCGTTTTGCTCGCAACGCAAATATAACATCTAGTCGCCGAACTCAATTCATTCTTTCAGAATAATCATTTAGAACGAAAGAGATCTTTAGTATGAAAAAAGTGGCAATTGTCGGTTTCTTTTTTTTTTTAACACAGAATATTTTTTTTATTCAACTTTTTGACAGAAAGATTAAAAAAAATTATATGATTCAACCGTTTTTGGTTTTATAGCTTGTTGTTTTGTCTGGTTTAATAATACTGCTTATCCTAGTGAGTTTTATAGTCCCACTGGACCGGAAGCTTCTCAAGCTCAAGCATTTACTTTTCTTGTTAGTGACTACGCTAAAATCAGGTCTGTTTTTTGTTCTCACTTTTGTAAATTTGTAAGGGTTTGTGATTTTGTTTTATCCCTTTGAAGTTTATACTGTGATCTCTTGTTTCTTGCGGGTCTGGGAGTTTTTTTATCCTTCTATTCCTTTTTCTTCTGGTTTAGTATGCTAACAAAGTCTTATTAAATTCCAAGCATTTGTATGGTGAATTATCTTTGCAGGCTGATTGTGTTATTGGTAATACTAGTTGGAGCTAACTTTTTTCATCCATGCTAGTGTGTTAAAAAGTGCTTTGAGATATTATAACAGGTTTGTTAGGAATCATAAAATAATGTTTGTGAGGGACTAAATTTAAGGATGTGAATATAGTTTAGGGACCTTTTAGTTGTTTTTAATAGTTTGGGGACTAAGTTGGTGAGAGAGTGATAGTTTAGGGACTAAATTGACGGATGAAAAATAGATTAGGACCTTTTAGTTGTTTTTAATAGTTTAGGGACTAAGTTGGTGAGAGAGTGATAGTTTAGGGACTAAATTGACTGATTACTCTATTAATTGGTGTTTCAGAGTTTGAAAGAGTTCCTAGTTGGGCCTTTTTTTTTAGTTAGAGATTATAATGGGCCTATTTGTCCAAAGGAAATGGGCCTACTTTTTCAGTTGTTCTCTCGCATCATCGATCACTCCATCAATCTAGGTCTGAAAACTTCAATCCTCTTTGTTTGTATGTGATGTGATGATCCTAATCTCTCAATTTCAACTTCAATTGCCAAATTCATGTAATTCAATTTCATTTCATCACTTCCACGGTTTTCAATTTGTTTATACTGTTCGTACTTCTCGATCATTCGATTTCTGCATCATTTTTTTCGCTATTTTAGTTATTCTTATTCTTACTCTAATTAATGAATAATCACGAATTAATCCTTTTTTTTTTTTTTTTTTTCTGTTTTGTTTGTTGTAGCAATCGAATTGATTTCCCTTGCTGGAACTACTTGGTAGCTTGACATGGTAAATTCTTAGACTCTTGTTTGCAATATAAAACAACTTAATTAAGCGCTTATAGCATGAGTAAGCTATTTTTATAACAAGATAAAATTAATTCAAACCGTTTTATATGTGTAGGTTATTTCTATAACAAGATAAAATGAATTCAAATTGTTTTTATATAAGCTATAAGCTGTTTTCATCTTATGGACAAGTCATATGGCCCATTTGTATTAGCTTATTTTTGAGCTTATGCAAATAAATAAACTTTTATGTATTATTTATAAGCTTATCAAAGTAGTTTATGAAAAACAGCCTATGAAGATACAATTTTTGCTAGTGAAAACTTATGAAGTAACCTAAAAACATTTATTTGCATAAGATATTTTTCATAAGCTCAAAAATAAGCTAATCCAAACGGGCCCATAATCTATTTCTATAAGCTCTTTCAAACAATCTCATAAGTGTTCATGCAAAATCATTCCCTTGTAGGTAAACAAACCTTGTAATTATATCATTTTGTAATTTGAATTCAGAGGACTAATTAGTTGTGCTGTTTTTGTTTAATTAAGTTACATTAGCATGTTTTTAAATTTTGATGTTTTCTGTTTTAAGTTACAATAAGCTAACTTGTTTTTATGATTCCTGGATCATTTGTCTGAATATATCTAAAGAGAAGGGAACAATCTCAGTCGTCTTGCATGACAGATGCGGAGCCTGATATAATTAGTAGCTTACCGGGTCATATAATAGACCACATTCTCTCACATTTGTCGATTAAAGAAGCAGTGAGAACAAGTGTTTTATCTACTAAATGGAGGTACAAATGGGCGACACTTCCAAATCTTGTGTTTGATAGCCAATGTATCTCTGAAACTTCCGAAGACCTTTTAGATATCAAGAGCAAGCTTTCAAGAATTATTGATCATGTGCTTTTACTCCATTCTGGGCCAATCAGAAAGTTCAAGCTCTCCCATCGTGAGCTTATTGGTGTGACTGATATTGATCGGTGGACTCTTCATCTAACTAGAAGGCCTGTTAAAGAGTTTGTGCTGGAAATATGGAAAGGGCAACGCTATAAGATACCTACATGCTTATTTTCTTGTCAAGGTTTACATCATTTGGAATTATTTAACTGCTGGCTTAAACCACCGTCAACATTTCATGGCTTCAGAAACTTGAAGAGTCTTGATTTGCAACATGTTACATTGGCTCAAGATGCTTTTGAAAACTTGATATCCAGTTGCCCTCTGCTTGAACGATTGACGTTGATGAACTTTGATGGTTTCAACCATCTTAATATTCGTTCCCCAAATCTGCAGTTTTTTGACATTGGGGGTAAGTTTGACGATATAAGCTTTGAGAACACTTCTCAATTAGCGGTGGTATCCATTGGTCTGTATGTAAACTTCGAAAGCAATCAAAGTAGATTGCATGGACACTCCAGCAATTTGGTCGAATTTTTAATTTGTCTACCTCGTATACAGAGGCTGGAGATTCAAAGCTATTTTTTGAAGGTATAATGCTTAATTCATTGCATCACTTGACCAAATACTGTTTTTTACCCTACAAATTTAAATTAAAATGAACCGCCACATTTATGCAACTCTTGATGTGTAAGATTAAAATTATTATATACTGATGTAGAGTCAATCATTTGTCTTCTTTTTGCTTCAGTATTTGGCTATGGGCGTTGTGCCAGTAAAGCTTCCTACACCTTGCATTGATCTAAGTTATCTTTCCATACGCATAAACTTCAACGATTCAAAGGAAATCTCAGCTGCTCTTTGCTTGCTCAGAAACTCACCTAATTTACGGGAATTAGAAATATTGGTGAGTACTCATTTAAGCTTGATTTGAGTTTGCTTGCTGATTTGTGGTTGTACATGCTGTTTTTGTTATCTGTAACAATTATTAGACAAGAGCTACTTAAGATGAAGGGCACTGTTTTTTGCCTACATACTGAAAAAGGAAATTGTACCTTGCTTCTTTTTTTCCTTTTCAAATTCATTATTACATAATAGGTTCATTGAAGCCAATGATGATTAATTGTTATAGCAAGTGCCGTCTGAAAGCAAAATCTTTTTTGTGGTACCTGATGCACACTTTTCACAATCATACTGAGGCTTCATTAAAAAAAATTCCGTGACACTCTTTTGTTTTCAAATATTATTATTATTATTTGTTGAAATTTATGTGGGTCTCACACTCGATTTATGTGAGCCCAATTTCTTATTTGGGGGGATCTTCCTCAAAGTGCTTCAATGTACTTCAATTTCAACCAATCGTTGTGTTGTCTAGCATTCCTCGAGTTATTATCCTCTAGAACTATATTTTTCAAGGTTGTTTTGCTTTTGAGTATTTGTCTAGTGTCTTTCAATTTTTGGATCTAGTCTTTTGAGTTTCTAAGACTTCCACCCTTGTGTGTTATGATTGCATGTAGGCACGGCCTGAGGAGCAGCCTGTTCCAATTGCACACCACACATATTGTTGGGAAGAAGTCTGTTTGAGTTGGCCAGTCATGCGAGTGCAACATGTGAGAATAGATGGCATCTCTGGTATCAAACCTGAATTGGACTTCGTCAACTTTCTACTTCAATATTCTCCCGTGCTAGAAAAGATGGCTGTGAAACCTGCTTTAAACACCGGACCAGAGTTGGTGAAAGATCTATTGCGGTTTAGGAGAGCCTCAACACGGGCTGAAGTTACTTACCTGGACTAATAATAATATTTTTTATTGAACTCTTAAATATATATCACCATTTTGTCTCTTTTTGTGAAGAATGACCCATCATCCACTTCTACTTGCAACCATTTTCTAATGGAAAACTGCATTGCTTGTCCTACTTGTGTGATAGGGAGATGGTTCACTATCTTGAAAGTATTTCTTTGATACTGTCCCTGCATCAAAAATATGATGTAGATTGTGTCTGATCATGATGTAAATTATGAATTACCATTTTCATACCATTTGTAATGGAAAACTGCATTGTGATAAGGAGGTGCTTCACTATCTTGAATGTACTTCTTTGATATTGTCCATGCATCAAAATATGATTGTCTTATTTTATAAAAATTTTGTCTCATCGCGATGTAAATTATTAATTTCCTATTTTCCATGCCATTTTCAAGCTATCATTGGCGTTAAGAGTTTATGAGGGCCTCAATGCTTGGAGAGTTGAATCAAGTTTAGGAAATATGGAGTTTTCTTTTCTTCAAATTATAATTTGTTGGTTTTTACTTTTGCCACCCTGGTTTCCTTGTGCGCCCTATGAAATTACCAAAATACTCTTGTCCGCTACTTAAGTATCGGACACTACAAAAAACACCCTACCTTGGTAAAATGAAAGGTGTAGGGCGCGCGAGTAACTGGTTCGGTGATAAAAGTAAATCTCTAATTTGTTTGTAATAGCTGAACTCTTGTAGTTGAGTTGTTTTGCACTTTAGATAAATAATAATGCTAACACCACATTTTCTTCACAAATAAAGGGTAACAAAAAATTCCTAGACAACATATGTTAGGGGAGCTACTTCTAATCCCAATTGTTGCTTATAAGTAGCATACTCCTCTTTCAACTTTTGGACAAAAAACACCGTTTTTGTTTGTATTTACCATTGAGGGTCAAAATATGTTTTTTTGAATGGCAAATATTTGTCGTCTACTAGATCATGTACTTCATAAAATTTTATTGGATTTTTGAATCTGATTAAGAATTTTATTGGACTTTTGCATCTTGAATTATATTTGTCATTTACTAGATCATAAGTTTTGATCGTGTCAAATTTTAAACCACAAATGTTGTTTTAGAAATGGCTAGCATTTACCTAGTTTCTAGTTAAGTATACATTGTGACTTCACCAACCATTGAAGTGTTGTTCAAGAGTTAAAACATCATAAGCCATAAGCTTAAACATTTAACTTTTGAGTTCAATGACCGTCTGGTGTAGCCACCAGTGTCCTATCTCATGCCAACCTCCATTGAGTTTTCTAATAAGCAATAGGTATCGTTTGGCCGAACTTTTTTATGACTTAATTTTTATTTTAAGGAGAAGTCTGGCCAAACATAAATTTAAAAAAGCTCTACACAAAATTAAGGACTTATTTTTTATGAAGAAAAACAATATATAAGGAGTCCAAAAAAAAGTCAAAAATATCAACTTTAGAAGACTGACGCCTCCTTTTTCTCTGGTTCCCCGTTCGATACCCACTTGGAACCATTCAATATTTTAATTTGTTTTTTGGAAATGCCAGTATAGCCTATTTATTATTTAAGGTAACCACATCATTTTTTTGTTTGTCCAATATATAATCGTCTTTTTCATTTTATTTTTTGAATTCATTTCATTTTTTTATTTCATTACAGTATTACTTTTTTTTTTATAGAAATAAATGATTATATATACTTTTTGACGATTATTATTATATTAAAAAAAACCTTATTTTAAAAAAAACCTTATTCACAATTTCATATACTAGAATATTTTTATTGACAAATAAAATAGCAATATTTAAATGGTAGTATAAAATTCACAAAAGAAATAAAATGATAAATTATATGAAATTAGAATTTATTATCCGCTTGCTAAAGTTCGAAAACTAGAATCCAAACATGTACTTTATATACACCCAACTATTATCTATAGTACTTCACTTCGTCTTCTTTAAATTTCGAACTAATTTTTTATTTTTTTACTGTTCTTAAATATTAAGAAAATACAACTTCATTAGAGTTCTTACATAAAATGAATAATACAATAGATTTTATTTTGTATAAAAAAATTATTTATCCGTTGACATACTTCTGAATAATATTCTCAGTTTTAAAAGTAATAGTTTTTCTATAAATATATATTTCATCACAGTGAAACAATTGTTTTAAAAGTAACTTTAATGTTAATTTTTTTTTTTAAAATCCAAACAGCTTTAACTTTATCTTTTAAGTTGTGTTTTTTAACTTTAAGCTGAAAGTAACTTATAAGTTGAAAATAAGTCGGGCCAAACATAAGTTTTGATCGTGTCAAATTTTAAACCACAAATGTTGTTTTAGAAATGGCTAGCATTTACCTAGTTTCTAGTTAAGTATACATTGTGACTTCACCAACCATTGAAGTGTTGTTCAAGAGTTAAAACATCATAAGCCATAAGCTTAAACATTTAACTTTTGAGTTCAATGACCGTCTGGTGTAGCCACCAGTGTCCTATCTCATGCCAACCTCCATTGAGTTTTCTAATAAGCAATAACCTTGCTACGTACTATTTCTATTTTGTAATAAGGACCGTTCATTCAAATCGAAACTTCCATTTTGTTTGAATTTACTTATGCTAAAATTTGTCGTTATTATTTGTGCCGAGTCAACTTGTTTGTACAATAATCAAGTTAAGGATCAAGCTAACATTTTAATATTATTTAATTGGCAATTTTCAAGCCACTAAATTTAGTCTAGCGGTAAGAAGTTTATGTAGTATACTAGAGGTCATGTATTCGATCATCAGTTTCATTTAAAAAAAAAATTAGTTAAGAAAAACATTTACTAATATACTATAATCAATCACCAGGGACATGTTCTACGACTAAGGAAGTCGACTATTTACTACTTATTAGTTTTCTTTTCCAATTTTTTAATTTATTTTCCTCATACCAATGATGAACGGTAACTTTATTAAATAACTTACTTTTTCTTTTTCAAACAATAACTTGTGTAAAATTTCCAAAGTGACTTATAATTTGAGACTTATTAAGTGTATTTTTATTTTGATAAAAGTATAAATATTTTTAAAAATTAAGCTAAATTGGAAGTAGACACTACTATTTTTTCTTAAGCGGCAACTAGATACTACTACTAAGTAGTTAAATTCAATAATTTTGAGGAACTACTCACTTACTTACCAACCAACTACCTTTCTTTTCCTCTACCTACCCACCATTGCATTTTAGTTAGACACAAATTTCTCGGATCCGGATTCCGTGCAGTCGAATTTTCCGTACAGTCATGCAGTCAGTCACTTTATGGCCGTCCGATCAAGATCGGATGATTATGATTTAACAACTGTATTTTTTGACTGTATTTATTTAAACCGTCCGATCGTGATCGGACGGCTATCAAGTGACTGCACTGAAAATTCGAATGCACCTAATCCAATTCCAAATTTCTCATGTCGTGTAGCATATAAGTGATACAACTAACTAACTAACTATATAATATAATCTATGCTAACACATTTCTAATATTCAAAGCCCATTTGACTATATAATATAAATAAATCTAGAGCAACACTTTCCTAATATTCAAAGTTTATTTGAAATTCAAAAAGTGTGATATATAATTAACCATGGCCACTGACACTCCTCTATTAGACAACACTAACAACAACTCTTCTAGTGTTGTTGAAAATGAAGAAGAGAAGCCACTGAAAATTGTTCACAAATTTGGTGTTGAGTCAAAGAAGATATGGAAAATAGCAGGTCCAGCAATCTTAACTGCTTTATCTCAATTCTCACTTGGTGCACTTACTTCTACATTTCTTGGTCATGTCGGTGAGCTTCAACTTGCTGCTTTTTCTGTTGAAAACTCTGTTATTGCTGGGTTTGCCTTTGGTTTCTTGGTACGGAAACTTTTCGTCTACATTTTATTGTTACATTATACTTGTCTTTTACTATTTTTGTTCAAATGTGTCTAACAACGAAACTCACACACACATGAAAAGTGAGAAATTGTATAATCGACCCTACGCCCCCAACATAATTAATATTCCTACAACATTTTATCATCTGAATTATACTTTTGGAACGCTATTACACTTGTTTTCAATAGTACATTTGTTTTTGTCATAATGCCAATGGGTTAAATTAATAATGAAAAAGTTTACGGTAGAAGCAGTGACGAATCTAAGCATGTTTATGGTGTGCAAAATAAGGGTTGGCCCGGACTTTTGGGCCCCAAAAGAATATAGGGTCCGCCATAACTCAACTTCAAAAGTTAATTTGTATTTATGATGACCTAATCATTTATTCATACCATACCATTCTACAATGTGACACCTTCAATAACTTATAAATAAGAGTTTACATTTAGTTAAGATATTTTTCCAAAAAATGCTTTTCAAAATTCATATATTTGGATTAATGTGTTAAGGAATTGATAATCTATGGAAATTGATTGATTTATATACATTTGTTTTTGTTGGAAACAGTTGGGTATGGGAAGTGCCTTGGAGACACTATGTGGGCAAGCATTTGGTGCTGGTCATATAAGGATGATGGGAGTTTACATGCAAAGATCATGGATTATCTTGTTGACTGCTGCCCTTTTAATGTCACCTTTTTATATTTGGGCAACTCCCCTCTTGAAGCTCGTTGGACAGACCGATGAGGTCGCAGAGGCTGCTGGTTAGTTACTTCTATTCATTTCATTTGCATCGTGTGGTTTTGTCGAATTCACTGCAAATACAAACATGTATTAAACATATGTTTGGATTTGCACTCCCATCTATGTTTTTTTCGCGTCACATTGCTATTCCACCATGAAACTCAAATATCAACTGTTCGATCTAAATTAATTGTTGCGATTATGACTACAAGGAATCCAATTTCATCTTTTCGCTAGTTAAAAAGGTAGCTAGGAATAGGGCCTCTAGTGTGTTTTCAAAGAGGGGACCAAAGAGTAATTATACTAATTATTTAGTGGGCCAAGTTGAACACTTTTATTGAAGTTTACATGTTAAAAACTTCAGCTCATAAAAATTTGCAAGGCAGGTAGGTGGTACCATAGCCCCCCATATAGCATCACTTTCCTCTGCCCCTTCAGAAAATTAAGAAATGGTTGCAACTTAATTAAATTTTCTTTTAACTATAATTATATAAGGTACATCTTGTATATATTTATTAAATCTATTTTTCTATTGGCATAGGCACATTGGCTCGATGGATGATACCACAATTATTTGCATATGCTTTGAATTTTCCAATTCAAAAGTTCTTACAAGCACAAAGGAAAGTCCTTGTGATGTTATGGATATCAGCATCAGCTTTGGTTTTCCATGTAATTATTAGTTGGCTTCTAATATTTAAACTTGGATGGGGCTTAGCTGGAGCTGCAATTTCTCTTAACACATCATGGTGGCTTATTATCATTGCTCAACTTATGTACATTTTCATCACTAAATCAGATGGTGCTTGGAATGGATTCTCAATGCTAGCATTTGCTGATTTGTTTAATTTTGTCAAACTTTCTTTAGCATCAGCTGTTATGTTGTGGTATATTTTCTCAAACTTTTCATTTTAAGTTCAACTTAATTAATATTTGATGGAATTTTGATGTTAAAGTGAACTTTGAAAATTTGATGGCAGCTTGGAGTTTTGGTACTTGATGATATTGGTGGTGATAACAGGACATTTAAAAAACCCTCTAGTACCTTTGGATTCCATATCTATTTGGTAAAGCTTTTTACCCTCCATTCAACCAATTTATCATTGTGCTATAGAAGTATAGTAGATATAATACTCAAATTTAGCATTTTTATATTAGACATAATTTATTTATACTCTATATAACTTTTTTTTAGGTATTATCACTTTTCAAAATGAGACATTGGTTTTTTTTTTCCTTTATTCCTCGTCAACGCTTAACATTATTGTATTTGATGTTTAAATAATTAGTTGGTGGGGTAAATGGATAGACTGTGATATTAATATTACTATATTATATTTTTTTATTGTCATTTTTACAAAATTGGTGTATAAGATAATGGGTGTAACTTTTTTTAAAATAATTTTTTAGGCCTTATCATTTTTCAATGTAGCACTTGAGGTTTTTCAATGTAACTCTTGCATAGAAAATTATAATGTGTTTGCCATTCAAAACAGAGCATATGTTAGGCTTTGGTTAGTCATTTTTAGCATATTATGCAAGTGCATTATATAAGGAGAAAATGACAAAAAAATTAAGATTAACAATTGATACTAATATATGTTTACATGTTTGCAGTATGACCATAAATGGTTGGGATATCATGATTGCTCTAGGGTTTAATGCTGCAATAAGGTGATAATCTCTTATCCTATTTCTTTTCTTGACAATATTTATACTGACATAAATACATCTGAGTCTCTTTCAGAACTTACATGTAAACAAGACTCTTTGAGAACTTATATGAACATAACTTATAACAATGTTCATTTAGTCATGTTCATAAGTTGTTTTCAGCTTATTTTCATAACTTGTCCAAGATAGCTTATAGGAAAACAATTTTATCTTATGTAATAAAAATAGTTTATTTGTAAGCGCTTATGCTATAACCTGCAAAATAAGTTGTTTATCCTAAGCATTGAGCACAAATGTTGAGGAGTAAAGACATTAGGCTTAAGTGGTTAATGAACCCTCTAAGACGAACTGTTCTGGAGAACCAGAATTCGATTCCTAGCGGGAACAATTCTTTGTCAGACTTTACTTACTTCGCGGCCCCCTTCTCCTGGAAACCAAATGGTTTAAAAAAAGCAAATCTAAATCAATTAAGTGCATAATTATTTACTGATTATGGTTAATTTTATGAACAGTGTGAGAGTATCAAATGAACTTGGAGCAGGTGATTTTAAGGCTGCAAAATTCTCAGTGATAGTGGTTTCCTTGACATCAATATTCATAGGTGTTGTTGCCATGATCATAGTACTATCAACAAGAGATTTCTTTCCTCAATTGTTTACCTCAAGTGATGCTGTTGCCGAGGAAACAACTAAACTTGCTGTCTTGCTTGGTTTCACTGTTCTTCTAAACAGCCTTCAACCAGTCTTGTCTGGTAAGTCACAAACAAATTGAAACATAATCAAATTATGAGTCCTTTTGTCACAACTTAGGATTAACGGCGCAGCTTATTGCCAATGAATTTTGTTGATATATTTTTAGGTGTTGCTGTTGGAGCTGGTTGGCAATCTCTTGTAGCATACATCAATCTTGGATGCTATTATATTGTTGGAGTACCAGCAGGGATATTGTTGGGTATCACATTTGGTTTTGGAGCAGAGGTGATTTACTACTCCTCTTTGTGTTTGAAGAGACAAAATTTTGAGCTTAAAGTAAATAACTTGGTTTATAAGGTTATATGATCAAAATATATTTGTTTGGTGACAATTTTTTCTCATGAACTTATAATTTATTTTTTTACTTGTTTATAGTTTTTTTTGATAAGTTGCTTCAAGTAGCTTAAAACTTATAATGTTTTCTCTTAATTTTACTCTTTATCAAAAAGAAAAATTAATATTTATTGTTTGTTATGATGACTATTTTGTAATTTCCTATAATCAAAATACATTATTTCATTCTAACCAAGAAATTAGGTTCAAATGATTAATGACCATTTTTTAGAACGAATTGTTTGGGAACCCAAGAACAATTGTTAATCAGACTTTACTTAACCCGTGATTAAATTTTGAATTACTGAAAGCCTCTTCTCCTACGGTGTGGAGGGTTAATAAAACCAAAAAATAATACATCCTTTCATTCTAACTCTTTTTATACATATATGATCTTTTTATCAGGGTATTTGGTCGGGTCTAATTGGAGGCATAGCAATGCAGACTATAATCCTTATAATTGTCACTTCAGTCACCAATTGGAAAAAAGAGGTTAGTGGACTTTTTTTTAATTGACAAATGTTAGTGGTTAATTTGTTACGAGAGAAAGTATATGTTTTTAAGCAATATTTCTTTGGGGTGTCAACATAATTGGATGTCTGTTGTATCCTTTTAACTTTTATAAAAACATATGTACGTAAGGAATAGGAATTGAACCCTAAATATTTTTCTTGACACCGACTACACATCCGTGTTTATGATTACTTTTTTTAATGGGATTATGTAAGTAACTTGTTGTTTGTTAAAATTTAATTTCATGGCTTTGGATTTCACAGGCTGATGAAGCAGAAAGCCGTGTGAAGAAGTGGGGAGGAGCAAATGCATATGAAAATTGAATTCTATTTTAGATTGAATGAACAATGGAGGCATGAAATGCATTGCACAACTTCCTTGTCAAGTCACACATTAGGATTATTGAGCTGTACTGAAGATATATTATTACATTGGAAAATCTTTGAAATCTAGCATAGTTTCTTTCTATTATGGATTAGCTTAACCAGTATTGTTTCAAAAAATTGTTTAATCAATCATGTGTATGTACTTATAATTTTTTTCAATCACAATGATGTTTTCTCTTATTATTAAAAAAATGATGTTGTCTTGTATAATTTTTATAAAAATATTTACTTCTTCTCAGATGATTGATTTGTGACAAATAATATCACAAAAAGTTAATCTTATAATAGACCATTTTGACACGAATAATATCCTCGAATGAATGAAGGTCATGAACATGGGATAAGAAGTGACTTTTAGAAAGATCTTCCCACAACCAATATAGGAGATGACCAAATCACAAAAGCATATAAATTTCTACATAAATTAAAAATAATTTCTACATAAATTAAAATAATTTGATGTGTTGTTGTGATGTGTCAAAATCAACCTAACGCACTTCAATAACATTTCACATGATTCTAGATTTGGACATAACTCAAATTGGTGAATAACTTTATTTTCAATAAATCATAGAAGTATCTTAGACAATTGTTACAACATCGCAAAACAAGATTTTCCAATTTAGTGTTTCTTTTGTATTTTTTGTGATTTCGTGATCTTATAGTGTGATGTTGTTTGTTTTAATTTTTCATAATAGTGTATTTTGTTTTCTTATCTTATGTGGTGTATTTTGTTTTTCCATCTTGGTGCGGTGTTTATTTGTTTCATGTTAAATAATTATAAGTTCAATCTAGTGCAGATCCGATCAGTGAATTTAGTGTCATCAACTCTACATATCCAAAGGCTGAATATTTTAGACATTTCAATATTGTCAAATATATAGACTTATGCAATTAGTCGGTTTATGTCATTAACATGAATGTTTTGAGTTTGTTCCCATATTATTTTTTATTTTTTTATTTTTTGTGGTTTTGAATTTATTTTTCATCAATCTGAATGAATTAATATAACATAAAAAAAAAAAGACAAGAAAGTAACTTTTTTGACTAAAGGAAAGTAACTTAAAATGTACTCAATATTTTTTTTCAAATTTCAAGACATTGTAGATGTGTATGAAAATTTTAAATGGTATTAAGTTACTAGGTTAGTAGGTTTGATTTAGTGATGATGGATTTGAGTTTAAAATTTGAGTTCGACCTTCAAATTCATCGTAAACAAAAATAATAATAATAATAATAATAGTACTAATATAGTATTTTTTTCGTCAAGAATAATATAGTATTATTAATTTATTATTCACCCACAATATATTTTCCACTTTTTTTAAAATTTTTTTTAAAATTTTTAACTTGTTTTTACGTTTTCAACAAAAACTCCAACATATATTTATCCATTTTAATTTTTTTTAAAAAAATAATAAAACCATTATCCCCTTTCTCTAACCACACCCTTCCATCACTTCAATCCCATTCATTCATAGCTAAACCATGGCAGTTTCCTTATCATCTCTCACATCTTCCCTCTCTTCACTCTCCTTCTCTTCCAACATCTCTCACATACCAACCTCCCTTTCTCTCCCCAGAATAACAACCCTCTCCCGCTCTCCCAAATTCCCTTCATTCACTGTAACCGCTTCAACAGCAGACATTGCTCTTGAGCCCGAACCCGAAATTGCTGACCTCAAGAAATACGTCAAATCCAGACTTCCTGGTGGTTTCGCCGCTCAAACTATCCTCGCTACCGGTCGCCGGAAAACTGCTGTTGCTCGTGTTGTTCTTCAGGAAGGAACTGGCAAAATCATTATTAATTACCGTGATGCTAAGGTCTTTTCTTTTCGTTCATGTTCATGTTATTGATTAGTTGATTTTATTGTTGATTTTAGGGTTTCATGAGAACTTGCTTCATGATTGAATTTGAATAAGTTTACTGGTTAAGCAATTAGAGACTTTCAATTAGAAAATGCAGCATTCAATACATAGAACTGTAATAATCTTTGAAGCACAGACACCCCGGACATGCTGTGTCAGACACCTATACAACACCAACACCGACACTTATGATTACTCTATATTATGTCATTTTCTCAAATTATTATCGGTGTCCTGTGTATGTGTATGTGCTTCATAGGTAATAATTCTTGCAATTGAGTGTTTGGGGGTGGAGTGGAAGCTTTTAGAAAGATGAGGAAGCTAAAATTTTCATTTTAATTTTAAGAACTTCATCATTTTTTATTTCAAGTAAATGTTAGTATCTAGTTTAATACTCCCTCCGGCCTTAATTATAAACAAATACTCTCTTTTCAGATTCACCGAATAACTGATATATTTGGTCTTTATAATATATACCAGGTGCAGGGACATCAGTTATTCAATTGATCTAAAAAGTAAATATTTGCTTATAATTAAGGCATGAGGGAGTACTAGTTAGTGTATCTTAGAATAAAATAATGGATTACAATGTTGCATCAAACCTTGAGGTTGAAAGCGTGTCCAGTGTACAAGTGTGGGTGACATGATACTAACATATATGGTTACGTTCATTACGTTAATCAAATTATTACCGGTGTTTACTGTCAGTGATTAATATAGATAGATTATCATGAAATATGATGTTTTTGTTTGCTTATTTTAAACACAAAGTGAGCAATGCATATTTGGAAACCAGTTTATGCAAATTCCAATGTAGTGCTATTCATCCAAAAAAAATACATAAGGTGCTTGGTTCCTCTCCTGCCTCATCCAAAAATCAGTCATTGGATGAATTCAACTGCTGAGAGATTGATACTCTCTCTCGGTTGTTAGAATTCAACAGCCAACCTCTGACTGCAGATGTAGCTTTGGCAAAAGAAGATTCATTGTTGAACATCAGTTGGAGGGAGCTCCAAGAAGATTCCCTATCCAAACATTTTCTTCAATTTCTGACCTCTTTTTTAGTCCTTATGTTGTAGTTTGTCGTTTCTGTTTAATCTTCTTTTATCTGATTTATTTTAGATTTTGATGTTGTACAGGAATATCTTCAAGGAAATCCGCTATGGCTTCAATACGTTAAGATTCCCTTAATAACTTTGGGATATGACACTAGTTATGATGTGTTTGTCAAAGCCGAGGGAGGCGGCCTCTCTGGTCAAGCTCAGGCGATCACCCTTGGCATTGCTCGTGCATTGCTAAAGGTGAGTGAAAGTCATAGAGTACCTCTGAGACTGCAAGGGCTTCTGACCAGAGATTCTAGAGCTGTTGAGAGGAAGAAAGTTGGTCTCCATAAAGCTCGTAAAGCTCCTCAATACTCCAAACGTTGAGGTTGGAGTTTTACATGTATGGTCTGTCCCTGTCTTTCTTCCCTGTATCTCCTGTAGTTGGTTACTTTCGGTTTCAAAACTATCGATTGTAGGTTCTGCCGAGGCCTTTGTATTTGAAATCCTTCCCCTTGTTTCCTTATTCTTTTGACTGTATGGAATTGGGAAATGTAGGTAACTAGCCAAACCCAAATACACCTTTTTACACTATGTTGAAGGTTTCTTCGGAGACCTAAAATATATGGTCCTTACTCTTAATTCATTGTGTGTATTATTTGTTACTGGTTTAGGTGTACCGAAATATTTGAAACATTGTTTCTGAATATCTCAACTATCTGTAAAATTTCCAAAGATGGTTGTTGTGGCCCTTGTACCATGTGTATGGTTTGGGACTATTTCCCACCAACAAGTAGAGCCAAGGTTTGTAGCACATCAATTATTTCATTAGCATCTTTCGTTTTACTTCTGATAAAAACCACACTAGTATTGACCATCCTAGCAAGAATTTGGAATCACCAAAGTTTTAATTTAATTCTTTTTTTTTTAATTTTCTGTAAAAAACATATTTTTTTATTTTTATTTTAATATTATCACAAAAAGCAACTTATTTTTTTGGTCTGCCAACAAAATAAAATTGTCTTTCTGTATCAATCAATACTTTCTGTTGTAACAAAAAAAAAATCAATACTTTCTGTTTCTGGACCCAAAATTAGAGCGCTGGTTAATTGTGCCGCAAGCACATGTAAATCAATCACACAAACAAAGACAGATATTATTTTATTACTTAGGTTAGTTAAATCTTTCTCCCTGCGGCATTACCATTTGGATTTCAATTTTCTCATCGCAATCCCAATGTTCCACAACAACAATCACCACCACACTCTACCGATCTCACTCTCCGACGATGAAACCGATGAACTCGTTCGTATGCGTGTTCACGCTCGTCGCAAACGGAAGAAACTCGGCAACAAACGATTCATCAAGAAGCTTCGTATCAAATACGGGATGCTATTCATCATTCATACAGCTGCGTTTTTGCTCTTTGCCACACTAATTGGTCTTAGACTCAGTTCTAACAACATTGCAATATCAAACTATCAAGATGATCCTTTTATATTACTTGTGCTACGTGTGTTAGAGAAAGTGAGTCCTTAATCAAATCCTTTTCTAGTGTCTATTTGTGTTTCTCATTATGCAAATTGATTTTGATTCGAAGTTAGTTAATTTGTTTGTGGATTTATATTCATATTCACTTATAAAAAAAATGTGAATAGATAGCTTGTTTGCTAAGCAAGTCTCGCCATTCTAGAGTATGTTTGATTTGAAAAAGGTAAGTGTCGAACAAAAGAACCCTAAGGAAGTCCAAAAATATACTCGAAATATTTTTAGGGTATGTTTGATTTGCAAAAGGTAAGGAATGAACAAAACAACACCGGACAAAATAATTTTTTTAGGGTGTGTTTGATTCGTAAAACAGCAAGGACGGGACAGAACAGTACATGACAAAATGAGATAATACAGATAGGACAAACCTGTACCGGAAAGATATAGGACGATAATATTTTTATATTTGAAAATAAAATGAGTATTTTCGTATTTTTTATAGTTGTACTGTGGACAAAAAGTTGTCCCTTTTGTGAGGGACAAAAAATCTTGTTTTTGTTCTGTCCCTTGTTACCTAATTTGTCCAGTCCCATAACCAATTTCAAATCAAACAGAGTACAACAAAAGTTGTCCTGTCCGGTCCTCTGTTTTTTAGCAAATCAAACGCACCCTTAAAGTATTAAACAACTATTTATCTTGTATGATGTTTAGTTGACAAAGGCTTATTTGTGTATATGGGACAAAAAGTTATCTTGGGGTTTAGGGATGGACAAAAATTTCATTATTTGTCAGGTCTATTGCGCCCCTCAATTTATCTGGTCTTAGGAGTAATTTAAAAATAAAATAGTATAAATGAAGTTGTTTTGTTTAGTTCCTTATGTTTTTAATAAATCTAACAGACACTATCGAAATAAGTTGTTGATTGATAACCTCTCCAATCCTAATAGACCATAGTGACTAAAGTGTCTATAATTTGTTGATTGATTATAAAATAAGTAAAATATGTTTAAATATTATTTTTCGTCAAAAAAAATGATTAAATATTATTTTATTTGAATATATATAATTATAATTATTTAATTTATTCGTCAAAGAAAAAATTATTTAATTCATGCATATACAAAAAAAATTGAATCACCAATCGTTAGTTGGTTCAGTGATAATCAACACTAAACTTGATAGAAAAGACCACAATGTAATCTCCGCAACTGCGATTGAGAAGGGTGGAAACCACTTATATCGAAACTGATCCACGAACCAAATTAAATCGGTAATGAAATAAAAAAAAATATTCACCAAAGTCTTAAAAGGGGTAACCTTAAAAAAAAAAAAATCAATATACTTACTGGACCCAAAATTAGAACGCTGGTTAATTGTGCCGCAAGCACAAGTAAATCAATCAATTACGCAAACAAAGACAGTTATTAGGTTCGTTAAATCTTTCTCTGCGGCGTTACCATTTTTTGGATTTCATCAATTTTCCCATCCCAAATCCCAATGTTCTACAACAACAATCACCACCACTCTCTACCGATCTCACTTTCCGACGACGAAACCGATGAACTAGGTCGTATGCGTGTTCGCGCTCGTCGTAAACGGAAGAAACTCGGCAATAAACGTTTCATCAAGAAGCTTCTTGTCAAATACTGGATGCTACTTATCATTCTTCCAGCTGCGTTTTTGCTATTTTATGAAGCTACACGAATTGGTGGTCTTAGACCTAATTCTCCCAACATTGCAACAATTAAATCACTCAATCAAGATCATCCTCATGATCTACCTAGTTCTGATTTGGTTAAAGAATTGAACACCAAAACTAACTTGAATCGTCTTGATCCTGTTACTCATGTTATTGGTGGTGTTAAAGAACGTAAGTCCTTAATCAAATCCCTTTTTTAGTGTCTATTTGTGTCTTTGGTTATACAAATTTATTTTGATTCTAAGTTAGTTGATTTGTTTGCGGATTTATGTTCGGATACATTCACTTACAAAAATGTGATTAGTTAGCTCGTTTGCTAAGCTAAGTAACACCGAAGAAGATTTAAGCAGGATGTCGTGATTAGGATTCCGAAAACTAATATAACTGATTCTCACCATTCTAGAGTAAGTTTGATTTGCAAAATATGTAAGTATAGAACGAAACAACACAGAACAAATTATACTCAAACTCTTTTTAGGGTATGTTTGATTTGCAAAAGCTAAGTATTGAACGACGTAACACAGAATAATTTACTAGGAAAGTCGGAAATTATGGGAGGGACAAAAATTTTACTATTTGTCCAGTCCATTTCCCCTCAATTTGTCCAGTCCCAGGAGCAACTTAAAAATCAAACAGTATAAATCGAGTTGTTTTTTGTGTATCTGGTTATACAAATTGTTTTTGAGTAAATTGATTTTGATTCAAAGTTAGTGGATTCGTTTATGGATTTATATGTTCAGATACATCACTTAAAAAGATGTGAGTTAACAATGAATTTGTCCTGTATAGGTTGCTTAACCACTAACTTATTAATATTTGGATATCCGAAAGGAAAGGTTTATACAGAGTAACATTTGGAGTCAAAAGCTTTGAGTTCTCACATCAAATTTAGAATCAATTCCTGGGGAGAAAACAATTCTACTGGAAGACATTCAACTATGTAAAAACCAAATCGATTTTATGCTTTAGTAACATGTAACATGTTTGTCGGTCTATCACACGAGTGAATGCAAACATGCACTTATTTTTACTGCCCTTAATTCTTTCATGTCATCTGTTGGAATGAGTAAGGTTTTGTATTTTATTTTGACAAAAATTAAGGAGGCCTGTGTTGTGTATGACATATGAATGAATTCTATCAGGTTGCTTGAAGCTTCTACCACCTGAAAAACTAGAGCAACTAGAGATTCCTGTGGAAGAAGAATCTAGTTTACCTATTGGTAAAGTCTTGTACATGTCAGGGAATGATGCGTCTTTTGTAGGAGGCAATGCTACATTGTCTCAATTGCGTGCAGCGGATACAAGTTTTAATTTATTTACTGGAAATCAAACATTTGAGGAAAGACAGAGAAGTTTTGAGGTGATTAGTTGATTGTAATTCACATTTTTCGCTGCTTGTTTTCACTACTTGATATGCTTGGTTGTAGTTATATATATAATATTATGTTTATTTCTTTGTTGTATAGGTGAAAAAAACTGCAATGGTACATTGCGGGTTCTACAGTGTGGATGGAGGGTTTAGGATATCTGATGAAGATAAAAGTTACATGCAAGGTTGCAAAGTGGTGGTATCTACTTGTGCATTTGGTGGTGGAGATGATCTCTATCAACCGATTGGAATGTCAGAGGCTTCACTTAAGAAGGTTATTTAAGTGGTATAAGACTTCATTCTTGATGTATCTTAGAAGTCACTAATCTTATTTGCCAAATCTATTTAGTGGTATGCAGGTTTGCTATGTAGCATTCTGGGATGAAATCACTCTAAAAGCTCAGGAGTTGGTGGGTCGCAGAGTTGGGGACGATGGATTTGTTGGAAAATGGCGTATTATTGTTGTTCAGGATCTTCCCTTTTCTGATCAAAGGTTGAATGGCAAAATTCCCAAGGTATTAAATCTTTGATCCCCACCTCTCTTCCTGTATGTCATATGCTACCTCTTGATAATGTTTTATTTACATAGTTGCTGTGTTGCTGCATTTTCTCATGCCCTACTTAAATGTTCTCATGAGATTCTTATTTTTCCATTCACTGCTATGTGAATTATGTACAGAATGGTTGTTGTCTTCATTAACTCCATGGAGACATGCTTTATTTTGTCAAAGATAAATTGGGATATAATGGCTTTACACTTGATTTATTTATTTTTTGGGAGGGGTTATTATTCTCTTATTAAGCTTTTCGTTATTTGTTTCCTTTTTCAACCATGTGTGGGCTTGGATCTTTTAGATGTTAAGCCATCGGCTTTTTCCTCAATCAGAATACTCTATTTGGGTTGACTCCAAGTCCCAATTTAGGAGGGACCCACTAGGTGTGTTGGAAGCACTCCTATGGCGCACAAATTCTGTACTTGCTATATCAGAACACGGAGCTCGCGGTAGTGTCTATGATGAGGCTAAGGCTGTTGTCAAGAAAAACAAAGCCAAGCCGGAGGAAGTTGAAGTGCAACTGAATCAATACAAAAAAGATGGCTTGCCTGAAGACAAGAGATTTAATGGAAAGAAAGGTATGCAATGCATTTATTATATTTGTATCAGCTAACGGTAATTTTAACATGTCTTCTTTTTTCAATAACAGAAAAGAAAAAAAAATTATCTAAGATTTTTCTGTCATATTTTGAATTGATGTTGTCTATAGCTATATGTATGTCGATAGATGCCAATCCTGTCGTTGCATCTGTTGCCAAACTTTGACTTTCATTTATAGGACTTTTTCTCAACCATTGCACTAATATTTTGTAATGTTCAAACAAACTTGTTTTTGCAGCTCTATGTGAAGCCTCTGTTATCGTGAGGAAGCATACGCCATTAACTAATCTATTGATGTGTGTCTGGTTTAATGAGGTTGTTCGCTTCACTTCTAGGGATCAGCTCAGCTTCCCATATGTTCTGTGGCAGTTGAAAGCATTCAAAAATATCAACATGTTTCCTGTCTGCACCCGCAAGGATCTGGTCAATAGCATGGGCCACATACGCAAGGCAAAACCATTGCAAAACTGATTTAGTTAAATTGGTTGAACTGTTGAAGCGATGCCTACCTGTAGTTATTTAACTCATTCCTTATTTCATTTTTTTTTCATTAGCCAATTCAAATCAGGTATATGTGTTGTTTTTCTAGCCTCTCTCTCATAATCGGTAATTCAGTATAGGTTGTAGCTTGCAGTGATTGTTTACTATGAGCTCTTTGAGTAGGTTATTCCAGAAAAGATGTACTTTATTTGATGAAACGGCAAATCTTACAATCAAGAGATTTTGCTTTGGACTTGTTTCCTGACACGAATTTCTATGAGATTGCTAATATTTTTTGTGTGAAACTACTAAATAAATCAGCAATATGTAGTTGTTAAAATAAATCTCCCTTGCTAGACATAGCAGTTACTCCAATGGCATTTTTAAAGTAGGATCTGATGACAAGGATAATGATCTAAGCTAAACACACAATGAAGCAGTTCTCCCCAGCAAAACCACAAATCACTCACTGATGCAATAGATGCCTTATCACTGTTAAAAGAAACCCTTTATAGTTCTGAGATAGAAATGTTGCTTAATGAAGGGGGGAACCCTTTTAAAGTTGGTTATTTTTATGATGATATGACTTAGGATTGAGTCGTAACTGGATATATATTTTAATGCTCATTTGGTTTTAGTTTCTGTCCTTAAAGTAGAACCCGAGGTGTACCATGCTAGCAATGTGCTAAAACAAATAGAGGTGGACTGCGAGTTTTTGAAGAAATTTTGTGAAACGTTAACACTTAACAGACGAAAACAGGAGGAGGCTAAAGAAGGAGTTGCAAGGTATTGAAACTAGCACTGCCCGAAAATATACTCCAAGATGGATAATTTTGTCAATTTTTTTTTAAAGGATATATGGGGTGCAAAAAGAATTTTTCTTCTTTCTCTTAAATCAAGCTACTATGGCTTTGCCCAAAAAAACATGTTGGCGTCGCACTGAATTGTTTTTTTTGTTTTTGATAAGCACGTCGCACTGAATTGTAAATGCGAACAAGTGTGATTGTCAGCTCCCAGAAACGGTGAGAATCTATTTTCTTTTGAAAAGTGTACACATCACTTTTTTAAACAATCTTTTGATCGTTATGTGGACTATTTTTTAAGTGAACTATTCACATTGATTTTAACCAATTAAAGAATGAGCGTTAGAAAAAGTGTTGAAAAAAAAAAATGTTTTCAGTACTTCTCCTTTTGAAAACTTGGTTTGATTGCATTACCTACTCAAGTAGTATATTATTAGAATTTAAAATCACTTAAGATCATATATCTTATAAAAATGAGTTCATCTTAAAATTTAATTAATCATACATGAGTGAAACAATAAATTTTTTTTTGTCAAGTAGTCTAGTGACTAGAAAATCCACCTTAAACATTAGTAAGTGGAGTGTCCGGGATTTGAATCCCGGCTACTGCACATATTGTGCGATATCCCTACCAACTAAACTAAACTCAAGGGACGAAACAAGAAATTTTTTATAATCGTAAAAATTAATAACATGATACATACCTAACTATAAATGTCAATCCATCTCTAGTGTAATACTCTTAACCTTATTTTTATTAGTTTGAGACCAAAAATATCCAGTAATTTTATCCTCTCAATATATTTTAACTAATTTTTATTAGAAAGAAGGTCAATAAGATTGTTCACAATATGTAGTCAAAAAAAATTGTTCATAATACTATTCTACTTCTCGTTATATTAAAAAATTATTATTATAAAAAAAGAATTTTCAAAAATAAAATAAAAATTAAAGAAATTTGGGCAATACTAATGTGGTCAAAGTCGAACCTTGATCACCATCGGTAAAAATCAGTAAAAAAAAAAGGAAGTAAACCAAAGTCACACAGTAAAAAAGAAGAATCTAAAAAAAAATCCAACACCAAAGCGAGAAAACCGTCCCAAACTTTTACTGCGTCACTTTTTCTTTTTCATTTCTTTGTTTTTCTCTCTGTATTCCCAAAGTTTGTTTCAGATCACAGAAACAAACGAGAAATGGCGAAATCCAGCGCCGACGATGTTGAACTCCGGCGAGCTTGCGAGTCTGCAATTGAAGATCCTAAACAGAAGATCATCTTATCACTTCGTGTTGCCAAGAGTCACGGGATCTTAGGAAAATCTTCTAAGCTTGGTCGTCAAATGGCCAAGCCTAGGGTTCTTGCTCTATCCAGTAACCGTTTTCTCTTTCTCTTCATGCTCCTAATTTAACTGTTGCTTATACTTTTCGTTGTTGTGATTTTGCTTGTGCTAGATTTCTTCAGTGTTTTAGCTTTGAAGATATTAATTAACTACTTTGATGTGAACATTGGTCATTTTATGATAGTGACATTTAGAAGCTAGCTTTGATTTCATATGCTGATTCACACAATTAATTGTTTAGGTTTTATGATGCACTAAGCTATTGTTTATATAGTGATGCTGTTTGCTTTCATTTTTTTATTGTTCTTATTGCATAGTTAGTTGAATTTTGAATTGATTGGTTGAGCATTTTGATGTTGTTTGAGTTAGTTGAATTTTAAATTTATTAGTTGAATATTTTGATGTTGTTTGAGGGATGGTTAAGTGATTGTGACTTGTAAGTGGTTATTTCATCGGGTGTTACTCCTGTAATTATTTGTATTGTTGTTTGTGACAACTTGCTATTTTCCTGCAGCATTAACAAAGGGTCAGACGACTACAGCTTTTCTTCGAGTTTTGAAGTATTCTACGGGAGGAGTTCTGGAAGTAATTTATTTTTGTTCCTTTCTTCTCTTTTATTTGGGATATGCTTGATTTTGTAGTTTCTTTGGGTTTCAGTTCATGATTTCCTACCACACTCTTCATATCCAATGCACAGAGTAGCTAGAGAGAACTCTTTATCTTTTGTTTCTTGTGTCGTGTTTATTATACTTTTAATTTGATTGTCTTTATTGGATTTTGTGACCCTCATGTTATGTATTCCTTCTTTTATATATTTTTCTCGTACTTGCAGCCTGCAAAACTATACAAGCTAAGGCATCTCTCAAAAGTAGAAGTTTTAACAAACGATCCCAGTGGATGTACATTTACACTGGTAATGTTCCATAATAGAAAGACCTTATGCTCTGATTCTACACATATTGTTCTCAGTTTTTGGCACAGAAGCTGTAGTTGAAGCAACCATTCCATTTCTAAGGTTGTTTCTTAATGTGTTCCTAGTCGTTTGCTTCTTGAACTGATGAGTGTGTGTGTCTTGTAGGGATTTGATAACCTTAGAAGCCAGAGTGTGGCTCCTCCGCAATGGTCAATGCGCAATATTGATGACAGGTTGTATTGTTGAGAGGAGTGTTAATTTAAAAATTTATAATATAGTGGTTGAGTTCTATGTGAGGGAAGGAGAGTTTGCTAATCACGTCTTTCTATTTTATTGTAGGAATCGTCTCCTTCTTTGTATCTTGACCATCTGTAAAGATGTTTTGGGTCGCCTTCCTAAGGTCGTCGGTATAGATGTTGTGGAGATGGCTCTCTGGGCTAAGGTGCATATGATGGTCTTCTATAATCCAGTCTCTTAAGTGTTTCTATACAATCTAATAACCAGGATTATGTTCTAATGAATACTTTTTTGCTTTACCGCTTAATAATAATTACTTTGTATTTGTTACTGTGTGTGGAATCATTGGAGTGTTACAGTCTGACTTATTATCGAGTCCGTGACTTCAAGATGAGGATCTCACACTCTAACTTTTTTGGAAGTTGTGAGTAGAGGGAAGAGAGCTGACAGGATGGAAGGGGGGAGTTCATGCCCCTTGTTTTGATGTTTTAAACGAGGAAAGAAGAATAATTCTCTTTCCCTTGGTTGGGAGTTAGAAGTTATGCAAATTGGAAAGTTACTTTCCCTGATTTAATTTGAATAAATCCTTTCCCCCTTCTTTATCTCCCATTCAAACATATTAATATTATAGATGTCTTCTTAATTTGAAGTGTCTCTCATTTTGAACTTCACATCAGTGGTTAAATGCCATTAAATACTCCTTCGTTCAGCAAAGTTTTTCATAGTAGGCCATTTCACACAAATTAAGGAGAAGTTATAAATGAGTGAAAGAGAATAACAGTTTTACCAAATTAAAATAACTTGGGAGTGATGCACATAATATTAATTAGATAGTATAATTGAGAAACATAATTGATCTTACACTGAAATTGAAAATGACAATTATTTTGGAACAATTTTTTTGTTGCAACTGTGATAATTATTATGAGACAGAGGGAGTAATTGGTTTTACAAAATATGAAATAGGAAAATAGAGCCCCTGTTTCTACTCAGAATAATGTGCAAGATGGTGGTCCTGTTGCTTCCGCTATGATTGAGAGAGAGTCGAAAGTCAATGTTGAAAAAGACCTTGTCTCCCAGGCAGAGGAAGAGGACATGGAGGCTCTTTTGGGAACGTAAGTGATATTCTTCTTTGACTCAAATGTTATTGAGGTCAAATATTTATGATGAGTAAGAACATGCTTGATGTAATGTCTCTATTTAGTAAATTGCTAGTCCTTTAAATTCTAGGGACACACGGAACTTTTGTCTTCACTTATACAATTTATAGCCAAATTTTATTTATAATATATCTACGGGGACAAGGTAGTACTAACACTTTAAAATTGTAGTTATACCCTTATTGGGGATATATTCATGTCGGACTCCTACAGTGGCAGGTGATTGTTATGACAAGGGGAGCCTTGGCATTAGATAAATGTTTTACTGTACCTTTTGAGTAATATAATTATTAGGAAATATTTTTAATGGTTAAATATGTTTTTAGTCCCTATAAAATATTCATTTTTTATTTTAGTCCCCGTAGAAATTTTATAATTTTAGTCCTGTTAACATCAATTAGAAATCAAATGTTATGATTTGTTAGTTGCCATATCAATTATGTTTAATTAGCATTACTTGTAATTGATTCTATTTCTATTATAAATATAAAGAAGATGTGCTCTGTCTAGACATGATCATTCACACATATCTACAATTTCTATAAGTCCCTACCTTTTATAAAAATGGGCGGTAAATTTTTTTATAGGGACTAGACTTGAAAGATCCGTAATTTTTTAAGGACTAAAAAAGTATTTAACCCTATTTTTAATTATAAGGAAATATTTGATTTGCACAGTTTTTATTCTTTTTTATTACCTTAATTGGGTGATAGGATGACTATATATCTTAGGTATAGTCGCTCTTTGTAAATCATTCTGATTAAGAGGGGTACATATTTTATTTTTCTGTGTTGTATCTCGTGGGGGCATTGCCCCCACAAGATAATTTTTTACGTTACCATATTTTAAATACAATTTTATTTTTCTTTCAGAAATTTAAGACCTTCTTAAATATATTCTTTTATAGAGATATTTTAGTATTTATCAAGGAATAACTTGTATGTCATTTGAAATTTTTGAGCAAATTTGTAATTTTCAATTCTTAGGGAACAAGTATGTCTTCGTAATTCTTAGGTCGCTTTGGCCTTTACTCTTGAGAAAATATTATAGACTATTTTTCCCCCCACTATCAAAATTTTCTTGATCCATCCCTGGTTGTATCCATATTTCCCAGTATAGAGAATTCATATATTAACAGAAAATGCTGAACGTTATGATTATGTCGGTTGGACATGCATAATTCTTGTGCTAATTCACATCTTTCGCAATGTCAATTTCAAATGATTGATATTTTGTAATGTGCAGTTATGTCATTGGTGTTGGTGAAGCAGAAGAATTTTCTGATAGACTGAAGAGAGAGCTCCAGGCTCTGGAAGCAGCAAATGTGCACGCCATTTTAGAAAGTGAGCCTTTGATAAATGAGGTATTACTGTTCTCAGAGTTGACTGCTTTTGTTTTGTTGATGTTATTACATTCCTTGATATGATCGAACTTGGAGAGAATCCAAATTTGCAAGATGAAGAGAATCCGAAAATTAAGAAGTACAAAACTGGAAGCACTCTTAATGCAACTAAAACATAATCATTCAAGATGAAGAGAATCCGTGAATCAAACTAAAGTTAGATTGGTTAAGATGAAACTAAGAACAGTAAAAGATAGAGGGTGCATTTGATTTATAGTGGTATAGAACAGGGAGACAAATGGGACAAGCATTTGAGTCATATCACAACACTTTGTCGTATGTATTGTTTAGTGGACAATGGACAGCACAATAAATGTAATGACATGTTTACCGAAATACCCTATCCCTATGCAATATAGTATTAACAAGAAATCAAACTCAATGTTACAAAGATGAGAATGTTAAGATGGACGAGTGATCACTCAAGATAAGAGAAGATTAGAAACACAACTATTAGGGAGAAAATCTGGTACCTCCCATTGAACAGAAGATGGTATAATCTCATTTTAGGTGGTTAGATGTGTGTGAAGATCCATTGACGCATTGATAAGTAGGGATGAGTAGAGGGATACTTGTCTAATAGCTATAGATAGATGGTGACCAAGAAAAACTATAGGGTAAGGCAATTAAGAGAGATTTATAGGTGAGCGGTGATTGGTGAACTTAATATATGATAAGAATCTTTGTAGCCGACCCATCTAATGGGATAAGGCTTGATGTTTTCTGATCTTTGTTAGATTCCCTCAAGCCCAATTTCATATTTTCTTATACATTATGTTTTGTTTTACTTTGAATATATTAGAACATTAGATTCTAGCTGATACTATAATAACATAATATAAAGATAGTATAAGATATTTTCTAAAAGAGTAATGCTAGGGTCACACCCTCTAACACACTCTTCTAACACACTCCAATAAAAAATTGCCACATAAACTATTTTTTATATTCATCAACTGTCTACCAGTTGCAATTGCATATTGAGATTCACCATTTATTTATTATTATTTGAATAAAAAAAACTTTTCATATTTCTGGTCACTTCCACCTTCCATGTCTCTTCCATCTCAATGATTCCATCATGAACTTGTAAAAAAATTAGGGAAAAACATTCGTTTTACTTTGGATACAAAGTTGTAGTGAATTAAGTGATTCTGGTGTTTTTGTGTGACATAATCAAATTAAACCAATTCCAAATTAATTTATCAACCAAAAAGAAACCAATTTAAAGTCACATACTTAGTACCCAATTTTCACAGTTCAATCTCCACAATTTTCTTCAATTCTTACATCAAAGGTTGAAACTTTTTCAACTTCTTTCCCTCTTGATTGCTTTTTTTATTTGAACCCCATTATAAAAATCGTTGCTTGATTTTAACTGTTCATCTTCATTCAAGTTCTCTGTCAAAATAAAAATAGTTGCTTGGGACAATTTTTTTCTCCTTCCTCTCATCTCATGTCTGCCACTCGCCCCTGCCACTCGCCCCTCCATATTCTCTTCTCCTTGCTACTCTATTTTTGCATCTCACATGTTTTACAATACAAATAAAAAAAACACACTATTTCAATTTCCTCTTCGTACTATCAGATTACTCTAAATCAAACAAAATTAAATGTTTAAAAACCACAAAAGAAAACAAAAAAATCACTACTTTCACCGAATTGAATAGCAGGAGCAAAATCTTTGCTTTCTACGAAATCTCATAGCAGTGTGTTGTAATTAATTTTTTTTATAACCCATGCTCAAACTTCTGCCAAATTGGAAGCCATGGATATATCAGAAGGAGCTATGGAGGATTGAATGTCAATTCATTTTTTTTATATTAAAAAAAAAACCAACAAATTTAGCCTTTGTTGTTTAGCAACCTGTTGAACCGGTTATTAGGCAAAGGGAAAAAAGAAAGTGATGATGTGGCTGGTTATTAGCGGAGTGTGTTAAAAGAGGGTGTTAGAGGGTGTGACCCTAGCACTACTCTTTCTAAAATTCTAATAGATGATAAGTGTCTTATGATACCTTCGGTATTATGCTAGAGTATCTTTATCTGGTAGGATCAGTTTCTATATTAGTTAGTTATTATTATGATTTATGTCCTTATTTCCTTATTTAATTAGGATTATGATTCTTGTATCTCTAATTTCCTATAAATAGGGGTTGGTGCTTAGTCTTATGTATCCAGTTAGTATCAAGATAGTATCAATAATATTATACCACTTTCATATCCAAAGTATTTATTATTTCTCTACTCCTTTTATCTAAGAGACTGTAACTTCAATATAAATATTTGACTATTTGTTTACTTTTATAAATAGGGCTTAAGCCTTAGAGTCTACTATTAGTTTAAAAATATGGAACATTGCTTTCGCTAGTCCATTGACATCCAACATATTCACATTCAAATTAATATAGCCAGTTTTTTGAGTATTTCTTATACTTATTCTATACCTTACAACCTTATATGTTCAACATGCTATCATACCATCTCGCACGGTGACTTGGCTTATCTCTATTCACTCATTTGAGTTACCTGATATCCAAAACTCTATTATAAATGTCAATATCCCCATGCTTTTTTTTTTCTCCTATTCAGCTGTTCACAAATCATGACCACCCATCCTCTTTGTTGTTGGTTTTTCTTTCAATTGCTGAATGTCATTGTCTCTATGATCACCATCCGGTGCTAGTCATGTTCTTCTCTTTCCACCTATGATCTCCAATATCTTCTTACCAATGAGTAATAGTGTATGCTTGAGCGATGAAACACCTGTGATTTATACCAACGTATCATTGCGAGTCACACCAATGTTATTAACGAGTCTTAAAAAAGGAGAGATGCAAAAATAGAAAGATGGAGCAAAGTAAGAAAAGGGAAAAAATCTTAAAAAAGGGAGAGAGCCATCATGGCCCGACTCTCTGGGGGGTGTACTACTCACATTTGAGGAGGAGAGTGATAAAAACTCTGTGCTGGGTGCATATTAACCATCCCAAAGAAGCAATATGGCACCATCTCTTCAATGTACTCTAGTCATCCGAATGTTAGGCAAAACTGCATGAGAGGGGGTGGGGCTTTAACTTAATGCAAAATTTCAAATAGGTCATTTTTTGTTTCCGTGTCATATTAGTCCTTTATGTTTCAACACGTTAACAATGTTGGACCAAACACCATGTTATCAAAAGTCTCAATCATTCAAAAAGGTAAAGATAACATCTAAATTACATCATAATGACTTTTACAGTATCTAATCCATCAAAATTAACTTGATGTTTTCTAGTCTTTATTCAAGCTTGTGACCTCATTGTTGTCATTGAGGGTCCAATTGTGGTGTTGAGTGGTGAAACATTCAGAGTATATCATCCAATGATCATGTACACAAATTTGTTCCAGAAATAGACTAAGAATGAAAGTTGGTTCGACGGTGTAAATACTTTTGAAGATAAAAAAACTAATATGCCATGAAAAAAAGATAAATGACCTGTTTGAAATTTTAAATTAAGTCAAAGGACTCCTGGTGCAGTTTTGCCAAAATATAAATATATCTCGAAGATACTTTTCTTGTAATATCTTAAATCTTATAATATAAGATAGTTTTCTAAATAATACATTTTCAACAAGCCTAAAGCTTAATATTATTTGGCTTGAGGAGGAGGGTTAGAATATATGAAAAAGGGTTAGAATATATGAAAATATATTATTTTTAATAAGGATTAATGCTCTGTTGTATTTAATAACATCCATCATAACATATTAATATCATTCACATCAATATTAACATTATTGTGATATTTTGAGAATTTATACTTCAAAGGAAAATACTATAAATTCAAAAGATTCATACTAAGTAGTGTGTTGCAGGTGTTGTATGGGCTTGAAGCAGCAACAAATTGTGTAGAAGATATGGATGAATGGTTAGGCACATTCAATGTTAAACTCCGGCACATGAGGGAGGATATTGCATCAGTAAGGGCTTGTACTCCTCAATTGAGATTATATTTTTCCTTGATACAGTTTACTTTATGGTTATAATTGTAGTGCTTGTTGGAATCACTGTACATTTTTTTGGTTTCTTTATTCCTATGTTAGGCAAGAAAAAGGAAATTTATGCATTAGTCTAGTATGTTGTGCTCAATTTTTATGGTCCAGCCTCGTTTCTATTGATGCTACCCTTTTCTTTTCTCAATTATACTGTCAACTCATATTTATTTGTATCTTGAAATTTACTTCCCAAAGCCCTTAAGAAGAGTAATGTAAATAAAACATATCCATCTCTCTTGATATCTATGTTTGCTTGAAAACAACTGCACAATCTATTTTACGCGGTCCAATTTCCAGTTTAATCAGGAACAGGATAAAAAAAATCTCTGGTTGATCTTGGGTTTTTGTGCTTAATTTGGAGCAGTTTTTATTTGTTTGAAGTGTTAGTGGCAAAGTAATTAACTGGAATAAGAAGGAAAAACTTCATGTTGCATGCATTTATGTTGGTATTTATTAATTATGTTTAGTAAGAGTAAAATTCTTGTCATCTTGCTTCTTCTGCCTTTTCGGCTGAGTTATGTGGTGCTATGCAAGCCATAGAAATTGCAGCTTTTAAAAATTGGAACAATCTATGGCTTGAAACTGATTCAACTCTGGTGGTCAAGGCCTTTAAATCCTCTTCGCTAGTCCCTTGGGCTTTAAGAAACAGATGGCTTAATTGTTTATTACTCACTCAGTCGATGAACTTCGTTGTCTCTCATGTGTTTAGAGAAGGAAATTTTTGTGCTGATAGCTTAGCTAATATAGGTCTCACATTAGATAGGCTTACTATTTGGAATGATGTACCTCTTGTGATTAAAGATAGTTTTGAGGCGAATAGACTTGGTAAACCCTTCTTTAGGGTGGTGCATATTTAGGGAGGTTTTGGCCTAGTCCCCCTCCTTTTTTTTGTAATCTCTTTTTGCTTCTTCTTTATTTTATGGTTTGAGGAGGTAGCTCTTTGCAAAAAAAAAAAAAAATTCTTGTCATCTCTTAAAGGACGTCGTCTCTTATTCTCTTTGGAGTTTGTCGTATGGCCTCACCAGGGCTTTTTGGTAGAGAGGGATTGAGGATTCTCTCTCTCTCTCTCTCTCTCTCTCTCTCTCTCTCTGGTGTGTGAATCCGTGGGGATATTTTAGTTTGTATTCAGCTTCCATTATACTGTTTTCTCTCTCCAAAGCTCTCTTCTTTTCTCTAAAATAAGCAAATATAAAAGGTTTTTTTTTTCTTCCCTTTTTAATATCTTCATTTTGAGTGGGCTAATTTAGCTTCTTCAAAAAAAAAAAATCTTCATTTTGAGTTTAAAATGATATTGTCATATTACTTAGATTTGGATGACATATTTGAAATTTTTGTTTACGGTTTAGAAGCAGCCATTATTTGGTGCTTGGCAAGTTACATTCTGCTTTGAATGTTTTATTCAGTTTTGTTTGCTTCTGTACGTTGTCTAGTTGATATGATTTCAGATTAGAAGTTTTAAAAATTGGGGATCTCTTACTTTTCTTTGTTCTAATGGCGTATCTGTGTCCAGATAGAAACCCGTAATAACAGCTTGCAAATGCAATCGGTAAATAACAAATCTCTCATTGAGGAGCTTGATAAGCTTCTTGAGCGGTTGCGTGTCCCTTCTGAGGTATGCCTTTGATTAGTAAATTGTATCCAATGTTAGCTGGATGAACTTACCTAGCTTATTTATTTTAATGATGCTTTTGTGGGTGTAGTATGCAACATGTTTGACAGGAGGTTCGTTTGATGAAGATCGGATGCTTCAAAATGTAGAAGCATGTGAATGGCTGACTAGTGCCTTGCGTGGTCTTGATGTGCCCAATATTGACCCTACTTATGCAAGCATGAGAGCTGTATGTTTTCTGTTTAACTTTTCTCTTGTTAAATCATCTGGCAAAGCAAGTTGATTATGATTTTATTCATTTTTTTCTACCGTTTTAATTGGTTGGAGAAAATTGAGTTTGAGAGTACTGGGAATTTGGGATCACAAAGCAAAGAGAGAGAACTCTGGAAAATATGTCTGGGACCTAAAAATCATCTGTTTTGATCGGTCTCCCTGCTCTACAGGTTAAAGAGAAGCGGGCAGAACTTGAAAAATTAAAATCCACTTTTGTCAGGAGAGCTTCTGAATTCTTGAGAAATTACTTTGCTAGTTTGGTGGACTTCATGATAAGTGATAAAAGTTACTTTTCTCAGGTATTTTATGTAAATTTGTTTCAGAATTGGTACTTTTGAACTCTTGGATTGAATTTATTTGTTTGACATTGTCTGCTCACTCTAAACAGCGAGGACAGCTGAAGAGGCCTGATCATGCTGACTTGCGGTACAAATGCAGGACATATGCACGTCTTCTTCAGCATTTGAAGGTTTAAATATGGAGGACCCACTTTCCTCTTGCATGTGTATATTTTTGGAGTGATACTCTGTTCTCTACCTAATTATCTTCGTATCCTACACACTTGCAGAGTCTCGACAAGAATTGCTTGGGTCCACTAAGAAAAGCTTATTGCAGTTCTCTAAACTTGCTTCTTCGCCGCGAGGTCCGTTACATCATATTGCTTTTATTTGTATCTTAATCATAAGATTTCAAAATTGGCTCCACAACTTACTTTTTTATCTTTTATGAACTGAGAAGTAACCTTATTACATGTGAGTTCTAGGTCATATGTACTGCTTTTTATGTTTTGGACTTCGGTGTTCATATTAATGGACTCGAAAGTTTCACATTCATTTACAGGCCCGGGAGTTCGCAAACGAACTCCGTGCTAGTACAAAAGCATCTAGAAATCCAACTGTTTGGCTTGAAGGTTCAACTGGTTCTGGTCAGAATGTAAATGCTACTGATACTTCTACAGTCTCTGATGCTTATGCAAAGATGCTCACAATTTTTATCCCACTTCTGGTTGATGAGGTGAAAGTTTAATATTCCTTTATTTTCAACACAAATTTGTCTAATATTGAAAATGTCTAATTCTTCATGGTTTACATTGCAGAGTTCGTTTTTTGCACACTTCATGTGCTTTGAAGTTCCCACACTTGTTCCTCCAGGAGGTATTGTTAACGGAAATAAAGCTGGTTATGATGATGATGATGATTTGGGAATTATGGACATTGATGATAATGACGGTAAATCTGGTATATATGCCTGGCTTTCTTCAAATAGCGGATTTGTACTTCAGAAATTATATCTAATGTATTGTAGTTTAAATTTATACTTGTTGATCCATGCCATAAACATCCAACAAGGTTTTAGTTTGGCTCTTAATTGTGTAACACAATCTTCCATTTGTCGCTATGTAATGCACATAGGCATTATTTAGGTCGTTTTCTCCTGTGTGGAGAACTCCTGTAGAAGCACCGTTAAGGAGGATAATCCAATAGAGGATAGTAGTCCAACAATTAGAGATAGAAGGAGACACCTATACCCTAAAACATTAGAAGAGATTTGGATTAAATGATCTGTCATTAGTAATGACAGACATGGTTAAATGGTTTATTACAAGACATTGACATCATTTGACCCATACATTGTTTGATGCATGCAGCTGACTCCTCCTAAAAGGTTTTAGTTGTTGCATAATGTAGTTTTTCTATAGTTGATTTTTTAGTAAGTTGACCATTTCTTCCATTTTGTAGGAAAAAATTCTGATGAGCTTGCAGCTTTAAATGAATCGCTTCAGGATTTACTCGACGGAATTCAAGTATGCATAGAACATGCTCTAGTTTTGAATCTATTTTGTTCTATTGATATTTTTAAAAGATGAAATGATTTGGATTTTGGATCTTCTCAATGTTACGTGATAAGCATGTTAACTAGAGTACCTAGTTTTAGCCTTCTTTTGATAAGTTTTATTTTTTTGGTGTTGGGGGCTGGGTTGTGTGTGTGGTTTGCAAGAAGTTATTTCATTAAGGAAGAAAATAAACATACGGAAGTAGAAGAAAAAACATCACTCACAAGAAAATATCTAAAGCGGTGTAAATTCGACTGTTAGTATTGACCCCTGCTCTGCCACTTTTAGCCTAGTCAATCTTAATCTAAAAAATGACCTCAAACAATCTTGAGATAGACAAAATATCGACAGAGGAATCAACCTTTGGTTCCAAGAACCCGTCCAAATCAACCTCCACCTGCTTAAACAGTTCATTACGTGCAGCTACTGACACCACGCTACAAAGAACATAAACTACAAATTACAATGGTAAAGAGGGTCCAAGTTATTGTTCATCTCTCTAACATAGTTGTATTGTTGCCCAAGTGTACCCAAATCCAGGATAAATTTGATGAATCCCTATATGGCTTAATTCTCTTAGTTCTCTACCCTTCCCCCTCTGGACTGTTTGAGTTTCATATATTTGCTCACTTCTGGTTACCTCACAGCTTTGTAGAGGGTAAGAGGAGTTTGTAGGAGCAAGTTTTCTATTTATGTATCCTATATAGGAAACAGACAAATGACAGCAAGGCTAGGTTTAAAATTGAGGCTCTGAGTCTCTAACAGGAGCTATAGATGCTAGATACAAGGCAACATTTAAAAACGAAGCCAAGGCCTTTCAAAGGCCAACATTACTGGATTTTTGTATGGTAAATATGACATTATGGTCAGGCTGAACTATATACTGTTCCTTATAAATTGATATTTTTATAAGTTGTGGGTAATTTAGTATATTTAAAAAATCAGATTTTAGTAATATGGTTGTAAAAAAAGAAGCCAGAGTTCACAGATATAAAGAAGCTTTATATGATTTCAGGAAGACTTTTATGCTGTTGTGGATTGGGCATACAAGATTGATCCTTTACGCTGCATATCAATGCATGGAATAACAGAACGATATCTTTCTGGTCAAAAAGCTGATGCAGCAGGATTTGTACGTCTTTTGCTTGGCGACCTAGAGTCCCGGATCTCTATGCAGTTCAGCCGTGTAGGTGACTAGTGTATTGAAGATTATTTTTCCAAATAATTTAGAAGACTGCGACACTAACCCAATTCATTTGATTGGATATCTTTCGGCAGTTTGTTGATGAAGCTTGCCATCAAATTGAAAGAAATGAACGCAATGTTCGCCAAATGGGTGTCCTATCCTACATTCCCAGGTGAAGTGGATCCATATTGCCTATTTTTCCTCTTCTCCAAACTCCAAAGAATTATGATGTTTTCCTTTTCAGCCTAGTAGAATGTTATGAAACCGAAATTTGAATTCCAAAGAAAGAACACTTTAATTACGAAATTTGATAGAATAGCAGATAATCTCTCCTCCTAGGGTTTCCCCTTGACAACAGAGAATGTTACTTTATTCTATAATGATAACGTAGAACAGTTGTGTGCTGCCTTTACAGCTAGTTATAATGTTTGGAACATGGGAAGACCAAGAAAAATATATCTTATCGCAATGAAAGGCCCTTAAATCTATCTTGTATTCATTAAAGATATTGTTTATCTACAAAAATTTCCGTTGCATTTTGCAAATTGCACTGAGTTGGGGTAGGTCGTTTTTGGGTTCCTGAAATATACATGTTTTTTCTTAACCATTCTTGATATTTTACCTTTAGAGTGAAATTTATTTATTTATTTTAGTATAAGTTGAGTTTATTCTTGTTTAGTAGCAATTACAGCTACTATTGTTTGCTCATTTCTTGTTTGTATTTATTTCAACTTTTTTCAGTCTCTATGGTTGATATTAAATGCTTTTAAAATTATTTTCCACAGATTTGCCACCCTTGCAACTCGTATGGAGCAGTACATTCAGGGACAGTCTAGGGATTTGGTTGACCAAGCATATACAAAATTTGTAAGTGATTCCTCTAAAACACTTTCCTGTGTTTATGATGTCTTAGTTAGGATTTTGCTGGGAAATCAAGCACTTTTGCTTCCCAAAACAGAGAGGATAAAAATCAGTTCTCTCTCTTCCAAGGATCTCCCAGCTGTTCTATTACTAAATGTTTACTATACTCATTCAAATTCCTCAATTCTTGTATCCTTTTATTTATACAAACTTTTCTTTAGCTAACTAACTAACTAACTGCTTTAACTACTCTTAACTACACTAATTTCCCTTTATTCTACATCCTAACAGTTACTGTGGGCACTTTCAATTATTTATTAATATTTCCAAATAGATGGAAAGAAACGCATAATCATTTTTTATTTCAATATACTATTGCTGAGTAACATTGGCATAATGTTTGCTGATGGGAATGTTGCTTGACAGGTTAGCGTAATGTTTGCAACCTTGGAAAAAATATCACAAACAGATCCAAAGTATGCAGATATTTTTCTTTTTGAGAACTATGCTGCCTTTCAGAATAGGCAAGTGTTTTCTTTGCCCTTCTGCCAATAGGCTGTTTCAGTTTTTGTTTATTAAGTTGATTTTGCAAAGAAGACAACTGTCATTTTTAACTTATTGTTCTGTGTTTTACTTAGTTTGTATGACCTCGCCAACATTGTGCCCACTTTGGCCAAGTTTTATCATCAGGCCAGTGAAGCCTATGAACAAGCTTGCACACGCCATATTAGCATGATTATATACTTCGTGAGTAAATTTTTCCCTATTTTTCATCTTTTTTCTCATCTACACTGGAATTCATATCCCTTAGGACCAAACTCATTATCATTGTTTTTCCTTGGAAAGCAATTTGAACGCCTTTTCCAGTTTGCTCGAAGGATTGAGGACTTAATGTTCACTGTTGCACCTGAAGAGGTTAGTTTGTATAATGATGTCCTTTTAATCTTCATAGCCTCCTACTTTACAGTATCTCACTGTATCTAGAATTCTTTTCTCCAACAAACTGGATACAGTTAACTATAGACAGAAAGTGTATATTTTTAATACACTAAACAACAATTGCAATAAAATACATTGAAAAAATCAATAATGGAAAAGAAATGGAAAAGCAAGGAAACATATCAATACTGATTATGTCTATTTGTCTTTCAACATCCAGAAAATTCTAAAATATTTTACATCAATTTCAGATACCTTTCCAGCTTGGGCTGTCAAAAATGGATCTTCGGAAAATGCTAAAATCCAGCTTATCTGGGGTAAGGCGTCTCCTTTGTCTTCTTTAAAGAGCTCTCCTGTTGGTGTATGCTTACCGTGAAAATTATTTTTTTGCTCGTCTACTCAGATTGACAAGTCTATTAATGCGATGTATAAGAAACTACAGAAGAATTTGACTTCAGAAGAACTGTTACCTTCCTTATGGGACAAATGCAAGGTAAGCTACTATACTTATCCTTACTGGCCATCAAAGATATTATTGGGAAAAATCCAAGTCCCACATTCAAAAGAGATGAAATCTGAAAAAGTTTATAAAGATAGGTGCCCCTCTTCTTACAAGCTGGTTTTGTAAGGATAAATTAAGCCCAATATAAAAACCTAATATGGTTGGGGAGGCTATCCATTCGGTTTTGTAAGAATGAAATGAATTATACCCAATATAAAAACCATATAGATACCTCATATTTGCAGTAATTCAATTAATAAGAACCAAAGCTTGTGCAGTAAATATTCCCAAGGCCAAATCTGAAGTGTCTTCCAAGAGTTGAGCCTTTGTGCCAAGGGAATATGCAATTTTGCAATCTTTGATAATATACACATAAAAGGCAATTAAATTGGATTTAATTTTGATATCTTGCTATAGAACCTTTTTTCACTATCATGCAATCGTGTTATTATCATAAGACAAATAGTTTGACTACATAATAATGTGGTCAAACTGTTTTAGTAAGTTGGCAACCCAATATACAACAGAGGAGAAAATGTTTTAGCAAGTCTAGATTGAAATGTGATGAGAATGGATTTTTTCCCAAAACACAAAATTGTGATGCTTTTACAATATTTCATTTACAAATTGCTCAGGCGGGGCACTTGCTTAAATTCACATGATGTCTACTGTGCTGATTTGTGACGCAGTACGGAAGCGTGAAGGAAAAGCAAGCGCTAATCCTATAATAAAACACAGGTTCGCAAGCGACAAACCTGTCAGATAAGGCTCTGGAATCCACTAGACTTCCGGAATCCACCAGAAGGAGTAACTAATCTAGAATCCACTAGACTTCCGGAATCCACCAGAAGGAGTAACTAATCTAGAATCCACTAGACTTCCGGAATCCACCAGAAGGAATAATTTGGAATCCACCAAATTTAAGAGAAAACTCTATATTTTATTCAATCAAAAAGTTGCCTTTCAAGGCTACAATAGTTTAGTTTAAATAGTAGTGAAAAATAAAAATAACAAATCTTCTAAAAGATTGTAAAAATAAAAATAACAAACCTAGCTAAAAAAATAATAAATCTTGCTAAAATATAAAAATAATAAATCTAGCTAAAATATAAAATTAAATCTTCACTGAATCTTTATAAAATATAGAAAAATTAAATCTTCACTATTTTTCAAGTGAACCTTTCTTGCGCGTCACTTGATCTTCAATCTGGCGCGGCCAACCTTCCTACATCAGTCTCCTCTACCTCAAAAGAACTCGACCCCGAGTTCTCATCTTGATAAAGGACCTCATCGACATGGTATTCATATATATTTGCTACATTGAAAACTTTAACACTTCTACATTTTTCAGCAACTGCTATATTCTTCTGCCCAGTATCTTCTAACTTAGCCTTGACAGTTTCTTTAACATCCTTATTAAGCTCCTCTTCACTTTGCTTCATCAACAAGAAGCTTGACTTCTTTTCCCTTTGGTTTTTTTCAAAGTGTAAAACAGGAGCCATAACAATCTTATGTGTGCCCCATGTAAACATCATCACATTATCGCTTCCTCGATAAGTGATATCATTATCAAATTGCCAAGGTCTACCAAGTAAAACATGACAAACATCCATATCAAGAACATCGCAAAGTACCTTTTCTCTGTAATGCTTTCCGATGGAGATAGGAACTTTGCAAGCTAGTGTAACTCGAACTTGGGGACCCTTGCTTACCCAACCGAGGGAGTATGGCTTTTGATGAGGTTCAGTGGATAACTTCAAATAGTCTACTAGTTTCTGCGACACTAGATTTTCCGTGCTGCCAGTATCCACAATCAGATTACACACTTTGTTCTTGATAGAACAATGTGTTTTAAATAAATTTTTGCGCTGCTCTTCATCTTTGGATGCTAGTAAAGTTCTTTGCAACACAAAACTTACCCTCTCATCAGATTCTTCTTCAGCAAATTCAGTTTCGGCGTATTCATCTTTGTCAGCAAGATGCTCATCATCATCATCATCATCCCTTTTCTCCACTACTCCAGCAACCCTCCTTGATGGACACACATTGGACCTGTGACCCTTCCCACCGCAACGATAACAAGTATCATCGGTAGGCTTCACGTAAGGGTTGTGTTGTTTTTGGACGAGGGTCTTGCCTTGCGGTGCATTGCCAGAATTGCCTGCTTTGTTAACAGGGTTTGAATCTTTGGTTGTTGCACTTTTCTCTTTGTCATCAACATTATTCTCTGGAGAATACCTTATGAAATTTGAGGAATTTAAGGGGGATTTCTCTAATAATTCCGCCTTTAAAGCTAGGTTGGACGCTTCAGCAACGGTCCAAACGGTCTGCAAACCCATCTTCTCCTGCAAGGATCCTTTCAATCCACTGATATAACGAGCCACTTTCTGATTTTCTGATTCGCCCAATTCATTACGTTCAGAAAAACGCAGAAATTCAGCGGTATACTCTGTCACTGATCGCTTGCCTTGAACACATTCAATATACATTTTATACAGAATTTGTTCATAATCTTCAGGTAAAAATCTCTCAAGCATCAATTGTTTCATCTTCCGCCAAGTTCGAATGGGATTCTTTCTCTGCCTCTTCCTCTCAACAACGAGTCTGTCCCACCAGACAGCGGCGGTACTTTTCAGCCTGATTGCCACCATCTTAACCTGTTTGTGCTCAGGGACGTCCATGACGTCGAAAAATCTGTCAACATCAATCTGCCAATCTAAAAATTCCTCTACTCCCATCGTTCCGTAAAACAATGGAATATCTGCTTTCACGCGGTAATCATGGTGATTGCCACGATTGTTTCTTTCTTCAGTCACGACCTCCTCCTCTTCTGAATTCGAATCATCCATCGTATGATTGTTTCCACGACCTCCTCCCCTGTTCAGATTGATTCTGTTGTTGTTAACGTTGTTGGATAACGTCGTCATCTGTGTTGTCAGAGCGGTGATGGCCGCGGTTAAACCCGCTATGGCACCATCAAACTCTGTTTTCGTCACCGGTTGATCTCCCATCTGATCACTTCACGAAAGAACAGGGGAAACCTGCTCTGATACCAACTGACGCAGTACGGAAGCGTGAAGGAAAAGCAAGCGCTAATCCTATAATAAAACACAGGTTCGCAAGCGACAAACCTGTCAGATAAGGCTCTGGAATCCACCAGATTTCCGGAATCCACCAGAAAGAGTAACTAATCTAGAATCCACTAGACTTCCGGAATCCACCAGAAGGAGTAACTAATCTAGAATCCACTAGACTTCCGAAATCCACCAGAAGGAGTAACTAATCTAGAATCCACTAG
This sequence comes from Trifolium pratense, assembly GCF_020283565.1. Lineage (NCBI taxonomy): Eukaryota > Viridiplantae > Streptophyta > Magnoliopsida > Fabales > Fabaceae > Trifolium > Trifolium pratense. Next base: position 41,425,286 of record NC_060059.1, on the reverse strand, counting down.
ACTTCCGGAATCCACCAGAAGGAATAATTTGGAATCCACCAAATTTAAGAGAAAACTCTATATTTTATTCAATCAAAAAGTTGCCTTTCAAGGCTACAATAGTTTAGTTTAAATAGTAGTGAAAAATAAAAATAACAAATCTTCTAAAAGATTGTAAAAATAAAAATAACAAACCTAGCTAAAAAAATAATAAATCTTGCTAAAATATAAAAATAATAAATCTAGCTAAAATATAAAATTAAATCTTCACTGAATCTTTATAAAATATAGAAAAATTAAATCTTCACTATTTTTCAAGTGAACCTTTCTTGCGCGTCACTTGATCTTCAACCTGGCGCGGCCAACCTTCCTACATCAATTTGTGAAAAGATTGTAAAATTAAAACATGTAGAGAAACGCTTAATAATTATAGGAAAATGATGACTTTTTGTAAATACTCTTAGGTAGCTGTTTCTATGTGAGCAGTTTCAAATTGACACAATGCATTCAAGTGAACAGTTTCTTAAACTTTTTTGCAGAAGGAGTTTCTTGACAAGTACGAAAGTTTTGCCCAACTTGTTGCTAAGATTTATCCTAATGAGACAATCCTATCTGTTGCAGAGATTAAAGAGCAGTTAGCTAACATGTAAAGGATGTTTGTGTTTGTATATATTATTCTTTTTTCCATCTTATAATCTTTGTTTTTTTTTCTATTGTTGTATGTAATTTTATTTATTAAATAAAGTGCATCTTTTTGTAGATTGAATTTTGAAACAGATTTTAACACATCGAACAAATGAGATGAAACGTGATGAAACGTGCAGTATTGTGCACATTTGTTCTAACTTCTATTATTAATAATATTATTATTATTTGGAAAAGCAACCACTCTTTTCAAAAGTTATTTTAATGAGTTGCGAATGATGTGATAAAGGGATAATGTGAGGATAGAAAATAGATAGTAAGAAGTTGAGAGGAGAGAAAGTTGATCATTTGTATATTGTATGGAAAATGGAAATGAAAGACGTGCGAAATTTTTCCTTCTATTTGTGGTTGAATAGAAATATTATTTAGTATTTTTTATCTTCAAATATTATTTAGTTGAATAGAAATGCAAGAGGAAAGGAAATTGTGCCCATGTCGTTACTCGGTAAATAACGTTGCTGGATGATTTGCTTTGCTTCCACGACTCATGAGTAAAATATCACGAATCTCTCTTCAGTACATGGTGTCAGGTGGCTCTATGGCGAGGAAACAAAAACATCCCAGCCATATAACATTACTCATTAACGTTGGCATGTTAATCAACAAACTGAATGGTTACATTAGTTGATTACTGTCACCTGGTTAATGGTAATGATGGTTTGGACTGAAATTGCTTATTAGTTATTTTCATCAAAATTGAAAAGTGTAAACTGAACATAAGAATGAAATAGTTTCTAACAAGAGAGTTTAAACTTTGATGGCGTTGGTTTGAGGTTTATACGAACTAAGCTCAGGGTTAAGGTTGTCAAAAGAGGTTTAAACAAACTCATTTTTTATGTGAAATCAACTTGTAACTCGTAAGAGCTTATCTCAATTTTGATGTTCACGTATGAAATTAATTTAATCTCTAATTTTGAATTCTAACTTACAGTTGAAATTTGATGCTTCCATTAATAGAAAACAATTTAATTTCAAGTTTATTATTAAAATCATTTTAAGTATAATTAATTTTAAATGAAAATTATTCATAAAATCAACATCAACATATTCTTTTTTCCACTGCAATTCTGCTTATCGTGTTCAGCTCACAACTTATAATATTTTTAGGCGTAAACACATAGTTAAAAAATGGAATACAACGAGCTTATATGAAATGAGGCTTATCTCTCTAATTTTTCTTCATGTTTTCTTTTATTTTTCTTAATTCAAGGATTGTTTGCTCTCCTTTTTATTCTTTGTAATTTATCAATCCTTAAATTAAAAAAAAAAAGAAATAAAATATGAGAGAAAATCGGAGAGGATCCAAATCTCAAAAGTTAATGCCAACTTTGGCATTTACTCATTTATAGTATGGTCAAGTGACTTTCAATGAACCGCTATTATTGTTGAACTGGCAGATTTTTCACGTGATCAAAACCTTTCAAGACATGAGTTCTTATTCATGAGAAAAAGAGCATAGTACTATATGTTACTCCCTACATCCTACAATGAGTGATCACTGATCATGTTTTAAACATGTATAATGTATAATTTTTACCATTAATATATTTAATTGTATAACAGTAAAAACTAAAAAAATTGATATTTTAAAAATATTCATTGAAATAAATCCAACAACATTATATGTTATTTATTAGCAGAAAAATATAAACAAAACAAAATATGTAAATAGTGTACAGGATCAAACTGATCACTCAATTTAAGACGGAGGGAGTATCATAATATATTAATATTTCAAAGTTTTTTTTTGTTGCTTTTATCTGTTTAAAGTTTTCCGTAAGTGGCCATGTCATAGTTTTGAACCAAACATCCTTTTTAAAAAGAAACACAAAAGTAGTGGGAGTCAATTTTTTAAAGGAGGAGTAGCACGTTTGTTTAGGGTTTAATTTAATAGAAATTAATGGCACATATTGAAGAACAAAATCGTCCTATTTCGTTGAGATTTGGATCATATCTAGCATTTTCTCTCATGTTCTTCATACAACCATAATTTTAACTATTCATCCAACACTTTCTCCTTTTTCTTTTTTGGTGTGGCTCAATTAACCATTGGATTAAAATAATGAGAGAGAACCGAACATAAGAAATTGGAGAGGATTTAGATCTATTTAGTTGGTATCATCATATTTGTTTCGACTTTTTGTGGTCGGAGACAAAAAAGAATCACGTGATGTGAGTGCTACATTGAACTAGTAATCTACGGTAGATCAAGACATAAAAATCATTAAAAATTCTATTGACAGTCTAAGATATTTTTTAGTAGCATAAATTTATGATTCTCTTCGTCTTTATGGATAAGATGGTGATTTGGTTGATGTTAGTTTAATGCAAACTATATATTTATTTTTTGTTGTTTTAATCAAACTGATATCAATTAAACTATTATCTCAATCTTAAGAATGAGGAGAATCATTAATTTTTACTTTGAAAATGAGGAACATCAATCATCGTTAGAGTTTTAAACATTTTCAAATATTATTCTACAGTGATCCGATGGACGTACGATAGTCGACATTAGAACTTGTGCAAAAGGAGTATTGCTATATTGTCATTGTTATAATTTCTAAACCATGGCCACCAGTTTGGCAATGATGAAAAACTTGATTATAAGGACAGTACTATTTGAAGCACTCAATCTCAGCCCCACATATGAACCAAAGTTTTAATCACATTTTCAACGCCAACTTAACAGTTCTACGTCCTCCCTTGGTTTCATTATGAATATCGATTGAGAACTTATAACGATATTCTATAACGACAAATAGGGATTAATCTCTTAAATCAGATAGGATCACACAAATCTATCTTTAAAAATTTAACATTGTTTCATTCTTATATTAATCATTGTGAGTTTGATTTGCAATTGCATTGCTCAATAGTCCACTTTTTTTTTGTGAGAGCCTATGACAAAAAGCATGGGAGTATATATATAGCCAACTTTTGATTATAATATATTACCATCTTTTGAAACTAAAAATTTTAAACTATCAACTTTGGAAAAAGGGTTTGCTAACTTAGACCCACCTAAAAACATAAAAATCTAAGTTAGCAAGGTGTATCTTTTCACTCTGGACAAAAAAACCTCGACATTTAGTTATTTTACACTAGAAAATTGAGGGTTAGTTTGGTAAATTTTGTTAAATGTTGGTGCACTCATTTGCTAATTTACACCCACTTAATTATAAATATATGCAATCTAAATAAACAACATAAAAAATCAACAAATGACAACTTAAGAAAACATGTTACTCAACTTTGAAAAGGTGCACCTTGCTAAATTAGACCTTCATGTTAAAACATCAAATCAGTTTTACTAAACTACCTTTGGCTTGAAACTATATTAAAATAGTAAAAAATGGTGTTTTGGTCAAAAGTGAAAAGGTGAACCTTGCTAACTTAGACCTTCATATTTTTAGGTGGGTCTAAGTTAGCAAACCCCTTAAAAAAATATTTCTTAAAATGTCATTGTTTGAAAATTCATATACATTTTCCAAGACATTTGGAGAAATATTTGGAGTAGCAGTTTTAGATTTTTAGTTTTAAAAGGTGGCAATTTGGTTAAAAAAACCACGGAATGCTGCATTTTGACTTTTCAATGTAATAATAATAAAATATGACAATGAGAATAATATAATACTCCTACAGCCCTATTATTATTATTTGACAAAATTTATTATTATTATTATTATTATTATTATTATTATTATTATTATTATTATTATTAATTAATAAATAAAGTCTTCACATCGCTTCAAAATAAAATAATGTTTTCACATGAAAGAGTTGTGGGTCGGCAGTGAGAACTGAGAACTAATGAAGCTGAACATGGCTTGACTTTAATTTGATTTGAAGTTGAAGATTAATAAAACTTCTAATGTATTGAAATTAAAATATTCGAATGAGTTTAATTGCTGTGCACCGTCGGTGTAATTTTTTTTTACACATACATCCAATGACGCGTTGCCACATCATTTAATGAATGTGACACATCATGTGTTTTTAATGACCATACATGATGTGTCTGTATATTATTGGACGCATGTGCAAAATATCTTTACACCGACGGTGCATATAAATTAAATTCTTATAAAATTGGATTCCCTAAACTAACTAAAAAAAATACCAATGACGACAACCTTATTGCGCGGTTATTAAAACCGTTACAATTAAATTAATTAAATAATTGTGGCGGTTGTAATGTTAAATGCGGCGGTTACAATCCGCTACTAAATATAAACCGTCACATAAACTGCCGTAAAATGTTCTTTCGACGCTGATTCCAGTGCTAGGTTCTAACTACACAAAATACTTTTCTTTTTTTTACAAACACCATTACAAAATACTTACAATGCTTAAAATTACGATAACAAAAGAACGTTTAAGGAAAATTTTAACCGCTGCAATTAACAAATACAACCGCCGTAATTTATTCTATTTATTATAGTCACGTATTATTAAGCCGGTCGTAGATACCTTTCTAAATTCTAATTGTGGGATCCAATAACTATTACTACTAAAACTCAATTTTAATGCTTACTCCCTCCGTCCCAAATTATAAGAGAAAATAAAAAAATCACACTTATTAAAAAAAAGTAAAACATGAGAATTTGAAGTATGTTTTTGTGGGTTTTCCTTGGAATAAGTTGCATAGGAAGATGTAAAAATAATTTGTATTGATTGTTGTTTATTGAGAAAATGAGAGAGAATAAATTAAATGCAATTTGTATTTAATTTTATGAAAATAAGAAAAAAAACATTTTTGAAAATAATTTTTTCTCTTATAATTTGGGACATAAAAAAAGGGTTTTTTTCCCTTATAATTTGAGATGGAAGAGTATATGCGAAAAAAAATACTCAATTTTAATGCAACTAAACGTGGTAATTTATTTTGATTTTTGAGTAGTACAGTATGATTAAATTGAATTTTCAAGTTAATTATGCCTTGGTCAACGAGGATTAATTCAGTTGTTTGCGGCTTCCCACGTGTGTGGTGTGTTTGTTGGCTGCTTTTTTAACCATTGTGTCAATAAAATGATAGAGACTTTTTTTCATCGAAGAAAAGGCGATTATAAATTAGGTGATTGAACTTAAATAATTAATGAATATTTTCTAAAACATTGTCTCAAAAATTCAAGTTCAATTTTTAAAATGATAAATCATAATATATTTTTTTGGTTTTATAACCTATGATTCATAAGGAAAAGTGACCATAGTAGTTTAGAGTTTAGCCGCGAGGTAAGTAAAGTCCGGCTAAGAAATTATTCCACCCATGAATCGAACCTAGGTTCTCCCAAAAACAGTTATTTTTAGCGAAGTTCATTAACCACTTGAGCCTAATGATTTGGTTGATAATTCATAATTTAAATTTTACTTAATTTCTACTGAACCCTGAATTATCAATTTTTTTTCCTGAAAAAGTAAGTACAACTTTACAAGTATCATAAAGTAAAATTAATTTACAATTTAAATTAATTTAATAAGATAATTTAAAATAAAAATAATTGGGTGTCATCAAATTATGGAGTTTTAGGTGTTATATTACCCAACAAATTAAACTCTTAAAGTATGAGTGGGTTCGTTTAATCTCATCTTATTTACAAGCTTACTACTATATTCCTTATACTATCTTTTTACTATCGTAATTCACAAAGGCAGATAAATATTTTAGGGTTTTACAACCGTAATTCTTTCCTTATTTAAGTTTGTCAAAAAATTGCATCGGGTATACACTATATAATAACCCTAAACATATCTCTCGTCTTTCGTGCCTACTGACTTAATGTCAAAATGTATACATATGTATCACCTCTTCATACAACGATTTATCAACTACCATCAATTACCAACAATTCACATACAACGACTTAATTATCACTAGCCTCACTATCTGAATCTCAGATTCGAGAGGTGATCTACTCTCAAATACTAGTACTTTTTGTATAATAAAATATATTAAACAACAAAATGTACATCAAAATGGTACATAGAAGCCAAGATAAAGCCTACAAAGTGTCCACTACTTGAATACAACAAAAAGGACAAGAATACCAATAATTTTTTTTGAGAAAGCTAACATGTGTTCTAAGGACACATGGTAAGAAACTCAATATAGAAATATCTGCCTAAAAATGATTCAATTTAGTAAAAGTCAAAATACTACTTTTTTTCAATGTAAGCTTTCCACCTTTGAGTTCTTTAACGTGTGGCATAGGGGCACATGTTAGCAAGATTTTTTTTTTTACTACCTCGTTGATAATTTGAGAGTATTTAACCAACATTCAATGAGAAAAACTATATTCATGTGAATTAAAAGTTGATTAACAGTTAGTTATGAATATCACATGTAAATTTACTTATATATCTTTTTATCATTGATTATTGGGTAAATACATTCAAAATATTAACGATTAGTGTATGTTTCACCTATTAATAAATAATATAGCCATATTTACGACTTGCTCTACGACTAAACCAAAATTAAAAGATAAATTTAATTTGATACATTAAATCAGAAAAATCTGCTACACTCCCAAAAACAAGAGATGAATTAATATATCTACTATTTCAAACACCTTATGGGCCCGTTTGGTGCGCATAATAGGATAGTGACATGATAGGATATAAAACATGATAGTGATAGGATATGATATCAGCAGGATAACAATTATCCTTAGTTATCCTATCATGTGTTTGGTCCACACAAGATAACAAACATGATAACTATTATTTCATGTTTTTAATACATACTTTCTCATAATAATATGATAAGATATATAATATATTTAAATGACAAAAAATTATTTCGCAATACTTTGAATTTTATAAATAAAAATATAAATAAGTAATCAAATAAATTTATAAATTTTTTTAAAAAAAATCTTGAGAAAATAAACAAATTAATTTTTTTATATGAATCATGATCAAATATATAACTCAATTATACATGTTAGATAAACTAAATAAATATATGATATATCTCATACGTAAATAATGAAACTACTATTACAAAAGAATTATATTTAATTTGTTATAAAATTTAAATTAATATCCCTATTTTGAAATTTTTTTAATAATTATTTTACTTTAAAATATTGTAATTTTAGTAGAATTTTGATTTTTTTAGATTATATAAATTACAAAATTACCCTTGTGAGAAAATCACATATATATTTAAAAATTAATTAATTTTTTTTTTGAACCTAACAAACTTAATTCATATCATTAACTAATAAATATTTTATTTAATAATTATTTTATTATTAATTTACTATCAAATTAGTTTATTATTTATGTTTTATTAATTTTCATTTTTTATTTTAAAATATATTTTATAAAATAAATCAGCAAATTTTTTCTTATCCTGTCCTGCTGGTAACCTAGCTCAAATCCAGGATAAAAAATTTAACTAGAGACACATAATATGATAAGCTTCAGGATTAACTTATTATATCCTGTTGTGTCACAAAACACTAGATTGAGACAATATATGATACAGTTATCATATCATGTCTCTTATCCCGTGCATCAAACGGACCCTATATTTCCAACGCTCATTTAATTTATCTATTTATTTATCTTCCTTTTTCTATCACATTACCAACTTATCACATTTATCATGTATTTCCTCCGTCTCAAAATATAAGCAAAAATAAGTCAAAGAAGCTTAGGCTCTGTTTGGATTAATGAAATAAAATGGAATGAAGCTTAGCGGAATAGAGTGGGGTGGAATGAGGTGGAGCGGAATGGAATAAATCTTCCGTTCCATTGTTTGGATATTTTAACAAGGAGAGGAACAAAATTGAAGGTAAGTGGTGATATTGAATCTAATCCATGCTATTCAATTTCATTCCATTATTATTTTACAAATCCAAACAATTGAACATTATTATACTCCATCTCGTTCGATTCCATTTCATCGCATTCCATCAATCCAAACATAGCCTTATGGTGCGTTTGGTTCTAAGGAAAGAAAATGGGAGGAAAGAAATTACGCAAATCAATGCATGAATGTAGACTAACATTAGTCCAAGTTCATGCATTGGTTTGCGTGATTTTCTTTCCTCCCACTTTCTTTTCATAGAACTAATCGGACCCATTGGTTAAAGATTTAGACAAAATACATTCACTTTTAGGGTTCGTTTGGTTTGGTGGAAGAAAGTGGAAGAAAAGAAAATTACGAAAATCGATGAACTTGGATTTGAGTTAGTCTAAATTTATCCATCGGTTTCCGTAATTTTTCTTCCTTCAAACCAAACAAAGTCTATCAACAACTTTTATTTATATTTCAAGACGGATGAAATATATATTATGAGAGAAATCGAAAGAAAAAGAAAGGATATAATCCAAGTCCTTTTTATTGCTCTCCATGTGTGTATACATGCATCTATGTGTGTTATACATGTACATGAATGTGTTTCTACAAATAAAACATTTAGTTTTGTTGAATTTGACAACGTGTTGTTCTAAAACAAGAAAAGACACGCGTGACCGTGTGTACACCAAAACCAAAAGTAACAACACCGGTCAGAACACTATACAAAGAAAAGGAACAACGCCGGAAACACCACAACAACAAAATAAATTCACACAATTATATATATATTTTTTTTAGATTTAAACACATGTTTAATCTGATTCGAGCGTCAGTTCTGACATCAAATAGTTCTAATCATTGTCAATTCCAGTCATGAGATTGAATTGCGATCCTCCCTATCAAGTTCAGCATCAACATTTATCAATAAACCAACTAACTATAGGTAAATACACACAATTTTCACATCTCCATTACATTTACTATTCAAATCATTACTACTATTTGTCAGGTCAATAAAAGAACACACTAGCTCGTGGATGGTCAGACCTAATAAATCTACACACAAATTCAACATTATTCTTCTATAAATAAATACTCCTTAATTATTTCAACACCATTACTCACCAACTCAACAATCTTCAAGACTTCAACCATGGCTTCTTCTACTCTCTCAACTCCCTCTCCAAACCACAACTTCCTCAAACACCAATCAAAACGCTCCACATCATCAAACCGTTTCAAATCATCCACCACCTTCCTTCCACCAATCAAATCCTCTGTTTCAAATCCACCACCTTCTCTCTCAACCACACCACCACCACACCCAACAAAACTTCCGATCCGTAAAATCCCCGGCGACTACGGCATCCCTTTCATCACTCCATACAAAGAACGTCTCGACTATTTCTACAACCAAGGTCGTGATGAATATTTCAAATCCAGAATCCAAAAATATCAATCTACAATTTTCCGAACAAATGTTCCTCCCGGTGGTTTCATCGCTAAGAATCCAAACGTCGTCGTTTTACTCGACGCTAAAAGTTTCCCTATCCTCTTTGACACTAACAAAGTCGATAAAACTGATGTCTTCACCGGAACTTATACTCCGTCAACTGAACTCACCGGTGGTTATAGAGTTCTCTCTTATCTTGATCCATCTGATCCTAAACATACTCAGCTCAAAAACCTTATGTTTTTTCTACTTAAAACTCGCCGGAACCACGTGATCCCGGAGTTTCGATCGTGTTATAATGAGCTTTTTGGTACGGTGGAGAATGAGCTTGCTAAAAGTGGAAAAGCTAGTTTTGGTGATGCTAATGATCAAGCTGCTTTTAATTTCTTGAGTCGTTCTTTGTACGGTGTTAACCCTGTTGACACCGAACTTGGGCTTGACGGCCCAAAAATGGTTCAGAAATGGGTTTTGTTTCAGTTAGGCCCAGTTTTAAAACTGGGTCTACCGAAATTTGTGGAAGATACTATGATTCATAATTTTCGTCTTCCGTTTAAGCTTATTAAGAAAGATTATCAGAGATTGTATGATTTCTTTTATAATGCTTCGGGATTTGCACTTGATGAGGCGGAGCGTTTGGGTGTTTCGAGAGATGAGGCTTGTCATAATTTATTGTTTGCAACGTGTTTTAATTCGTTTGGTGGATTTAAGTTATTTTTCCCGAATGTGATGAAATGGATTGGACGCGGTGGAGTGAGGTTGCATACTAAGCTTGCTACCGAGATTAGAGAGGCAGTTAGGGCTGCAGGCGGGGAGGTTACTATGGCGGCAATGGAGAATATGCCTTTGATGAAATCGGTTGTTTATGAAGCTTTTCGTATTGATCCACCGGTTCCATTACAATTTGGAAGAGCGAAAAGGGATATGGTAATCGAGAATCACGAGAATGGATTTTTGGTGAAGAAAGGGGAATTGTTGTTAGGGTATCAACCATTTGCGACTAAGGATCCTAAGGTTTTCGATAGAGCCGAGGAATTTGTCGCGGATAGGTTTGTTGGCGATGAAGGGGAGGCATTGTTGAAACATGTGGTTTGGTCTAATGGACCTGAAACTGAATCTCCAAGTGTTAGAAATAAACAATGTGCTGGTAAAGATTTCACCACATTGGTTTCTAGGCTTTTGGTTGTTGAACTTTTTCTTAGGTATGATTCCTTTGAGATTCAAGTTGGAAATTCTGCTTTGGGTACTTCTATTACCCTCACCTCTCTAAAGAGAGCAAGTTTTTAATTTCTAATAATTTTTTTAATTATTTTTTTACTAGTTAATATGATTGTTAATTTTGGATGTGTATTATTAATTGTAATGTTTTAAACTACTACTAGTATGTCTTGATTTCATTTATGTTAGTACATCTCCCATTAAACTCATCTTCAATTAGAGTGATCATGGAGTTGTTGGTGGGTGATCAATCATTGTTGTACTATAAGAGTTGGTTGGTAGGAGTCAGTTTAGGAATGGGATGAGGGTGGTGGCATTGATAAAAGATGTAGTCCGCTATCTATTGTAGAAGTGTATGGGACTGAATTTGGAACCAATTGTACTATATGGAGTTAGATTTTCAAAATAAAATGTTACTATTAGTATATGATTTGGAATTTTGTAGTATATGTAGTTAGAATCTGAAATGTACTCTTGGACAGTAGATTCTTTTTTTCACTTTGTCCATTTATGTTGATACGTGAAAATTATTTATTTTTGCTAACTCTTTTGTTTGGCTATATTCCTTTGCTCGATATTGACATGTCACATGTGCAATCTAGTCTCAATATTTTTTTTGAATTGAACTCAACTCAACACTTTCTTCTTATAACTCTTTCAACTTTCTTTGATTTACTAGCTGAACTACTTATACATGACATAATAGAGGTTTGTTAGTTTGTCCCGTGAGCATAGGTGATATGAATATTACATGCAATATATAAAAATTGGAGTTTAAAATTTGGTACAGAAACTTATTCACCTTAAAAATTTATGTGATAGGTAGCTCAATTGGTTGAATTAGTTGAGCAAAGAGTTAAATGAGTTGGAGGTTCAGATTCAAGTCCTGAAAGGTGTAGAAAAACTAACATAACAATCAACGTACTAACAATTTGCCATTAAAAAAAAAAATTTATTCACCCTAGACACCAGACTATATGATAATTGATAAAAGAAAAAGAATTCAAGAGAAATTAAAAACAGGGGACCAAGACCAAAAGTCATGCAAAATGGAGTATTTAAATATGTGGTAAGGAAGTCCTGCTCTGTTTTGGTTATTTAAACAAGACTACAAACAATCAATTTAGTAAAAAAAAAAAAGTATTAATAAGAAAAGATCATGAGAACCAAAACCATTACTTTAAAATCTAGAATAAATCATGTTATTAATCACTAAAAATATTATAGTAAAATTAACGGTGGCGTCTCCGAGTTTTTGGAGGCTCTGTGCGAAATATGAAAGTAGCCTTTTAATAATAATAATAAAAAAACGTAATTGATTTTGGGAGAAAAAGAATGATGGGAATTGAGAAACTATGTGAGTTGAATTGGGAAATACGATTAAAATAGTAAAATTGTGATTTTTAATTTCAAATTTTAGAAACTCTAACTTGTAAAATTTAGTTTTTACCTTTATTTCAACTTTAATGGAGTTTTTTAGAATAGAATGAGTCAAGGAGGAGTAGGTTAACGCCGCCGGTGATGGTGGCAGGTCGACGCAAGGAGGAGTAGGTTACCTTTCCTTTGTATTTTTATTATCTTCAATCTTCAATCAGCAGCACTACAATTTTTTTTTAATCCACTCGGCAGCACTAAATATAAGAAGCATAGATATAGGAAAATGAAGATGACATATTTATACTGAGCATAGGAGAACCTCTTCTTGATAATGTTGTATGTGTCAAATATAATGCAGCCACAAAATATAATAAATGCAAGACACCCATAGATCATAAAAAAACACCCATAGATCATATTCATAGTTGTCAACTTTCCCAATGGAAAAAAAATCTACAAGAAAAGGATCACAATATTATTTAGATATCAAAATCACTATTAAAAAGGGTAAATGTAGTATTAATTATTAAGCACTAAACAAACGTTTTAATAGTAAAAATACCTCAATGAGGATAATGAGGCTTATAAGTAAGAAAACTACCAAAGCATCGAACAAGAATGAGCCTAAATAGATGAAATTATGGCCTCTTTTCACAGCCCGAAGTCAATGTGACAACTTCTAGAATTATTTTTCCTACATACAATTTAATCTCAAAATTATTATTAAAATAATTTTAACTATAATTAGCTTTAAATGAAACTTTAAATGAAAGAGAATATGATATCTAAACTTTAGTTTCACAAAGACAAAACAAATACAACGGTTGAACCTTTTATTTTATTATTGCTATGGTTGATTGCAAAATTTAATTCAATATATTTAGGCACACGTGTTTATTAATATTACTACTTATGTAGCAGACAAAAATATTTTGATTATTTTATAGAATGCGTGAGAAAATTAATAGGATAGCAAAAGAAATTCTGCTAAAGAAAAGACATAGTTAAGCTCTTATTGAAAAACAAAAAGGAGTTTATTTTCTTCTTCATGCATTCTTAAATATTATTCTCCTCTAAATTCTAAGAGATGAACAAGTTGACAAATAAATTTGTCACTTTTTAAAGTGAATGAAATGAATAATATATTTTTGTTGCAATTTTTTTTTTGGGACCAGTGGCACAAAATAAGGTAAGGTTTATATCTTTTATAAAAAAACTAAATCTAACTAATAAAGTCCAAATGTATAGTAGATTTTTCAAAAGTAAATTGAGGGGTCAATTTGGAGGTTCTCTGCACACAATAACAAAAGATTGGATAAAATAATTGATCATTAGTTGGTTAAGTGATTTTTTGCGCCGGACTTGATCGGAAGGATCACGGTTCAATCTCTTAAAACTGTGATCGGAGGAACTGTAACCACTTGATTTTAGACTGACTTCGAACCAAATTAGATAATCCAATAGATCGAATACTAGTGGTGAAAATTGGAAAAAAAAAAAAAACGCTTAAGGAAGATGATACTGTAATTACTAGGAGACTTCGGAATTTCCCATTAGTCAGTGATATAGCAACTTTTATCATACTTACAGGCATCCAGGAAAGAACCTGATTAGGTACTACAATTATGACTCACACCTCCCTAATTATATCCCATTATAAAAAACAATTTGTCATCTATCTTTTAAACTTATTATATTCTTTTATTAATTTTTATAAAATCCAGAATTTAACACATCTATCTTTTAAAACCACTTTTTTTTATAGGGACAAAATATATATTTTAAATTTTATAAGAATTAAAAACATATTGAACACTATAGAAAATAGAAAATATAGACATTAATTACTTTACCCATTTTTTGTAATATATATGAAAAATATCAAATGTGATTACAACAATAGCAAAAAATATTTATATGAAACTTAAAGTCAATAATTAATTGTTAATATTAATATTTTTTATTTGAACTTGTACATGAATTTTTTTACACCTTAACTAATGTTTTGGATACACCAAAATAGTCCACATCGCTTGGTAATCGAGACTAATGAGTGTTTATATACAACACCCACACCTTTCAAACCACTTAGGTGTATTTTTTACGAAGGACAAAACCATGAAGAGTTAACCTCAAAGCGGGCAATCTCTCTGACGAGAAACAAAACCGCACATGCTCGCGGGAATGTAGCCTCTTAAATCTCCATATATTGAGGGAGTAATCTTTAACTTTTAGCTAGAGGATTCTTTGGCAATCAAAGAAGTGCAGTATACTCCAAATCTACAACTAGGCCTAACTACTCTTCTTTTAGACCAAAACTACATTGATAACTGTTTGAATTTTTTATTAAAAAAGTTACTAAGAGTGTAATAGCCACTAAATCATAATAACCTATAATTTACAAAGGAAATTTCCTTTGATTAACACGCTTTTGCAAGCCCTTCAATTCAACCAATCATCTCAATATAGAAGCTCATAATTCATAGGATTCATATCCAACAACTAAAAAAAAAAAAAAACTTCAATGTCTGGTTTGTTACATTCTTTAATTTATTCTCTCCTTATCCTAATCATATTATTACCATCACACTTAGCCAATGCTGCAAACAACACACAAAACTTTCACTACTTCTGTAATTTTAACAACAGAGGTAACTATACAGTTAAAAGTACATACCACAAAAACCTTAAAACACTTTTCTCCAATCTCACTTCCAACACAAAAATCAATAACTATAACAACCAAAACACAAGCAGAGACCGAGTAAACGCAATCGGTCTTTGCAGAGGCGATGTTAGGCCAAACGAGTGTCTTAGTTGTCTCGAAAGTTCAAGCAAAAATCTCACACAGCTTTGTCCATACCAAAAAGAAGCAATTGGTTGGTATGGAGACGAAAAATGCATGTTGCGTTATTCAGACCATTCGATATTTAGCTCAGTAATGGAAACAAGACCTGTTTATTATGCAAATAACATGGGGGGTGCAACTGATTTGAATGAGTTCAATTCGGCAGTTAGGAACTTGTTGTATAACTTGACAAGTAAAGCTTCATCGGGTGATTCTCGTTTAAAATATGCCGCGGGGAGTGCAAGTGGCCCTAATGATCAAACTATATATGGCCTTGTGCAGTGTACTCCGGATTTGTTTGAGTCTCAATGCAGTGATTGTTTGGTTCAATCTATTGCGCGTATAGCAATTGATTGTTGTAAAGATAAGAAAGGTGGAAGAGTTGTTAGGCCTAGTTGTAGCATGAGATTTGAAACCAATTTCCTCTTCTATGAATCTACAGCACCATCACCTCCTCCTCCATCCACCACCAATAAAACTTCCTCACAAGGTACTTTTTCTGTTAAATTAAGGTAACACTATTATTTATATGTGTGATTTTAGAAGTACTTATGATTAAGGGCAGACGACTTTAATGAACCGATGATTATGATTGATTGACGGTGTAAAGAACTTTTACCCTAATAATGTATATAAATTAAATCCTTACAAAAGTTGTGCTGATATCAATGTGACTATTAAGAAGTCCCACATCGGCTGCGAGATGGCCTGAATATGTATTTATAAAGCCGGTTTTGTAGGGTTGAGTTAGGTCCAACTCTGAATTCGAAGATGGTATCAAAGCCTCCTCCATGATCCGCTGGACCGCCTGCTATCAATTTCCTGATCGGGCCATCCACCATTTGAGGTAGGGGTGATCGCGGTGCGGTTTGCTTTGGTTTTGAGCATAAAAGTCATCCTAACCGCGAGATAAAAATGCATGCGGTTCGGTTTGGTTCGGTTGATTTTTAAAAAGTCATCCAAACCAAACCAAACCAAACCAAACCAATGCGGTTTGGATCGGTTCGGTTGGTGCGGTTTAAAACATAACGATTGTACCGAACAATTTTAAGCATAAAAAAAAAATAAAAAATTGAAGTTCCAAAATAACATTGTAGTACCAACAAAAATTATTTATCCAAAATAACATTATAGTAACTTACAATTTTAAATATATAAAAAAATTGAATTTTCAAAATAACATCACGGTACCGATAAAATTTGTTTATTTAAAATAACATTACAACACCAAAATAAAATTTCAGTACAAAAAATAAAAACAACTTGAAGTTCGATTAATTTGGTCGACTGACTTGGTAATTGGGCATGTATATTGGAATATAAATATATTTTCTTTTACGATATTGGAATATAAATATATAATAGTAACTTAATGCGGTTTTTGCGGTTATCCGCGGTTTTTGCGGTTTGCGGTTTTGCGGTTCAGTAAGAAAGCCATCCAAATACATCCAAACCAAATGCGGTTTTTGCGGTTTTCGGTTTGGTTTGGTTCGATTTGCGGTTTTACTTTTGGATTGGTTCGGATACGATCACCCCTAATTTGAGGCAATCCTCACCTTACAAGCCGGTTTTGTAGAGGGTTGAGTTAGGCCAACTCTGAATTCTAAGAGTGACCAATGTTCAATTACAAAAGTAGAATGCTAAACAAACCAATTACAAAAGTTGAACTTATGAATATTTTCTGAGAATCAAACTTATGAATATTTTATTATCTTAAAATATGAAATGGCCCATGCTGCTGGATTTGGTTTATGCAGGAAAGAGCAACACAACCACGGTTATCGCCATAGCAGTACCAGTCGTTGCTGTTATGGTGCTCATCATTATATGCATCTATTTAAGAGTAAGGAAGCCAAGGAAAAAGTTTAAAAGTAAGTTGAACTGTTGATTTGCCATGACTTTACTATTTTCTGCACAATGTTAGTTTAATTTAAACTGCAATGAATTTTATTGTAAATGTTAGTCTCATATTACATGAAAACTTCTATAATTGAACTTGTTCCCTTGTGAAGCACAAGAAGATAATGAAGATGATGAAATTGAAATTTCTGAGTCATTGCGATTCAACTTCGACACAATAAGAGATGCAACTAAATGACTTTGTTGAATCTAATAAACTTGGACAAGGCGGATTTGGGATTGTTTACAAAGTAAGATAACACTATTTAATACAGTACCATTTAATACTCATATACTTGTTGAAAACTTACTATTCATGACTCTAACAAATTTTTAGGGTAGGCTCTCCACTGGACAAGAGATTGCAGTCAAAAGGTTGTCAAAGAATTCAGGTCAAAGAGATCTAGAATTTAAGAATGAAGTACTTTTAGTAGCTAAGCTTCAGCATCGAAGTTTAGTTCGGCTACTCGGTTTCTGTATAGAAGGAAGAGAAAGACTGCTTGTCTATGAGTTTGTTCCTAATAAGAGTCTTGATTACTTCATTTTTGGTAGGTTTTAATAAACGTTGAACTGAAATGCATCTGTTTTACTTTAGTTGAGGTTGAAGACTAAGCTTAATTACATAGTTCTAAGATTCATATATCTTTTTGTATGTTTCTATGCAGATCAAGCCAAGAGAGCACACTTAAATTGGGAAATAAGGTATAAAATCATTGCAGGTACTGCTCGAGGAATTCTTTACCTTCATGAGGATTCTCGGTTACGTATTATCCATCGTGATCTCAAAGCAAGCAACATTCTTTTAGATGAAGAGATGAATCCAAAGATAGCAGATTTTGGCATAGCTAGATTGTTTGGTGTAGGCCAAACTCAAGAAAATACAAATAGAATTGTGGGAACCTAGTACGTACGCAAAAGTATTCGCTGTTTGTTAATATCATACACCTAAGATACCTGACTATGAAAAGATTTTGTATAACTGAGAATAATTATTCACAATGTTTGTAGCGGATATATGGCACCTGAGTATGCAATGCATGGACTGTTTTCAGTGAAGTCGGATGTATTTAGTTTTGGCGTATTGATTCTTGAGATTATAAGTGGCTACAAAAATAGTTGCATTCAATGTGGGGAGAGTATGGAGTATCTACTGAGCTTTGTAAGTAAAATAGTCCTTTGATTTCTTTCCATCATATCTTCTTTGTGGTCAGAACTCAGAAGTATGGAATTGATTGTTTTTACAGTGTGTTAGATTACATTACTTTAGAAGTGGAATGACATGTAACTTACAGTACATTTTGAAATTTTTTGTAGGTATGGAGAAATTGGAGGGAAGAGTCCCCAACAAATGTTATAGATCCCACATTAAACAATGATTCAGTAAATGAAATTATTAGATGCATCCATATTGGGTTACTATGTGTTCAAGAAAATGCAGCTAGCAGGCCAAATATGGCTTCTGTTGTACTAATGCTTAATAGTCATTCTCTCACTCTTTCAAGACCTTCAGAACCTGCATTTTATGTAGACAGTGGTGCCGGAGGCCTTCAAGATAACATGATGCAGTCTTGCGAGTATAGTTTAATTCAAGAATCGATAAATGAGGCTTCGATTACCGAGCCATATCCTCGCTAGATTGTGATCATAAAGGTGATAGCCATAAGACATATATAGTCAATTCAATTTTAGAATAAAAAGTTGAATTCCTCAACCAAGATTGGTATATATACGAATAGAAACAAACACATTTAAGTGCTTGTTTGGTTAATAGCTTTTCAAATTATTGATTGATCCAATGTGATAGTAACTTTTTGTTAGATCTTTGTGTTAGGGGTCTGCTGTAGATAATTTGAACAAGAAGATGAAGAATAATATGATAAAAGTTGCATATAAATTTCAAAGAGTGAAGATAATCATACCCCTTGATGAAGATAATCAATTCCCTTGAAAGATATTCTGCAATGTTAACAATATCTATGATTCATTCTTGTGCGCAAAAGGTTGCAAGACTAAATCAAGAGACATCAAGAGACTTAGGGCTTGTTTGATTGAGTTTTTGTTTTTAGTTTTTAAAAACTCTTTTATAAATCAATTTTAGAAAGAAAAAGAAAAAAAAGTTGTTTGATAATTCTATTTTCAAAAACTATTTTGGAAAAGAGAAAATGAAAAAACTTGTTTGGTAAAATTATTTTTAAAATATGTTCTATTATTATTCTAAAACCTTTTCTATTAAAAAATGAGTAATTTTTAAAACTATTTTTTTTGTTTAAAATAAAGTACTGATTTTTATTATAAAAAAAATCAGATTTTTTTTATAAAAATAAAACAAAAAGCATACATATATATATATATATATATATATATATATAGGGGTTTTCTAACTTAGACCCTAGTTAGGTCTATGTTAGCAAGGTGCACCTTTTGAGTTGGACAAAAATACCCATTTTTTTTTTTTGAAACAATAGAGCAACTGGGGCATGTACGTAATTTGCATCATAAAAATACCCTTTTTTTTGTTTTGAAACAATAGAACAACTATTACATTTTTTAAATTTCTTCCAAATTTTGACCTCATTTTACGTGCGAATCGAACGCCGATTTCAAAAAATAATACCGGAAACCTTTGTAAAATTGAAAAACGATCAAAATCCATATAAGGAACGTCGAGTTTCGTTGAGTATTGAGGGAGATCGAACCGGGTCAAAAACCGGGTCGCACGACCCGTTTCTGCATAAAACGGGTGGGAGGGACGATGAACAGTGCGCGTCGCCCACGCCCACTCTCACCGGCGGCGCGTGGGGGCGCGTGCGGCCTCAGGGAGGCTCTATTTTTTTTTTTTTCATAATAAAATAGTAGATAATATTCTGGAAATTTTAGTATATTGTATGAAATTTTTGGAGACACGAAACTATTTTTAGTTAATTAAATGAGTAAAAAGGTAATTAAAAATATTATAATTCCATAAAAAATTTCCAAAATTTTATGTAAAGTACTATGAATTATTTAGAACCCTCTTGTGTACCTCACTCTCCCTAGTTCAAGTCATGAAATTATTTTCACAAATTCCGCTGATTATTTAAAACCATTTAACAAATAATAATAATAATTTCATAGATTTGTACTCTGAAACCAATTGTGTTTTTATTTGTTTCTAATAAAATATTAGATAATATTCTGGAACTTTTGGTATATTTTATGAAATTTTTTGAGACCTGAAACTATTTTTCGTTAATTAAATGAGATAAAACAGTAATTAAAAACTATTGTTTGCTTCTGAAACCATTTAGCTGGAAGAATGGTTTCAGAGAGTTATACTGTGAAACCATTCTAGCAGTAAAATGGTTTCAGAAGCAAACAATTAAAAATCAACTCCCCTGAAACCATTCTATCAGTGAAATGGTTTCAAAGTACAACGCTCTGAAACCATTGTACCAGCTAAATGGTTTCAGAATGGTTTCAGAAGCAAACAATTAAAAAATTACTCACTGAAACCATTCTACCAGTAAAATGGTTTCAGAGAGTTATACTGTGAAACCATTCTACCAGCTAAATGGTTTCACAGTATTATATAAAGATAATTAAAGGTAGTGAAAAATTGAGTTTTTTTTTTGTGTCCAAATCAAACGAACCAAGTCTCTATTTGTAGACAAAAAAAAATTATGAATTTTGGTATAAAAATAAAAAAATTAAAAATTAATTTACAACGAAATAATTGAGTTTAAAGTATTAAATGAAAAAAAAACACGCCAACCACCCAGCAGTTGACACGTGTCCTGCTTTTTTAAAATGAAATTTTCTCTCTCCAGGCGCAGATCTAGTGTGGTGCACGCGCTGGCTTATCATGGAGATGGATGATCTGGACTGTCTGATTGATCCGACAACCATGATGAGATCATCTCTTGGCCGTCTGATGGAGATCAACGGTCTGTAACGGTGGTCCTGCGGTAGGCGCGCGACACTGGATCAGCGCCAATATGTTTTTTTTTTTTTTTTTAAAAAAAAGAAAGGGTATTTTTGTCCAACTCAAAAGGTGCACCTTGCTAATTTAGACCCAACTGGGTCTAAATTAGCAGCCCCATATATATATATATATATATATATATAAACATGATGTATGAGTCAACTACTAGGATATGCAATGTTAAAAGTTTGATCCACATAGTTGATTTGGTCTTTTCTCACGACATGACTCAAAACGTTTTTGGTAAGCTCATTCTTGCACGACTCAAATTGTCGTCTCATACGCACGACATCTTTATTCCAAGCGGTGATCATTCATTTTGTTGAGGTTTTTTTTATATCTTCTTTTCCTATCTTTTTATAGCAAACGGTGGCATCCAAAAACAACAATTTTACATCAAGCAATCTATATTATTTATAGAGTATTATATTTTGTATAAATTTTTAATAGATTGAAAATGAGTCAAGTCGAACTCTTCTGAGCTTGACTCGATTCAATAAAAATTGGTTCCACTCAAAACTTAGTTTGAGTTCGACATGAATCATTTTTTTCAACTTAAGTTCGGCTTGTTTAAAATTTACAAACAATTCGGTATTTATTATAAGAGAAATAATTTTTTAGATTCATAGAATATTTAATGTATTTGATTCGTAATATAAACTAGAGACTGAAATTAATCATCGCTAACGGTATCCGTACCAATATCATGGTTAGTTTGTGAAACATCAAACATATAAACCTAAAAATGATTTTTTTTCCCGATGATAAGTGTCTTGGACCGGGCTTAGACGCCCGGATACCAAAATACTACGAGCAACCGCTACCGAGAAAGCCCTAACGCAACAATGCTCGACGACCTGTTCGACACACCAACAGTCACAATACCTACGCGTATTGTAACGGCCGTTAACCGGAATGATGAGCATTAACTGCTCATCATAGCTTTCCAGCCATTTTTCGGCAGCCACTTGATGGTCATTAATGTCATCAAGGGCCTTGACCTAGCACTGGGGCCTATATATACCCAACTCCTTGCCATTCCTCGATGTACGTATACTTTAGCACAGAAAACCTTCACTTCACCTCACTGACTTGAGCGTCGGAGTGCCTGCAGGCCCTCCGCTTCAACAAGGGCTCACACGAGCGAAACATCGGCACGGTCGTCCTTTCTGATTAAGTAAGATCAATAAGAACAGGTAAAAATATATATATTTTTTTTTATATCTGTAAAAATATTATTTATTGATAAATCAAATTAGATACATATTCCTAAATAACTGTTTAATTAATTATCAATTATAAAAGGAAATTCAATCTGTTTTAAAGAGGTCGTGCGTTGTCGTGCTTGGAACTTGTCGTTCCATTTAGCAATGCTCATTTTTTATTTAAGGAAACGGGTCAATTACTTAATTAATTTTGACGTGTGTTCGACGCACAAGACAAGGAGAATGAATAAACCGCGTAGTTAGTTAGTATTTTAGTAGTCATAATAACAACTCATGCATGATGCATCCATGAAGCAACATCATCTAAGTTACTTTCATTTCCTTTAAGCTACTTTCCATAAACAAAATCATAATATTAGTACTAATAGCAACTCTATTATATCCAAAATCAAAATCAACTATAAGCCACTAAGTTTAAGTTTAAGTTAGTCTAGCGGTGGTGGTGATGGATTTGGGTAGTACGCTGTAGGTTTTGAGTTCGATTCCCAGCTCATTGTATACAAAAAAATCAAAATCAACTATGGCTCTGCATATAGTTTCCTTTCTCCTCCTAATCATATTTTTTTCATCAACAAAATTAGCCAATGCTGCAAACAACACACAAAACTTCCACTACTTTTGTAATTTCAACAACAGAGGTAACTATACAGCCAACAGCATCTACCACACAAACCTTAACACCATTTTGTCCACTCTCACTTCCAACACAAAAATCAACAACTACGGTTTCTATAATTTCTCAAACGGCGAAAACACAAACAAAGTAAACGCGATTGGTCTTTGCAGAGGCGATGTTAAACAAAATGAGTGTCTTAGTTGTCTCAAAAGTTCAAGCAACAATCTAACACAGCTTTGTCCAAACCAAAAAGAAGCTATTGGTTGGTATGAAGACGAAAAATGCATGTTACGTTATTCTGACCGATCGATTTTTGGTTTATTGGAAACAGGACCGGCATATTATGCACACAATATGTTAAATGCAAGTGATTTGAGTGAGTTCAATCAAGTTGTCCGCAACTTGCTTGATAATTTGACTAGCAGAGCTTCGTCTGGTGATTCTCGTTTGAAATATGCCGCGGATAGTGCACGCGGTCCTAATGATCAAACTATATATGGTCTTGTTCAGTGTACGCCGGATTTGTCTGAGTCAGATTGCAATTCATGTTTGGTTCAATCTATTGCAATAATACCAATTGATTGTTGTAAAGATAAGATTGGTGGAAGAGTTGTTAGGCCTAGTTGTAACATGAGATTTGAAACATCTTTCCTCTTCTATGATCCTACAACACCACCGTCACCCCCACCACCACCACCACCTCCTTCTCCTCCTCCTCCTCCTCCTCCTCCTCCTCCTCCTCCTCCTCCACCTCCAGGTACTTGTTATTATGTTAAAATATCTTCTTAGTTAACTTATGAAAATAAGCTGAAAATAGCTTTAGAACATGTCATAAGTTATGTTCATAAATTCTTCAAAATAGTCTCATAAGTATTTATGTCAATAAATAACCTCAAATAAGTCAATCTAAACAGACTCTTAGTCCCTAAACCAATATTTTGGGTCTATAGGTATCTATGAAGCACAGACACTTATATTTGTCAGTGTCGGTTGACACGTGTCCAACACGGGGACGCGCCTAATTCGAGATGTATATGTGCCTTTATAATTAACTATAGGTAACACATTTTCAAATATTGTGATTTAGATGTCTTCTAATGAACTTGATAACATTTTATTCTGGATTTGGTTTATGCAGGAAAGAGCCACACTATCACTATCATTGCCATAACAGTACCAATTGGTTCTGTTATGGTGCTCATTTTAATCTGCCTCTCTTTAAGAGTAAGGAAGCCAAGCAAAAGGTTTAAAAGTAAGTTGAAGTATTCATTTACCATTACTTAATTATTATTATTGTTTTTACAGTAATTCTATTTTTATAATGATAGAGTCTCATATAACATGAAACTTTTTATAATTTAACTTGTTCTCGTGTGAAGTTGAAGAAGAAAATGAAGATGATGAGATTGAAATTTCTGAGTCATTGCAATTCGACTTTGACACAATAAAAGAGGCAACAGATGACTTTTCTGATTCTAATAAACTTGGAAAAGGTGGATTTGGGACTGTTTACAGAGTAAGATAACACTATTAAATATCAATTAATACTAAGATACTTGTTAAAAACTTACTATTCTTGACTAACATATATATATATATATATATATATATATATATATTTTCAGGGTAGACTCCCCAATGGTCAAGAGATTGGTGTCAAAAGGTTGTCAAGGGATTCTGGCCAAGGAGATTTAGAATTTAAGAACGAAGTGCTTTTAGTGGCTAAGCTTCAACACCGAAATTTAGTCAGACTACTCGGTTTTTGTATCGAAGGAAGAGAAAGACTACTTGTATATGAATTTGTTCATAATAAGAGTCTTGATTACTTCATTTTTGGTAGGTTTTAATATATGTTGAACTGGAACATATCTCTATTTCTTTAGTTGTGATTATATACTAAGCTTAAATACCTAGTTCTAAGACTCATATCTCTTTTGTACATTTCTATGCAGATCAAGCTAAGAGAGCCGACTTAAATTGGGAAATGCGCTATAAAATCATTTTAGGTATTGCTCGAGGAATTATTTACCTTCATGAGGATTCTCGGCTACGCATTATCCATCGTGATCTTAAAGCAAGCAACATTCTCTTAGATGAAGAGATGAATCCAAAGATAGCAGATTTTGGAATGGCCAGACTATTTGATGTGGACCAAACTCAGGAAAATACAGATAGAATTGTTGGAACCTAGTAAGTATTTTAAAGTGGTATTGGTTGGTTTTAATATCATTAACTAAGGATATGCATGACTATGAAAAAAATTGTTTGTATAGTGGATATATGGCACCTGAGTATGCAATGCATGGACAATTTTCAGTGAAGTCAGATGTATTCAGTTTTGGCGTATTGATTCTTGAGATTATAAGTGGCCACAAAAACAGTGGCATTCGTCGTGGTAGTACTACAGAGTATCTACTAAGCTTTGTAAGCAGTCTTTTCAGTTTTTCCCATGATATCTTCCTTGTCATCCGAAGTATAGAATTATAACATTAAGTATAGATTACATTAAGTTGAACGAAATCTAACTTACGATACATTTTGCGTACGGGAAAATTCTTGTAGGTATGGAGAAACTGGAGGGACGGATCGCCAACAAATATTATAGATCCCACATTAAACAATGATTCAGTGAATGAAATAATGAGATGCATCCACATTGGACTACTATGTGTTCAAGAAAATGCAGCTACTAGGCCAACTATGGCTTCTGTTGTACTAATGCTTAATAGTCATTCTTTCACTCTTTCAATACCTTTAGAACCTGCGTTTTACGTAGAAAGTGGAGCTGAAGACTTTCAAGATTACACGACAAAATCATCAGAGTATAATCCAGTTCAAGGATCAGTAAATGAGGCTTCGATTACAGAGCCATATCCTCGCTAGATTTTGATCATATCGATGATAGCCATAATACATAGTCGATTTGATTTCATAATAAAAAATTGAAGTCCTCAACCAAGATATGATATATATATATATGAATTAGGAACACATATAAGTGCTTATTATAATAGTTTACAAAGTTCGATCCAACAAAAAAAAACTTTTTCGTAGCCAAACATGTAGTTTGTATTTCCAACGTTAGCTCATAGTCACCGCACATAAGCATTGCGAATGCAATGTTGCGCAGCGCGAGTGTCTTAGCAAAGACAAAATCAAGCCAAACTTGCTATCCAAGATTTAAGATTTTGATTCAAATGTAAGTAGATGATAATTATATCTCAAAACGGTTGGACTTCTTCATAGTCGCTAAGCATAAGTGCTACAGTTTCTGCACTAGTGTTACATCTTCTCGGACATAAATCACATGTTACTTCTGTTGGGTCAATCAAGAGGGACAGCTGAGAGACCATCCACATTGGGCTCAAGAACAACTATACAAGTGAGTTGGATACCACACTCTTACCCAAAACCTTAAGGTGTTAGGTTTATGGGTCTCATCACTTATAAAGTGTTCAACCTCCACTTTTCTAAGCAATGTGAGACTTTTCTAAGCAATGTGGGTCTCCTCACTTATAAAGTGTTCAACCTCCCCACTTATTATGATTTTTATTTTCGTAACCTTCGGATACGTGTTTAGCATGCATTTCTCTTTCAAATATTAGTTGTTTTGGTTAAATAATTTCAATAAAATTTAAATTATCGAAAAAAATTGGGAGGTCAAAATTGCATTTCTCCTCACTTAAATAAGGTGTTTGTTGGAATTGCCTTGAAATTATGATCAGAAAAAAAAAAAAAAAAAAAGGTTGAGCTGCTGCCTCCTGCGCGAGGCGCAGCTGTGATACGCAGGTGGAGCTTTAGCTCCTGCCTCCTGCGCGAGGCACAACCTTCACGAGCCTATTTATAGGCAATGCGTTTTTTTGACTTTTTTAAGAGGTTTTTAGGGTTTCTGAAACCAACAAAATACTATGGTTTATAAGAGAACTTCTCTTGGGCAAACACTAGGGTTGGGATTGATCCATCACCTTGGGAAACACTTTCATATTGAATTTCTTGGTCATGGAAAGAAATTCGGGCTTAGGGTAGAATTAGGATCAAGACTAATTCTTGTAACTCTTTTGGAGAATTTCTTTGTAACAAGTACTTCAAGCTTGATAGTGGAACGAAGAGCTGCTCTCTCCCCCAAACTAGGTCATTATTGGACTGAACTGGATAAACGATTTTATTGTGTCCTTTTCTTTCTCGCTGTTTATCCTTGTTTTGTGATTATTATTGCCGTTCACTTAATTTGATTGCTTAATCGTATTTGCTCCACACATCAAATTTATTGGTGTGATTCAATCGAATTCACAACAGTGTTAGGTTTATAGGTCTCCTCACTTATTAAGCGAGAAAAGTCCCACATTGCTTATCTACTTTTTTACAAAATTATTAAGCCAGCGAGTGCTTGGCCCAACAAAATAAACAAAATTATTAGTAATTTTTTTTTGACAAAAACAAAACAAAATTATTATTAACTGGTAAGACCAAATACTTAACTAAGGATATTATAATCATCTACTAATTTCTTGACCGGTGGTAACACACTCTATGAATTTTATAAATAAATCATGTAAAACTAGTTCAAAAGTGCATGCCGTCTACTTTCGGATACCTTATAGGTATGTTGTGGACTAATTTATGTCTCAGTTGTCTTGATTTATTCTAGAATATCTAGTTAGTGGAAAAATCAAGAAAATGATGTTTTGCTAATGAAAGTCAAAACTTCAAACAATGACTATTAGTTTTCACACTGAACTCTTGCTTATATATCACTAAATCTATATACAGGAGGAGAAATATGTTCTTGAATGATATTTAATTATTATAATTTTTTAAATGACATTGAAGACCAAAAATATCACAATAACAACCACTGTGTATAGCCCTTTCCTTTATATACCTACCAACAACCATATAGTTGTCAATATTAAATGATATTCATTTACAATTATAAATTCACAAAAAATTACAAACCAACCAGAAACTTCAATTTTTGGTTCCAAGAGGAAAATCAATATGACTATTATTCCTTCCTTACTTTGCTCTCTCCAAATTCTCCTAATCATAATTTTCACATCTCAAACCAAAGCTGAACCAGTATTCGATAAAATAAACTTATACCACTACAATTGTGATAATAGTAACAATAGAGGCAACTTCACAACCAATAGCACCTATCACAAAAACCTCAACACACTTTTATCCACCCTCACTTCCAACACACAAATCAACTATGGTTTCTACAATTTTTCTCACGGCGAAAACCTCGACAAAGTCTACGCAATTGGACTATGTCGAGGTGATCTTTTCCCGAACAATTGTCTAAGTTGCCTCGGAAGTGCTAGTGCAAATCTTACACGTGTTTGTCCAAATAAAAAAGAAGCGATTTTTTGGTCTGAAGATGAAAAATGCATGTTGCGTTATTCGGACCGATTAATATTAGGCGTCATGGAAGATAGTCCTAAGTTTGCTTCGAGTAACGATAATGATTCGGTTGATGTTGTTTTGTCCAATGAAGTTGTTAAAAATTTGTTGGGAAATTTAACAAGTAGAGCTATGAAAGGTGATTCTAGTCTTAAATACGCTGCATCAAGTTTACCTGGTCCTAAGTATGAGGTTATATATGGTTTAGTTCAGTGTACACCTGATTTATCTGAGAGTGATTGTAATTCATGTTTGGGTGAGAGTCTTTTTCAACAAATTCCCAGTTGTTGTAAAAATAAGATTGGTGGAAGAGTTGTTAGGCCTAGTTGTAATATGAGATTTGAGACCTTTCTTTTTTATGAACCTAGAGCATCGCCGCCGCCGCCACCACCATCTCCTCCTCCGCCCGCCACTATCGGTAGCAACACTACCTCACAAGGTACTTTACTTTCTACATATTTATTCTGAAACTCTTTTTTTTTTATTGGATGAAATTCATTTTAGATTCTACTATATATTTTAGGAATAGATATCCTGCATAAAGTGATACGATCAATGTGAATTTTATCTCATAAAAAAAATGAATGTTAAAATCACTAGTACAGAAAACACTTTTTACATCTGGCCAAAACCCCATTTTACATCTGAACTCAGACAGAGGTAGACGTACAAGAAGTAGTAAGTTTACGCTTTTTACATCTGACATTCGCCAGATGTAAAATTATCCCCTTTTACCTCTGTTCTCGTGTTTCAGCTGACCAATTTATTTATTTTAATTAAATTGGATCTTTTACATCTGACCAAGTCCACCAGATGTAAAATAGTAACTTTATTTAATTTATTTTTTTTTCAAAATCCTACGTTTTTTATTTATTTATATATTTTAAATCCTATTTTGTAATTAAAAAAAACTAAAATAGCATTACAATTCAACATTCAACCAAAATACAATTACATAATATGATCAAATGTCATTAAAGCAAAATACCAAGTCATTACAATTCAAGCAAAATACCAAGTCATTACAATTCAACCAAAATACCAAGTCATTCATCCGAAATGTTAATTCAACATTCAAGCAAAATACCAAGTCATTACAATTCAAAACATCATAATTAATATGAATCCATTGTAACATCACACAAATTAACCTAGCTAGCTCCTAAGCCTCATCATCGACATCATAATCTACCTCAGGATTATATAGGTCAAGAAAACAAGTTGCCCAGCTCAAGTTCATAACTGACAGCACCACCGGCACAACAACTAGTATTTGTCCAAAGGTGTGCATCTGCTGAACCTGTTAAATAATTGAATACTGGCATGAGATCCAGGATTTAACCATGCAGACTTTGCTTGAAGAGAAATTACAAAAGAAATGAAGCATTATCCAGATTCCCAAACAAGACTACAATATCTATCACAAACATGTTAAAAAAAATTGACTACACATTTGCCTTTAATATAGATAGAAAACCTATACAAATAGTTGTGTGATCAAAGTATATAGTTGTGTGACCTGCTCACTCCTAACACATCTCAAAATAAACCAAATGGAAAAACGTACTACTACATTTAAATACCAGCCCCTGCACCTAATTTTTTTTGGTCAAAATCCCACCTTCTTCCCCACACGAAAACCACAAATTACTCCCCTACGGTACATCATACTTATAAATAGATATTGAGAAAGTGATCTTGTAAGCAATAAATGGATCTAAGTTCTGGGCCAATTATCATGGAAGCAAATATGTAGCTACATTAACAGACCAAAATTCCAGTATAAAGATGTCTGCTACAAAGCACCGGGCACAAGACAATTATTAAATTATAAGTGTATCAGCAGTTATTACCTGATCAAAGTGCAAGTAAGCATGGTAAAACATGTACACGAACAAAAGTATTCTAGCAACCTGCAGACGGACCACATTTCGGTAAGCATGTCCCAGAAGATAAGAATGGGAATTCAACACGAAATCTGATTCACAATGGGTGAAAAAAATATATTTTAAACTGTAATGACTTGACCTACCAGCCAACCAATGAATATTACAACCCCATTGATGAGATACACTTTTGACCTTTTCATTCCAGCTACATCAAGATACCTTCACAAACAAAATATGGATATCATCAACAAATTAAAAAAATTCATGACATATCGGAGTTCAAATTTAAGTGCAAGATTACCATCTCAAATTGACTCCGGGAGTTGTTGTCTCGGAGATGAGGACCATGTAGGTGTACAGCTGCCCTTCTCCACTCAACATTGAATAGGCTACTGCTACTAAAGAAAGCAGATGATGAATCACCTGAATCAATGTTAATATGAAGTCACGTTAAATCATCTCCAGCTAGGTTTTGATCAAGTGAACAATCTTAAATTCGAAAGAGTCTTCAGCTAGATAAATTATGAACGTCAAAAGATATTTACAATCCTATTAAGCCTATTCCTCAAAGGACTGCAAAATACATAACCATACTTGCTATCTAATACTACTATATATATATATGGCATAGTGAAAACCTGGACAAAGCTTATTATAAAAGAAAGTGCTTCATCTACAAAGGTAATTCCACCACAATATTATTTGAAATGTGGTGACACATGATCTAAAAACAAGATAGAGCTACTAATGGTGCAAACTAAATCCAATGTTAGTGAGTTTGATTTTATGTGGTATCAACACGAAGATAATGGATTGAGGGTTGAGAAATCACACCTTAGGAGATACAGCTCGGGCAAATTTAAGTTGACACATTCCACATGCCCTTCGTACATTTGATAATCTTTTCATAATCTGGCACTTCTTTTGGTCCAAGGAAATATCAGAAACTATCATAGTCTCCAAAACCATACCATTTCGAAAAGCATACTTAATAAATAGTTCATCTTGTAGTCCCTGAAATCCTTGAAATTTAATGAACTTAAGGTGGGATACAAGACAACTGTGAACACATCGCTTGGAGCCCATCTTAGTACTGGTGATTGCTCCTGTAGACAACAAAACACTTGAATAAGATAAAATATTCATTTTCCATACTAACTGCTTTACAGTGCAATAATATGTAATTTCTAATATGAGTACTCTATTTCATAAAAATTGGTTAATTTCACATCAAAGTTATATAGATGAAACTATGCTTTGACTAAACACAAACCTTGTCCTCAACATTATGAATTATAAGAACTTGAAGCATAGGACATTTTTGAAGCAAGCTGATCAAAGACTTGCAGTTAAACAAGTTTCCAATTATCGGGCATAAAGATATATATATATATAAATATAATAAAGTTCAGAGGAATTTATAATGCACCTAGTGAAACTTAGGGACGATAGTTTTTCTAGAACTGCTTCATTGGCCTGTTGTCCTGCTGAAAATAGAATGCCCCCAAACCAGTCACTGAGACATCCATCATCCAAAGTAAAAACAGAACCAGCCATTTCCTGATTCAAATACACATAATTATTCTTCTCCGAGATCTATACCATGACTGTCATTTAGATGCATAATGTTTGTTACAATTTAATCACAGAAACTGATTTGTACCATATCAACTATCAAAGGAACATTTACAGAGTAACCTCATTCAACAAGCTTTCCTGTTATCACTTGGTTACAAAAGCTAGAAACTCGAGTTATGATATCACAATCCAAGTACATTCTTAACATAAAACTCTCAAAGCAACATAACATAGACCAAAATAACCACATACCAAGTACAAAAAAATCACAACAACAACAGAGAAATTTCTAATACTTAACCGGAAAAAAATCACTAAATGGTATAATCATTTTCAACAACTCCTGCAAATATTTTATATTCATTTCCAAACATTCATATCCAGAGATAAAAATTTACCTCATTGATAGCATAGAACTTGACCATTGCTCTTCTTCACCTTCTTTAGCTTCCTCAAAAAATACCTAGTCAAAATCAATAAACTGAAAATTAAAAACAAAAACATTCAACTTCAACTTCAGAAATCTAAAAAATTAATACATCAATCAGAATCCATATACACTGCAGATCTAACTAAAAGAAACCATAAACCTAAAAATGAAAAAAAAAAATTACAATCATCAAAAAATCGAAATGAGATTTATTTTGATTACCAGAATTTGGACTTAGCACGAACTTCATTGGTAGCCCAAAGCTTCATACGAAATTTTTTTGGGTTTGGATCTGATTCCGTTGGGAAACCTCTCCCGACAACCTGGTACTGATGGAACTACAAAACGAAAAACAAACAAACACCGTTTAACAAACATTAAACGAATCAATAGAAAATACGAATAATTTTGTGAATGATGTGTTTAGGGTTTCCGTTCGAGAGTGAGCTTCGCGTGAAAGGGATAGTGAGATTCAGTGAGAGGGAGAGGGAACGAGAGAGATGAGCGAGTTCGAGAGAGTGATGTGAGAGTTCGAGAGATGAGAGGCTCAGTTAGGGTTTTGGTTCAAGAGAGATCAGCGAGAGTGGTGACTGGTGAGGAAATGGCCAGCGCGTTAGTATAATTTCCACTTGAAAGACGTTTTACATCTGGGGGATATTATGGTCAGATGAAAATTTATTTTAGACAATTTTCGCCATAATTACAGGATTGCCACCGCGTTCGGTTATGCTTCTGGTACATTGAAACCAGATGTAAAAAGTTATGTCTATATATTTTTCCCTTCAGTGGATATTAGTACCAGATGTAAATGCTACTCCATATAGCGTTTTACATCTGACATATGCTCGTCAGATGTAAACTACTTGTGTAATATGTCATATTTGTACTAGTGAATAGATTGTTAGAGTGAGTACTCTTTCTTATTATAGTACTTCTATTTTTTATTTAAACAACTTTAATATAGAGGGAATTCTTCTGTACACATTAGTAAAAATATATATGTTTGCATATGGGAGCTTCTATGGTACAATAGGAAGATTAGTATGTACCGGTACAATAAAATGTATTGACCAATAGTTACTTGACATGTGGGAATAGTATTTGACATGTTGTAACAATTAAATTTGACCAATACTTATGTATTTAACACCACAAAATATTTTATTTTATACTTTTCACCCCTCAATTTCCTATTTGATTTCGTTGATTAATCTTCAATTAGGTTTTCAATTTTGAGCAAATGTGAATATGGATTATATGTGAGTTTCCTTTTCAAATTAAACCTTATAATTTCTATTTATTCATTTTCAATTATGTTCTTTCAGATTAAATTAAAACCTAATTTTGTATTTATGGAAAAATTAACTGTCACTATTTTCTTAAATTGATGTGTTCAATTTTAGTTATTATTAGGAGACTATATATATGCAATATTGATGTGTGGAGATTTTCTAAAGATTCATGCGAGATACACGTACAGGGGAGGGGGAGGGGTGTTTATATTACACGAATGATGATTATTTACCTTCAAAACTTTCTAATTATACTGATTATTTGGAGATATATATAGTATTTTTTTTTATTTATATTGTGAAGTATTGTGTGAAGTGTGTTGTTTCCGTTGAAGGTGCAAAAGAGTTTGGCAGAATGTCCCTGATGAAGTTGGGCAGAAATCTTTGATTAAAAAGGAGAGATTTTGAATCTTCTCATGGAAGGGTGGTTAGGTTTAGTAAGGGATAAATTTGTTCTTCAATTGTGTTCTTGAGAGATGAATATAATTGCTTTTTAATTTAAATGATGAAGATCAATTGATTTTTAAAATTACTCCTATTAAATTAAATATTGAAATATAATTTGTATGATTTATGGGGTTAAATTTGTATAGAAAAATGTACCGGTACTATTAGTTTAATTGACTTTTAAAATATAATATATAAATGATGATGTGGACAAAAGTTAATTTTCTATTGGTTGAATCTTTTATAGTACCGGTACATTAAGTTTTAACAAGTGCACCGTAGAATTTTCTTTAATTTATGGTTTTAAATTGTGAATAAATGAAGGGGATGAGATTTTCTCTAATATTGGTTATGCAACGTTTTTTTTTTGTTTTCACCACCAGTCTAGTTTGATTTGGATGTCAGTTATCACATTAAGTGTTTTAGCTTCCTCTCGATCGCAGTTGCGAGTGGTCGAATTGTGGTCATCCTTACTAAGTTCAGCGTCAATTACCACTGAACCAACTAACGATAGGTGGTTATGCAACATTGCAACGTTTTAAATGAACAATTTTCTTGTATAGTCCTAAGAGTCTAAGACCAAATATAAATATTTTGGGCACACTCACTAAAATATTATTTCTATTTTTTAATGATTTTTTTTAGTCTTATTCTTTAATGATTTAGTTATTTAAAAATAATTCTAACCTTATATTTTTGTAACTGTGCTTAAGACTTGTGATCATAAACCAAGGAAGACTACACGTTGTTGAATGGGCATAAGGTTGTCCACGAATATATAATTCTTTTTATTCAAATCTATAATTGAGTGTTATTCAGTATCTATCACCATAGAATATGATGTTTTTGGAGACTTTAAATTGGAAATGGATTTCCTGCTGTTACAGCAGGACGCTGTAACAGCTAGGGACTGTCCGATCATAATCGTGTGGCTGTGATTATTTTGAATAATTTTGTAAATAATTGTTCTGATCCGTCCGATCTGATAATGGATGGCTGAGATGCAAAACAGCGTGAAAACTGTGTGATTCACAACCGCAGGAATCCAGATCCCTTTAAATTCACGCTTAATATGAACAAGTTGATCAAGTGGTGCATGGTGCACCACTTGCCAATAACTCTACGACGAATATAAATTTTATAAAATCTACCGTTGGATTGAAAGTTTATATCACATAGATTATCCATATAAATTTTTAGAAAAATTGAAAATCATTTGATATGTTATTGAGACCCATCAAAATTAACGGCTTTTGAGTTTTTATTAAATACCGTTAATTTTGACGGGTCTCAATAACATATCAAATTATTCTCAAATTTTCTAAAAATTTCTATGAATGATCTATGTGATATAAACTTTCAATCTAACGGTGAAATTTATAAAATTTGTATTCGTCGTAGAGTTATTGAGAAGTGGTGCACCATGCACATGCACGAGAACTTGTTGATGATAGAAGTGGCGTTAAATTCATTAGAGTCCAAATTAGCTGCTACTAGATTTTTCTGCGTTGATTATTTTAATACATATGGTCCAACAGGGAGAAATTTGGTTTGTGCAGGAAAAAGCAACAAGAATAGTATCATTGGCATAGCTGTAGGAGTACCAATTGCTATCGTTGTTATGGTCTTCATTTTTATCTTTATCTATTTAAGAAGACTAAGGAAGCCAAAGAAAAGGTTTCAAGGTAATGTGTATTTTAATTCCTTCTTTTAATTTGTGCAAAGGGTTTGAGCACATTTTAAATTTTATGGTCATGTAATGCAATTTTGCTTATAAAAATAGTATAAGTTTTATAACCTATGACAAACTTTTTTATCGGTTCGATGTAGAAATTCAAGAAGAAGAAGATGAAGAAGACAAAATTGAGATTTCCGAATCCTTGCAATTCGACTTCAACACCATATGTAATGCTACAAATGACTTCTCTGATTTTAATAAACTTGGAGAAGGCGGATTCGGGATTGTTTACAAAGTAAAATAGCATTGTTAAACATTTCTATACCTTAATAGAAATATGTTTTACTCTTAATATACTTGTTTTGAAAACTTATCATTCCTAAAATAGTTATATCCATTTTCAGGGTAAGCTTGCCAATGGAGAAGAGATTGCTGTCAAAAGGTTGTCGACGACATCTGGACAAGGAGATTCAGAGTTTAAGAACGAGGTGGTTTTAGTGGCTAAACTTCAACACCGAAATTTAGTTAGACTACTCGGCTTCTGTCTAGAAGGAAGAGAAAGAGTACTTGTATATGAGTTTGTTCATAATAAAAGTCTTGATTACTTTATTTTTGGTAAGTTTGTTCATAATAACCTCATTTTTTGTATGAGGTTGTGGTTGAATACTAATCTTAGTTACAAAGATTCAAGTGGTTGTGTGTGTTATATGCAGATCGAGCTAAGAGAGCACAATTAAATTGGCAATTGCGGTACAAAATCATTTTAGGTATTGCTCGAGGCATTTTATACCTTCACGAGGATTCTCGACTACGCATTATTCATCGTGATCTCAAAGCAAGTAACATTCTCTTAGATGAAGAGATGAATCCTAAGATAGCCGATTTTGGCATGGCAAGACTATTTGTTGTGGACCAAACTCAGGAAAACACAAATAGAATTGTGGGAACCTAGTAAGTATTCAAAATAAGTATCGGTTGTTATTGATATCATCATTAGCTAATTAGCAAATGCAAATTGGTAAAAAAAAAACTTACACAATTGAGAATTTTGTTGGTTAATTTGAGGTTACATGTCCATATTGTTATGTAGTGGATATATGGCACCTGAGTACGCAATGCACGGACAATTTTCAGTGAAGTCAGATGTCTTTAGCTTTGGTATATTGGTTCTTGAAATTATAAGTGGTACAAAAAACAGTCGCATTCGTGATGAGGAAAATGAAGAGTATCTCTCGAGCTTTGTAAGTCGTACTTTTCATTCCAATATCCTATCTTCTCTATCATTAAAAACATTGAATTATAATATTTGTTTGTAAATTTAAATTAGTTTAGAAGTGTAAATTAATGTGTAATTATATCTAAATTTGTATTGTAATTGGATTTGGGCACATTTGTGTAGGCATGGAGAAATTGGAAGGAAGGGAGTGCAACAAATATCATAGATCCAACATTAAACAATGATTCAAGAAATGAAATAATTAGATGTATCCACATTGGATTACTATGTGTTCAAGAGAATATAAGTAGTAGACCAACAATGGCTTCTGTTGTAGTGATGCTTAATAGTCATTCTGTCACTCTTCCAATGCCTTTGGAACCTGCATTTCATATGGATTGTGGAAACTCTGAAGATATGAAATCATGGGGTCATAATTCATCAGCTCAAGAATCACTCAATCATGCTTCAAATACAGAGCTATATCCTCGCTAGCTAGCTACCTGGAATTTTAATGCTAATGCCAATTATGATAGCCATAATACATACATAATAGTCCATTAATAAAAATTGAGTTGAGTAAGAAACTACCTTCCAATGCTCTCCAAAGTGTACTGTAGAGATTGATTTGTTGGCTCACTTGCATTTATTTATGCACATAAAGAGGAAAATTTAGTACTAGAGCGGTAGTAGTTTACTTATTTGCCCAATTATTATTTTTACTTTAATAATAATTTAATAGTAAAGAATAAAAATATAAAAACAATGTTTTACTTTTACACCGTTGTTAATTCACTTCCTAGATTTCAGCTAAAAAACTCAATTTTATTGGTCGAAACATATTATTCTCTTCATCCCAATTTGAGT
The DNA here is from genome assembly GCF_020283565.1 of Trifolium pratense. Taxonomy (NCBI): domain Eukaryota; kingdom Viridiplantae; phylum Streptophyta; class Magnoliopsida; order Fabales; family Fabaceae; genus Trifolium; species Trifolium pratense. The sequence continues at coordinate 41,387,391 of NC_060059.1, read as the reverse complement.
GACACAGTTAGGAATGACGACGAATGCCCACGAGTGCGAATTTTACACTACCCAAACTCACGTCCGAAATCACCACACCCAAACTCAAATCAATAGGATGTTTGGTTGCAAAACGAACTCACGGTCACATCCATTGGGTTTAGGTTTTTTCACTCAAACTCGCAACGCATTTTGTACTACTTTGCAAATTTAATTAAACAATGTATGTCAAGCCAATTAGCAAAACATATTGTAAACTTAAGCAAAAACAATGGAATTGAAACATATTGTCAATCGGTTAGCAAACTATATGTTGTAAATTTAAGCAAAACATATTGTCATTGATGGGAATTAAAACAAAACATGATCTGTCATTTAAAAATGCAAAATATAGATAATTTAACATATATTCGGGTGGGTGTTCGGGTTTTGGGTGTGAAATGAGTGATCCCAAACTCACATCCGTGGTATCGGGTGTTACCAGAACCCAAACCCAATCAACTCGAGTTTCGCCCGTTGATTTGGGTTTGAGTTCGGGTGAATCTTTTGAACTTGAGTTAAAAATTTCCATCAACTCGGATTTCGACTGTGTCACTCATTTTGAGATGGAGGTGCATCACGTTCTTCTACAATAATTAAACCACTATAATGGTTCTTGAAATAACTTTATTCACGAAACAAAAGTTTAATTTACTGAATTAAACCATTGAAACACAATTACGTAAACAACATGTATAAACAAAAACTAATAAGCCCCTTCACAAAGACATTTCAATCCCTGCCAAGTGCCACTGATCGATTGCTTACCATTAACATTTTGTCTAAAGCTTATTTTACCAATGGTAACACAACACTAACACAATTACACAACAAAGTAGATTATTTTAGCAACGGTATTTTTGTCTAATAAGAGTAAAATGGAGAAAACGTTTTCTTTCTTACAATATTGCTTTGGCAAGATTTGGCAACACAACACAGTTGGGGGCACACATTTCAGTGTTTCCACGCGTCACAACCTCACTCAATGTATTTTAACTTTTAGTTGTAAAAACTACAAAGTTGATGATACCATCAACAGCTGCTGCGTGTCACAAGCATTGTTCTCCACGAACACCATCAATGTCACTCGTACGTGGTGGTTGCTACTTTTTGTATCTTTTTGGGATTGAAATTTTGGATCGTACACTTCTATATCTACTTTCAGCCCCCCTTTAAACTCCAATATGGTTTCAATTTTCATTTTATATTTTTATAATTAAGTGTTTTATGATGTTTTATCATTTCGTCCCATACATTATAGAGGTAGTCGGAAGATCATTTACACTGAGCTCAAAATAATTATATAAATGAGTTGGACATCACTATTTTGTCCAAAACTTAGGTTTATGTGAGTCATCTTATTTATAAAGTGTCTAACTTTCATTTTTCTAAATAATGTGAAATTTAAAACACATTAAATTTGCTACGACATACATAAAAAAATAAAAATAATAAGAAAGGGACGAGTCAAAAGTGATGAGATCACCGGCCTATTTATGGTGAGTTCTCAAGTAAAGATCACACGAAATAATGTTATCTTTTACTTGAACTTTGGAACTATAGATTTTTTAGGGAAACACAATGGAGTAGAAGAAAGATATCTTTATCTAAATGTGATATTAGTAAGTCAAGACGTTTAACTTCCTAGCTAGCTAGCTAGCTAGCTATGCATTTGTCGATTTAACTATAGTTATTTATTCTCAATTTTTTTTACCTTTCCCTTAAGAGGCATGCTCAAGGTCATCATATTGTTATCCCACTTTTAGAGGACCAATCAAGCACTAATTTTAAAATATTAAAAATAAAAAATATGGTTATGTAGTCATGTTAAATGATGAATCATATATTTAATATTATTTTGACTCAATTGCAATATTAGTCTCGTATTTTTATCCGCTCACATAATTGTTCTTCCATTTTAAAATTTCTTAGTTTCAGCGCCTTCTTTAAAATTTTTATCCGCTCACATAATTGTTCTTCCATTTTAAAATGGATAAACAAACTTCGTAAGCGAGTTTGTAAGACATATTTCAACTGAGAATGCTGATATTGTTAGATTAAACACCTCTTCATTTATATTTGAATATAGAAGTTTGCAATTGTTTGTGTTATTTTCTAACTATGCTTGTTACTTTGTCTTAAAAAAACTATACATCAAGACTATTATTTTCACATGCATTGCATTTTTTGGGTAGATTACTAGCCGTATGGTTAAAAACCTGATTGTTTATTTATACCTTAAAATAGAACTCAAATTAAGACCACGAAACCCATTAATACTAAACAATGGTTCTTCTACCAATAGAAGCAATGCTATATTTTACCAATGAAAAGCGAATATCTCGGACCCAAAATTATATTTTGTCAGAACATATTAAGAAATGAATTTCATTTACGTGTCTACAAATTATTTGTTTACCATTCATTTCCATAACCATATTTATACAATTTTATATGCTTCCTCTCCCATTTCTTTTGGCCAACCAATCAATCAAAGTCTTCATTTGATTTTCCTTTTCTTTCTTTCTTTTCTTTATTCTTTGGTTTTGCATTTTCCTGCTCCTATGGTGTGTTTGAATCGGTGAATGAAGAAGAAACATTTACATTTTGAGTGATAGTGAGATAAAAGAAGATATCATGTTTGGCGACAAAAACAAAAACAAAAGCAAAAGCAAAAGCAAAAATAACAACGATGGCAATATTCCTCGACCTGAGTTCATGCAATCAGAACCCCGATTTTCCACCACGGAAGCCTATACCGATGATGACTACGCCATGCGTAGCAGCAGTGCGGCATCCCCCATGAGCCCTTACAACTATGACCCCGGCAGGTCTCTCCTCTTCCATTTTCTTCTTTTTATTTTATAAACAAATTATATAGTAGATATTAGTAGGTTAATGTTTACCATAGATTTGATAGTTCAATTTGGTTTAAGCCAAGTTTAAATGACAAGTGAAGGATTAGAGTTCAAATCCTGATTAAGAACCTAAATACTAGTATAACAACTAATATACTCTGTTTATCTATTCAGAGCAAACATTAACAAATTGGATTCTATGCATGAGCATTGTGCAATTCACATTTCCAAAATATTTTAAAATAATTAATTGTTGCTAACTTATGATTAACTTGAAATTTGAAATTCAGGTTAAGTGGTGAGGGCTCACCAATGATGATGTCGCCATGGAATCAAACAACAAATTCTCCATTCTCAAAGCCACAATGGTCACAACACGAAGAAGCACCCTCACAGAATTCTCTAATCGGTTCACTTGTTCGTGAAGAAGGTCACATATATTCATTGGCAGCTTCCGGTGACTTATTATACACTGGCTCAGATAGCAAGAACATTCGCGTGTGGAAGAATCTCCAAGAATATTGCGGATTCAAATCCAACAGTGGATTGGTAAAAGCAATAATAATCTCCGGTCAAAAAATCTTCACCGGTCACCAAGACGGTAAAATCAGAGTTTGGAAAGTTTCTCTCAAGAACCCTAGCATTCACAAACGTGCTGGAACATTACCAACACTCAAGGATATTTTCAAAAGCTCGATTAAACCAAGCAATTATGTTGAGGTTCGTAAACACCGAACTGCATTATGGATCAAACATTCTGATGCTGTTTCATGTCTCAGTCTTTCTTCAGACAAAACCTACCTCTACTCAGCTTCATGGGACAGAACAATCAAAGTTTGGAGAATCTCCGATTCCAAGTGCTTGGAATCAATTACTTGCCATGAAGACGCTGTTAACTCCGTTGTCTGTGCAAACGACGGAATTGTTTTCTCTGGTTCCGCGGATGGAACCGTTCAAGTGTGGCGTAGGGAAGCACGTGGGAAAGGAACGAAGCACGTGCAGGTTAAACAACTTTTAAAACAAGAATGCGCGGTAACTGCTTTAGCAGTTGATCCCACAGGAACAATGGTGTATTGTGGTGCTTCTGATGGGTTAGTTAATTTTTGGGAATGCAATAAGCAGTTTGCACACGGTGGGAACCTTAAAGGTCATAAACTTGCGGTTTTGTGTTTATCTTCTGCAGGGAATTTGGTATTTAGTGGTTCAGCTGATAAAACTATATGTGTGTGGAAAAGAGATGGTGTTATTCACACCTGTGTGTCTGTTTTAACGGGACATGATGGTCCCGTTAAGTGTTTAGCGGTGGAACAGGATCGTGACTCTGATGCTAGAGGTGATCAACGATGGGTATTGTACAGTGGGAGTTTGGATAAATCGGTTAAGGTTTGGAGTGTTTCCGAGAGTCTGCAGCAGCAGGTACGTATGGGTTTTGATGGGGATTCATTACCTTCTGAATCTGATAGCAGTTTTTCTTCGAGTCGCACTGGTGGTACTAGGAGGAATTAATTATTTGGGCTTGTTTGGCCTATTATGATGATACTACTACCACGTCTCTCTCCGGGATGATTGTGTTGTTGTTTCTCTTTCTAATACGTATGTATGTATGTATGTATAATAATTTTTTGTTTGTTAATTAATTGACTTTGATTGATGGTTTTTGTAAAGCTGGGACAGGCAATTTGGAAGAAGATGATGATCTTTATTTATGTAATGTAATGTAATATAATTTGTGTAATAATTGTTTTGATGTAGTTGAATAGTAAGCATATGTTGGGTCATGTGTGTGTGAGTCAATTGTGAGAGAGGATCAGAACTCCAAAGTGGGAAAGAACAGCAAAGCTTATTCCTTTGATCAGATATATGTAATCAGCTTTTCTTGAATTGAAAATTGAAATATGATTCATGCATCATGAACTAATTTTAAATTGAGCAATTAGGTGTATTTGTTTATAGTAAAACTCTACATTAATGTTACACGAGGGTGTGCATACAAGATACAGTTGTTACAGCTTAGCTGTTCCCTTATTTCTGTGGGAGACATTCACATTCACTTGTCTGAGTTGTCTCTTCTTAGTTTGTTTCTGATATGCACGATCATTTGCAGGTATTTTTAATATTAGTGTATGATATATAGAAATAATGGGTTTTACTTTGGATTCATAGGAACAGGGAATCCTTGAATTAGTTAACAGTCTTACAGATGAAGGGATCATAGAATTTAATCATGGCTGTTATGAGATTTGCAATATCAAAATGTAGAAAGATAAGAAAGAAAGTCAAAGAGAATAGAGGGACTTATTGTGAAAATACATTTGAAACTCACTCCTGGATTCTTTCTTGTGACAACGTAAGGTACTAATGTAGTGACTTAAATAGTTACTTTTTTGAAAAGTAATTCTGAATTCTCTTTGTTTATTATAAATGAGATTGAAGGGAAAATTAGTCACAGCATGATAAATGATCTGTGCATAGAAATTTGTTGTCATTTTAAACTAGTGCTTTTTATTTGATGACTGATATATGGTGTACATCAAGTGTAGCAAGACATGATATTGGTGGCATGTTCTATAATTATTCCTCTGTTTGTGTTACTCTGATTTATTTTAGCAAAAAAAATAACAGTTGAAGGGAAGAAAACAAAAAATTGTTGAGCCAAGGGGTTGCTGTGTTGTTTGTAACTTTGTATAGAAAACTCACTGTACAGAGTTAGAGGTAAATCCAATTGTACATCAATAGAGGTATTTGTATGGATGAATTACTTAAAAATCCCAAATCAAACTATTAGAGTAAAATATGGATGAATTATTTAAGTATCATCTGTTATAATGAAATCACTTGATAGTTGATAGTGGTTATACAACTCAAATTGATTTCTTAATATTTTGGCATTGAAGATGCTCTTAGTGACCTCACATTGTATTGTCTACATGAATTTCTGCTATCGGGAGATTAAATTACAAAACTATATTTTGCGAGTAGTCAAAGATATTGATTTTTAAACACCAAATACGGTGCTTGTAATGTATGTGCTTATGAGAGACAACCATGCTTCAAATAGATAATAATTGTTATCATGCAGGTCACAAACATAACAGAACCATATTGACAACAACAGAATCCTTCTAGTCCAAGAGCCAGTGTAGATATCAATGTGATAACATGCGAGAATGGCTTATTGTACCTTTAGGAGGAGTATACGAACTCAAACCACTTAAGCGACCACTTGTGTTACCAACTGAATTGATGTCTAAACCCAACGAACGAACCGGATTTCCCCCTTCCAGCACTCTGAGGATCTACAATCACAGAACAAAAAGAAATTTTTTCTTAATATATTGAAATTGAATCACAAAGTAAAAGCAACGACAACAAGCTTATAAAAAAGAAGCTAAATCATTCAAACCTTTGAAATTGGAGGCCTATGATCAGGATCCAAACGTAAACACAATGAAGCAGCTTGTGCCATGGCTTGCAATTGAAGATTAGATTCTAGTGACCCCTCAGAATCCAAGCATGGGTTGAGAGATCCAACGTTTTGTAAGATATTATTAGGGTCTAACATGTGTAGGGGGTGAAACCATTCAGAAAGGTATGAATGTCCGTTGAGCTGTTCCAACTCATTATTTCTTCGACCTGTTATTAGCTCCAATAAAACAATTCCAAATGCATATACATCTACTTTATACGTAAGAATTCCAGAATCAAGATACTCTGGTGCAATGTACCTAAGATTCATGCAAGGTAAGCTTGATTAGAATCAAAATTGTAATTTGTGTCGTCCTAACTTAACTGATAAAGATGCATAATAGAATTACCCTGAAGTTCCCATAACGCGATCTTCAGTATTTATATTCCATTCTGATTGCCATCTAGCAAGCCCAAAATCAGCCACCTAAATTAATGGTAAATCATTAGATTTAACACTTACTCTTTCCATGTGATCTGTTATGCATCATTATCTTGAAACTACATGATTGCAAAAATATAAAAATAAAAAACCGAAGTAAACTTTTGGCTACAGTTACCAGAGGTTCAAAGTCATGGGTTAAGAGGATATTTTTGGGACGAATGTCTCTGTGCACTATACAACCAACTCTACAATCTTCATGGAGATAGCGCAAGCCTCGGGCAACTCCAATCGCTATCTTTAACCGCGAGTTCCAATCCAAAGGTATACCCTCTTTGCCTGTTAAATACTCAACAAATGATAGAGTTTGATGTGAGCAGTTGCAAAGAACATTTAGTGGATGGTTGGGAACTTGGAATTACAGTGAGTTTGATGAAATCACAATTAAACTATGATTTTGTTGTAGCTTAAAAGTGTAGCTTTTATCAAAATCGCAGTAGCACACCATAATTCATCAAAGTTCACAATCAATCCAATAGACAGAGAGAAAAGCAGAAGAATTGTATATAAAAAAGAACATAGAAACAAATGTAAAAAGTTGGTGAATACTATACTATACCATGTAAGCAGAGGTCCAAGGATCCATTACATACGTACTCATAGACTAATATCCTCACATTGTCCTCTGTGCAGAATCCTATCAGCAACACAATATTTCTGTGTTGTGCACAACTCAATACCCGAACTTCCCTGCAGAAATCAAGATCTGCTTGAGAGCCACTAAGTTTTAATTGTTTCACTGCAACAACCTGGCCATCTTTGAGTATTCCTCTGTGAACCACACCAAATCCACCTTCCGCCAAAAAATTCAAGTCTGAGAACATGTCAGTAGCATCTTCTATCTCTCTGTAAGAAAAACGTCTGGGAGGATTTCCAAATACAGGTGCTATGTTCTGACACTGTGAGCACAAGGGAGGAGGTATAGAGGAATTTCTACCCAAAGGAATAGGGCTATCTCTGATGCTTGAACTGGTGACATAACTTCTATTTTCAGTTTTGTTAAACTCAAGTTCACTTGTTCTCTTCTCTTGATCACAGTGTAGAAAATTCTCAAGTAAAGTTTTCGAATTTGGAGATTTAGTTCTTTGAATAATCCTGTTTTCAGCTCTATGAAGCTTCTCATTATTAATGTGGTTCTGATGGATCCAAAATTCAGTGTTCTTATCACTAGTCACAGATGACGTTGGGGGTTTCCTTGAAGGGGGTGGGCTATCCCTATCCAAACTAAAGTATAACGGTGGCTGGAAGTTGAAATCTTTTGGCCTATTGATTGATTTGTTTGTTGTTTTGTGTGATCCATGACCCTCATACAGAGGGTTCTCTTTATAGACTAGGAAAGGAGAGGTCATTGAGTCTGAACTTGACACTGAATCTATTCCGATACTTCTTGTAACAGAAGAACCTGTTACTTCAGGGCTACCAACTGGGGTGGAATGCTTCAATCTGCGGCCTTTTAGCTTTCCAATTTCTATACCTGGCGAAGAGGATGAAGAGAAAAATGGAGTTTGAAGTTCATCGGAGTGTCCTCCTAAATTAAGTCGGAGGACTTTGGGCTGTGAGCCATTCATAACCACAATGCTACAGCTGAGTTCATCCATGCAATGTTTTATCTCTTGCTTTAGTTTCCTGTTTCAGTAACATCAAGGAGTTCACTAACAAATATTTCACAGATCAGGCATGAAGCACCAAAAAGTTGTCCTTATTTCTGGTTGAAAGTTATGTTATGCAGATAGTCATTCAAAATAATTGCTTATAAGTTATATCAATTGAATGCTTAACCTCAGCTGATTGCTAATATTAGTCTCTTAAGTATAGCTAATGAGAAAATATATTTGCAATTAACTAAATATGCAAACTAATTTAGTTCAGAAAAAAAGAAATACTTTTTCATGTTTAATTACTTGTCCAGTATGACCCAATGTGAACCACTCCATCTAGCTTCAGCCGCCACAGCACCACTGGGAGTTCCCGTGACTACCTTAATCTTCACTCTAACCTGCAGTTACAAAAACTAGAAAGTTAGTCAATTTCAACAAATATACAATTCCATACAAAACTATCATGTCGAAAGAACTTGAATGAAGGAAATGGTTAAGTATTTGGAAGATTAATTAGTTAAGTTGAGAAGAATGGTTTATTGAGAGAATTTATTACACAAAAGGGTACGGAATATTTAGCAGTTGAAAGCCATCGAGATTTTCTTGACTTGTCTGTTGGTGGTGGACTAGACTAAAGTTTACAACCAACACATATGAATTACAATGAGAGGCCTAATTTATGAGCATTAGCCACACTATAGGGAGGGAGATAGCACAATTGATAAGAAAGCGATCCAAATTCCAAACTTGACAAGAGTGTGAGTTCAAATTTTACTGTCAACGTGAGGGTTTTCATTTTTTGGATCAACTCAACGTGTAAATACTTTTATATGAGTGATTTTTACATTTGAAGCTTACTTTAACTTTTATGAATGTTGTTAAAAAGTTCCATCGGATGTGAGTTGGCCTCTATAAGGGTTTATAAGTAAGAGGCAATCCTCACCTTACAAGCCGATTTTGTAGAAATGAGTTAGGCCCAACACCCATTTCTAAGAAATGTTAAATCTGATTCGATCATATAAACTTTGATGAACCGAATGAAATAGATATTAGTGTATGCTTAATTAGATCAGTAAACTTTAACCAAATTTCTGTGCTTATAGTCTTTTTTAGGCTTTCCAATGTAAGTATGCAATACCATTATTTGTTATAGCAATATAAATTAATCAATTCAAACAAAATAATTCACTTATTCAATTATATAATTCGCTACCATACACGTAGAAAGACAATCTAAATTATTTTTGTGTAGGCACCGCCTGTTTAGAAGTTTCATGCATGTGTTTATAATTATCAAGGTTGTCAGAACCAGACCGGTCATCGAACCGGCGAGCTCACCGGTTTAAGGTTCAATTGGTCGGACCGGGTTCAATCGGGGTCGAACCGTTTTTAATTAAATATATATTTTAATTAATATATAAATAAATATATATGAATAATTGCTCAATATTTCATAATTTTACACATTAAAAAGATAAAATATCACAAGTCAAAATAAAATAAAATTTATAATTCAAACCAAATGAAAAATAGATGAAAAACAAAAACATTTTCTATTCCTACGACGTCGTTGTTTTGTTTCAGATTTTTTTTAAAAAAAAAATTTAAAATAACGTCGTTTTGCCTTATTTTTTTAAAAAAATAAATAAAAAATCTGTAAAACCGCTTGAACCGTCTGACCGGTTCGCCGGTTCAACCCGGTTCGACCCCGGTTCACGCGTTTTTTTGCCGGTCGGTTTCCTATCCGTTTTTTGTTCAAAACCGAACAGTTTTCATGACCGGTTCATGGTCCGCCCGGTCCGGTCCGGTTTTGATAACCTTGATAATTATTATTAATGCCTCGTCATATACAAATCCTCTTAAATTAATTAATCAAGACAAGAATTATCAAGCACATGCGAATCCATACAAACTACAGTCAAGGTAGAACAGATCAGAAACTTCCTAAACTCTGCCATGTTACTGAAAATAAAATTCGTGATTTTTGGCTAGGGAAAATATACATTATTTTTAAAACAAAAAACTTACTGTTCAAAATTATTGAGTTTTGTTTTTTTTTTTTACTTAATTCAAAATTATTGAGTTGAATTTCATTAATAAAATATATTAAAAAAATGTCATATATGTCTGCATTTATTCAACAAAAAAAAGTGCCAACAAGATTAGAGACTAATAATAAGTGAGACAAAAACGACAGCGTAACGCAAATATAGTCAAAAAGTCGTCGTTATTATTAAAAGAATGATATATAACGTACTTTTAACAAAGTAAAAGACCAGTCGCTTTCATTGTGCTTACATGGAAATTATTCAGTTACGAATAAGCGCGGTAACTAGTAAAAGAATAAATAAAAAAACGCGGTAAATTTCAAAATTACCTCAATGTGATTGTGCAACTGAAAAACCATCTGAGCACAAGACTCAGAGATATCAGAAATTTCCTCCGGCGACTTTCCCGCGTGTCCATTCGAACAATCTCCGGCCACCAGTCTTGAAAAATTCCAGAACCTTCTTCCTAAAACAATCCAAATCAAACTTAATCACTTCAATCATTGCTGAATGATTAAAACTAAATCCAATTAAACAGGATTAAGATTTAATTATACCGGTTTTTTCGGTAGAATAAACGGCGAGAAGTGTGATTGAGTCGCTAGAATGAACTATATGAGTAAGCGCCCATGCTAATGCGGTGTTAGAGATCACTTTCTCCGCTTTAACCGCCACAAGAACTTTATTCGAAGATACAGTGGCGGTGGAGCTGTGCCTAGCGCTTTTGGAACCAACGATTTCACCTCTTAGCATTGGTTCTTAATTCTTAATAATTGAATTCAGTTCAGGTTTTGATTTGGATCGTATGTGTGAAAATGAAATGTGAATGAATTTGAGTTTTGGGATTTGACATTGCTTATTTTTGAGCTTGATCGTTGCATTATTTTGCGGTAGATTAAACGCTCCATGTTTTCTACAACTGGCATTTCACAATCATGGGTTAGTTAACTTAACTAGAGTTAATAGTCTTGTTAGTTGTTGGTTGTTATACGGTGGGGGGTATGGTATAATAATCGATTTTTTTTGTCTTACTTTGTGTAAAACACTGAATTTAGAATTTGGATTATAGAAAGAATATTGTCAAAATGAAATTGGATTATAGAAGAAATAGATTCTTTAAGAAGTCTTGATTGAAAAGTGTAATTTGTTAATCAATTTTAGATTTTTATCTTTAGTTTAAGACTAGCTAGTAGCATATTTTATTACATGACATATCGATGTTGCATATAAGATGTTTTGGGAATAATAATTCTCTTGAAGATTTTACTTAAATTTGATTGAATTTTTAAATTATCAAAGTAAATTTTTCTGAAATTAGGGGTTAAGACAACATAAAAATAAAAGTTATTAATCAATAGGTTTAACTATAGTTGAGTCTTTTGTCAAAAAAAAAAAATTGTAGTTGAATTTATTAGTAAAAAATAACTGTAGTCGAATTTATTAGTAAAAAACTGTAGTTGAATTTATTGAACAATAACTTCATAGTCTCTTCGGTTTAATATACATACTACTCTAAAACATCAAATACAAATCAATACTATGGAGATAAAAAGAGAAAATTCGGTTGAGAAATGAGAACTCATTTTATGTGTCCCACAGATTTCTCAAATCAGATTAGTCATTGCTAACGGCGGCGAAAACTTGGTACTAATATAATGATAATAAAAAAAATAAAAAAATAAAAATAAAAAAATCATTTTCATAAGGTAAAACTCAATAGATAATAATAAGATTATTAAGTTGTACATTTTTTGTGATTATTTATTCAAATTCGAATATGAGATTTCATATTAGAAATTACTATTTGTTTTGTGTAATAGGAAGAGAAGCATTAGCACGTGTAAACCCACTAAGAATTTATTATTCCCAACTATATAATTAACCCAAAATTGACCTGATTGAAAATATCCTTTACTAAGTTCAATTGTGTTTGGATGGGCGAAACAAAGAACTTCACGATGAGTCATTTGTTAGGCCAAACAACAAAGTTCAATTTATTATGAACCGGGCAAAGGATTATTATCTTGCTGCTGTTACTCACCCTCTTGTATGGAAGAATCAAATATACATTGGCTTAATAGATTGGAAAGGGGTTGAGTGGAGTTGAATACGAATGGGGAATGTAAGTATGGAAGGATAGTCCGCCGGTTGTGGAGGTATTCTTCGTGGCGAGGTGGTAATTGATTGGGTGGTTTTGCGAATATGTGTAGTGCATTTAGGCTTACCTTATGCGTGGCGGTTGGGTTATATAGAGCAATTGAATTGGATGTTGATTCGGTAACTGTCCGACATTGTGGTTGTAAAAGGAGGAACTAATAGTATTATGGGTTCTTCGTTGATTAAGCATATTAGGAGATTGTTGGAGAAGAATTGGAAAGTGAAGGTCTCTCATATTTATTAGGAGGCAAATCAATCAGTGCGCTAATGCCATGGCTAACTTGGGATGTTCAATGGACTTTAATGTAACTGACACTAAGTCGTGTCTGTCAGGGGTGCGATAAGTAAATCTCTTTTTATAATAGGTATATATTTCCTTTGTACAATATGACAATTGACACGAAGAATGTGAACAGATGGGTGGGCCTTTTACTTGGACTTGGATCCTATAGAGTGCAGTACTTTTGGGCCATATCAAACAGAATAACCAATTCAAGGTTTTGAGTAAAAAATTAAAAAAATAAACTCTAGTTTTTGGCTTTGCAAGGATATGTAGAACCATATTCATATTTACATGTCACTTAACAAAAATTACTTCAAAATTGAAATGTAAAAACAAAGTATAAATAATACTCGAAATAATAGCACTAAATTCAGATATACTTCTAGACTGGGAATAAATAGACTCAACTAGGATTTGAGCTTCACTTTCAAAAATCACATTCCATATTGCTTGCCAGTCGAATTGCTTCAAGGAGTACATTCACTTCCCCTTCAATTATTGACATCATCACAACCTTCCAATGTGTTTGAGCCATCACAAATTCTCCATTGCTATTACGAACACAAAGTGTTAAGAAGCCTCACCTCGGTTGTGAGATGGTCTGGATATGTGTTTATAAAGTAGGGACAATTCTCACTAGATAAACCAATTTTGTAATGTTGAGTTCGACCTAATACTCAATTTTAAGATGGTATGAGAGCCTCTTCCACAAGTTTCTAATCGAGTGTCATCCACCATTTATGTTCACGCCTCAAACCCAATATCGTTGGATGGATGCAAGGGATCCGATTTTATAGTATTGAGTTAGACCTAATACTCAATTCTAATGCACAAAAGCCTAAGTCCCTATAACCCCCTTATGTTTCAACCCAAACTCAATTGCAATGTAGATGCAACTTTAATTTGAGAGGAATTTTCAAAATATATGTTTGAAAAGGTTTCATGTTCATAATGGCTTAGCGATATATAAAAATTTATGTTTCAACCCAAACTCTTCTGGTGTCTCAATTCAATCAAATGAGTTATGCATACTCTTTGAAAATTGTTTTTTAAATTTTCTATTTTTTTACTATTTTTCTCATCACTTAGTTATGAATTTCTCACTGACGTAGAAAAACTTTTTAATCAGGTTATACAGATTATTTTATGTCGTGTGCACAAACATTGCGGAATGAATTTCTCGCTGCTTTTTATTTTTTAACAATTGTTTCTCATTACTTTGTCATGAATTTCTCAATGCTGGAGAAAAGACTTCTTAATCCAGTTTTAAAGATCTTTTTATGCCGGTTGAGCAAACATGATAGAGTGTTCCGATACAGTATACGTGGAACGTGGGGTATTTTTCAAGGCAGCCGGTAGCTGACTTGCAAATCATCTTTTAAATCAATTGATATGCAACGAACTTAAAACATCGCATTTTCCTGACTTGAAAACCCAGCTAGAAGGCTAAGATTGGACGACTTGATATCTCTTCCTCATCAAAACCGGCTCAACTTTAGGCCTACACTCGCGATCAAGAGAACCAATCCACATTTTCCTCACATCAGAACCATTATTTCCAAACTTTGGCTTTTATTTTCAAGAAAAACACGTAGAAATTGGGAAATTTAGTTAGTTTGCACGATTCTTTCCTCCAAAACTAATAAACATGTTCCTTCATGTGCCAAGTCTTCGACAGACGGCATCATGGTCAATGTATTTTTTTTTCTAGTTTAGTAGCTTAATATGTTGATGCAATACCAGTAATTTTAGAATTTCACTAATGGAAAAGATTTAAAATGTTGTATCAAATATCAACATTCTTCTAATATATATGGATATCCTCGTGAAAAATAATTTGAATTTTGTTCTAACCTCAAATATAAGGTCCTCTTGGAACATTACATATATGATGAGAACGATGTTATGAAAGTGTGGCATAAAACATGACCCACATGTCCAATATAAGGTCCCAAATGGACCCTATTTGGCCTAACTAAAAGTCATGGTCCATATCTTGAAAGAGCCCTTCTAATTTCTTTTAATGTTTATACCTTGCAACGAAAATGACATCAAAGACAATACCCTGAAATTCTTTGGACTCAAGCATATGTTTTTATCTCAATATTCCTCATTTCCTTTTCATACAAAACTTAGATAGATATATTAAATCATTCACATGGAATATTTCCTAGCAATGTAGTAGTAGTAGTAGTAGTAGTATTCATTAATTAACTAATAACAAGGAAATGTTAATTAGTGTTTATTAATTATTAATTAATTTAACACTTAAGAAAAGCTAATTCTCTTGATGATTCAGCTTGGTCTTTTTCCCAATTAGGCCTTCCAAGTGTGAATTCTAAGTCAATCATGGAGTTGGAATGTGACAATTGGGTAGAATCCAACCTCTTCACCTGTTTAAATAGTACAATTCACTAATGTTAATGTCATAAACTATTCAAAAAAATAAAAATAAAGTACATGCAACAAATTAAAACTATAGAGCACAACTACAAAGCCACATGCTAGATCCAGTTTCTGACCCTATATATATGTCTCAAAACTTACCATGGTATCATTTTCCTTGAAATGAGAATACATCAAACCAATTTCGGATTTTTCTGAGGTATTGTTTGTATTTGTCTCTTTTGATGGTTGCCAACATGTCCTGAATTATTAATTTATAAAGTGAGGGAGAATAAATAAATAAATTAATATAGAAAGTATATATGTTTTAAAGTAGCTAAAGAAATGGTTTAGCCCATATTGTAAACAAAACTACAATTTCAAAATCCTAATTCCAATTCCAAATATGTAAAGTTCAAAATGGCATGGCCAGCAATTTGTGATTGGCTATTGAAGGTATATATGTCATGCAATATTTTAACGGTCAACATCAAAATATTTCAATTTGATTAGGTAGGTGTTAGATTTTTAAACTATACACCCAACAATCTAAAGATGTTGTAAGGCTATATCTTTTCCATTTATCTCAATACGTATATATACAAGTAATTGCCAATTTACATGTGCTTAGTTTTGGCAACTAAGTGATTACAAATAATTATATAATAATAACAAATGATATTGCAATGATTACAAATAATATTCTATTAATTGATAATAATAGTGTGAGATATTTGTGATCAATGTTGGTTAAGATATTGCTCCTTTATGCCCCCGCAAGATGGAGGAGATCTCAACGACACCAATCTTGGAAGTAAGAAATTCATGCCGAGTTCGTGAGAGAGGCTTCGTGAGTAGGTCGGCAAGCTGGTGACTAGAGGGAACATGTGAGACCTGAAGTTCCTTCTTTGCAACAAGGTCTCTGACAAAGTGATAGTCAATGGCTAAGTGTTTCATCCTTGTGTGGAAGACAGGATTGACACATAGGTAATTGGCACCAATGTTGTCTGTGAATATTGTTGGTGTGTGAGATATTTGGATGCCAAGTTCTTTCAACAGCTGTTGTAACCATAACAATTCTGTGGTCGTGGAGCCAATCGTTCGGTATTCAGCCTCAGTGGAGGAGCGAGCAACCGTGGATTGTTTCTTGCAAGACCATGAAATTGCATTTGAACCAAGATAAACAATGTAAGCACCTGTGGATTTTCTGTCAGCATTGTCACCACCCCAGTCGGCATCACAAAATGCAGTGAGAGTGAGGGAGGTGTTGCGAGCGAGATGCAATCCATGAGAGATGGTGTGCTTAAGGTAACGCAAGATACGTTTTAGAGCCTGCATGTGAGTGGTTGTGGGATTTTGCATGTGCTGAGATAGTTTGTTTACTGCAAAGGCAACATCAGGACGAGTGATGGATAAATAGTGTAATGAGCCAATGATGCTACGGTAAAGTGTTGCATCACAATTGGGTATATTGGACTCAGAGCTGACTGAAGTAGAGGTTGCCATGGGAGTGCACACAGGTTTTGCATCAAGCATGTTTCCTTTTTGCAATATGTCCCGGATGTAGTGTTGCTGAGAGAGGAAAATGCCCGTTGAGGTTGGAAGAAGCTCGACACCTAAGAAATGACTTGGATTTCCCATATCCTTTAGAGAGAATTTAGCGGCCAAGGTGGTCTTGAAATCTTTCAAAAAGGAGGAAGAGTTTCCTGTAAGAAGTAGGTCATCAACATATACCAGGAAGTACGCCATGATGCCGTCTTTGTGATAGATGAAAAGAGATGGATCGGATTTAGATTTAAAAAACCCATAAGTAACCACAAATGAGTGTAGCGCATTGTACCATGCACGAGGTGCTTGTTTTAGGCCGTACAATGATTTGTGAAGTTTGCACACATGATTTGGATAAGATGAGTGAACAAAACCAGGTGGTTGTGACATATAGACTTCCTCGTTGAGAGTTCCATTCAGAAATGCATTATTAACATCCATTTGCATAAGATCCCAACCTTTTGAAAGAGAAATGCATAAAACCATTTTGATTGTTTGTGGTTTGATGACAGGGCTGAAAGTGTCCTTGTAATCGATTCCAGGACGTTGATGAAAACCCTTAGCAACAAGACGTGCTTTGTAACGAGCAATGGAACCATCAGGGTTCCTCTTTATTCGGAATACCCACTTATTGCCAATGACATTGAGATGAGGGTGATGAGGGACTAAAGACCATGTACCATTATTCATGAGTGCAGTAAATTCATCGGACATGGCTTGTTTCCATTCGGCATGTTGGAGTGCTTGTGATACACATGTTGGTTCTGTGGAGGGTGGCAACGGATATTTTGTAGCCAAGAAAAGCTTCTTTGGTTTAAAAATACCATTTTTGCTACGAGTTGCCATGGAATGGCCCGAGGGACGTGGCGTTGGAGGAGGCACTTCAACAACAGATTGAACCGTAGATAATGTGTGCTCCGGGGTTGAGTGAGATGGCGGTTCGGTAACAAGTGACTCTGAAATATTAGGATATGGTGGTTGTGTGTCGGTTGTTGGATTAGGTGTGTTTGGCTGGGTGGGAAGTAACGGTTGAGAGACTGGTATGGAGGAGGATAACGAGGTGTTTGTTGGTGGAGATTCTAGAGGTATTATGGTGGATGATGGAACAACTGTGTTGTTTTGAGAGAAAGGGAATATGTTTTCGACAAACTGGACATGTCGAGAGATGTAGGTTTTGTGGGTTTTGAAATTGTAGCAAATATAGGCACTTTGGGTCAGGCTATAGCCAAGGAAGATACATGGTTCAGAACGTGGTTCAAGTTTATTATGGGTATATGGTTTGAGCCACGGAAAGCATAGGCAACCAAAAGTTTTTAATTTTGTGTAGTTTGGAGGGTGATTAAAGAGGATATGGTAGGGGGTGCTCATGTTTAAACCAGGGGTAGGCAGTCTATTTATGAGATAGGCAGCAGTGAGAAAAGCAAATGACCAAAATTGAGTAGGGAGGGATGCTTGGTTGAGGAGGCAGCGAGCGGTTTCGGTTAGGTGACGATGTTTACGTTCAGATAAACCATTATGTTCAGGTGTATGGGGTGGGGTGGTTAGGTGAGATATGCCATGGTTTTGGAGAAATGAGCGAAGTTTAATAAATTCTCCGCCATTATCAGAATATAGGGTTTTGATTTTAGTTTTGAATTGTTTTTCTACAAGATTTTTGAATATGGGAAAAAGTAATGCAACATCAGATTTGAATTTCATTGGATAAAGCCATACATATTTAGAATAGTGATCAATAAAAATAACATAATAACGGAAATCATCAATTGAATAAACTGGAGCGGGTCCCCAAACATCAGAATATACAATTTCTAGAGGATTATTACTAGAAATTGAGGACTTAGAGAAAGGGAGTTTATGGCTCTTATTAGAAAGACAATGAATACATTTTTCTGACGATCCAGTGAAAGAGATGTTGCTAGTTTTGAGAGCATGTAGCAGAGGTGGAGAGGATGGATGTCCAAGTCGTTGATGCCATAGCGGAAGGGTAGGGGTGGTTTGAGCCATGGAGGTATGAGGTGAGCGGTGGGATGGAGTGAGCTTGTACACATTATCTTCATTCAATCCGCGAAGAAGTATCTCCCCCGTGCGCAAGTCCTTTACCTCAAAATGCCAAGGAAAAAATTCAATAGACACTTTATTAGTTTGACATAATTGAGAAACAGAAATTAAATTTTGAGTAATATTGGGAACAAATAAAACATTAGAGAGATGTAGAGGAGATGTTGTAGTTGAGATAGATGTAGAACCAACATGTGTTATGGGTAGAGAATTACCATTTGCAACTTGAAGGTGGTCACTGCCATTGTACTCTCCATTTATGGAAAGGTTCTGCAAGTCATTGGTGACATGGTGTGATGCACCAGAGTCAAAGAGCCACGAAGGTGGTGCGGTGTAAGATGGGCTCGCAATTTGAGCAACATGGGCAGATGGATTGCGTTGTTTCTTAGGATAACCACGAATTTTGCGACAATTGCGGGCTATGTGACCTGGTATGCCACAGTACTGACACACTACATCTGTCTTTGTATGGTTACCCGAGTAAGTATTTTGTGCATGTGAACGACCACGAGCGGGGTATTGTCCATTACGACGATGAACATGGTTGGCCGTGACTGGTAGTGCTGAACTTGTGCGTTCTTCACGCTGCAGAAACATCTCAAAGTCAATCAACTTGTCATACAGTTCATGAAAAAGGATGGGAGAGTCACGAGTGCGTATAGACGCTGTGAATTCACGGAAGGTAGGTCCCAAGCCATTAAGGGCGTATATAACCAGATCGAGATCATCTAAAGGATGTCCGATGAGGGATAACTCATCGGCAATGGATTTGATTGATTGAAGGTAGGCCGAAACAGAGGAGTTTCCTTTGTTGATGGAACTGAGACGTTCCTTGAGA
This sequence comes from Trifolium pratense, assembly GCF_020283565.1. Taxonomy (NCBI): domain Eukaryota; kingdom Viridiplantae; phylum Streptophyta; class Magnoliopsida; order Fabales; family Fabaceae; genus Trifolium; species Trifolium pratense. The sequence continues at coordinate 41,367,693 of NC_060059.1, read as the reverse complement.
GACATGATCCGTGCACGAGATCGGTTGCTAAAAGCTCTTTCAAGAGCAAGGAAGGCTTCACGAGATGTATCTGCTGAAGCCATGATTGAGCGAGCTTCAGTATCACACGAGCCAAGAAAAGCTATGTATAAGAGTTTATCTTGGCGAATCCATAGTTTGTATGCAGGGTTAGAGACTTCTTTGCCATTGGTTTTGATGGTAACAGAAGGACATGGTGTATCACCAGTAATAAAGCCTATTACATCTCGTGCAACAAGGAGAGAGTGAATTTGCTTATACCAAGCAGGATAGTTTTTGGAATTGAGTTTGATGGGTAGTTGAGTGTTGGTATTGAATTCAATAAGATCTGTTTGTGAGGAAGAGGTAAGAGAAGTTTGGTCGGCCATTTTTTTTTTTTTTTTCTTTTGGATCGTGAAAAGCTTATTAGGCTAGGATAGGTAAGCTGATACCATAAAGATGTTGTAAGGCTATATCTTTTCCATTTATCTCAATACGTATATATACAAGTAATTGCCAATTTACATGTGCTTAGTTTTGGCAACTAAGTGATTACAAATAATTATATAATAATAACAAATGATATTGCAATGATTACAAATAATATTCTATTAATTGATAATAATAGTGTGAGATATTTGTGATCAATGTTGGTTAAGATATTGCTCCTTTACAATCCTCATTACTGGCTAGAAAGGAGACAAGACAACATTGTTGACAATATTAATTTTGGTAAGTGAAACTTTAATCTCTAAACATCAACTTAAGATCTAGCTAGGGGTCAATTGTATGGAATAATTTTTAGAGCAATCATAGTGTACTTTTAAGAGGATGGTCCTTGAAAAGAAAAAATAATTTAGAGTGAAATAAATAGTAGGTGGATTTACTACCGTACATCAACCAACAAGGACACAAATTAAACCACAATTATTGTATATATGCCTATTAAAAAGAAAAGAAAAAAAAAGTATGTCCTAATTCAGTTGGTAGTTACCAAAAACATTATTAAAAGAGATAGAGTTTGAATTTCGTATTCTTCGTTTCACCACACTGAAAATGTGTAACTCTTATATGTTACTAGACTACTTAATAAAAAAAAATTTAATTTAAATGTAAAACTTATAAACATTGTATTTTTTTATGGAAGAGCAAAATGATATGATAGCAAAGGGCTCTCTGTACAAGGAGTACAACAAAGCCTAGATACATAAAACATTATTATAAAATTCATTTTTCACTAAAAATTATAAGAATTTACCTTTAATTCATAAAAAAAAAACAGAGATATATTTGACTTTGAAAAATTGTATAGTCGATTTTGTACTGCTGATTGAAATCTAAAACCTAAAATGTCAAGAGATCATATAAATCTATCTAATCTAAGATGTTACTAATACTAGTACCACCAAAAAAGAACAATGCTTTTTTTGTACTTCATAGAGATGAGCACCAAAAGCTAGACTTTTTGCTACATATATTGGGATCAAGAGACATTGACAATGTAATGAATGAGTAATCCAAAAGCATCATCGTAACAAATGAACACCCACATACCTATAAAAGCCCTAGGCATTTTTCATCAAAATCTATGTATACTAGTACACTCCTTCTCATAGAACACCATAATCAAAAAACACAAGCAGAAAAATTCCAAAAACAAACAAGAAATATTTTCAAGATAAAATCTACTAATATTTTTAAAATTTTTATCTAATTTTGTTTATGATTGAATAGTCTAGTAACAAAATTTTACTCTAAAAGTGAATAAATAGAGAGGTCTTAGATTCAATTTTGTATCCTATAAAACGGATCGATATCTCTGCAGCTATAAGCTATAGTATCCTATAAAACATATATGTCTTTGTAGCTACTAATTGAGATATATTTAATTCGTAAAAAAAAAATTGAGATATATTTGGGGATATTTTTTTAAATAAAAAGGAACCAAGCACAAAGGCATTTGTGTGAATATTTATGCATGAACAAAATTTAGGTGCATTTCTTTAAGTGTTTTTCGTATGGTTCCTAACAAACTATGATTTCTTAAAATTCATGATTTTCTCAAAGTTTTTTATATTTACAAAAAGTGAATTTTATGTTAAGAGTCATACGAACTAAAGAAATGTATCTAAGTTTTATCCTTTGTGCACATACTTCATCCGTCTCAAAATATGAACAAAAATAAGTCAAAGAAACGTATGGTTTAAAATTTGGACCAAATACATTTACTTTTCTCGACTAATTTTTACTTATATTTTAGAACGGAAGAAAGGAGTACGTTGGTTAACATCGTTTTTTTTTTCTCAAAAGAACATTAACATAAATTTTAATAGCCCTGTGTTGAATAATGTAGTCAATAGGAGTAATAACTGAATACTACTAGTCTATACTACTATTACATTCACATTAATATGTGGCAGAGAAAAAATTATTATATAGTTTTACCTGTCTTGTGGTAAATTTGGTCTCTCACAAGAATTAGCTCCATGCAAAGGAACAATATTATTAATCCCTTGTGTCTGTACCATACCATGACCTGCAAAATTTCATCAACAAACAAAATCATTACTCTAATTGAAAAAAATCATAGATTTAGCTTCTGTCAAACTCAAATCAAAGATCTCACAAAAAACAAAGAGAATATATAACAAACAAAAATTGTGTAATAATTAATAGAAGAAATTATTATTATGAAAAAATAATCACCTGCTCCTGATTTGTCAGTGGTCTTCACTGTTCTATACATCTGCATGAACAAACAAACACCAAGCATGAAAAATAATAAAAATGAGAGAAGAAAAAAAAGTCCATAAAGTTAAAGATTAATATCTTGAATAAATTTTTAGATACCCTTTTGTCCTTAGTGCTTGTTCTACTTTTCTTTCTCCACTACTGGAACCAACTTATAAGACTATAATTATATACTCTCTATTTTTTCTTTCTTTTGTCAGAAAATAATTTAAAGGTGAAAATGGAAACTTCATTCATAGTACTCATTAAACTCAAAGACTATATGGTGAATAATTTTCTCCACCTGTAAGTGACTCTTGACGTGTGCTAGGGTTAGATCCTTCACATTCATTAATTCTAACACAGATTTTGGAGTTGCTCCTGCAAGTAATTAATCATATAATTAATCAACACATCCAAAATTAGATAAATATCTATTACCTTAAACAACAATTAATATGAGACTCAGAAAAACCCGAGTTTGGGAAATGATAACATTTTATATCAAACTAGTCTTGTACTGTATTAGTCCTGTTTGGATAAACAACTTATTAAAACGTTTATAAAATATAAACGTTGGTCATCTGTATAGTCTTAAGTGACAATTAGTATGAAATTCAGAAGGTCGGAGTCTGACCTTCTGAGTTTCAAAAGTGATAATAATATTCTATATTGAAGTATCAAACATTCAAACTAATCATGTATATTAGTTGAGATAAATAACTTATTAAACGTTTATAGCATAAACGTTGATCATATAAATGTTTATGTATATCGGTATATGAATGAAGTACTTACTTTCATGACCACCGAGAAGTTGAACGGCATGAACAAAATGAGAATGAAGGGTAGTGGTCCATCTCATTCTTGGAGCTCTAACACTTCTTTTGACACCATTAACAACTCTTGTATTTCGCTTGAAGTCGCGACCATAGATGTGAGGTTGGAAGTGTTGATGGTTGAAGTTTCTTGATACATCTTGTACTTGATGACGATGAAGATGATGATTATGATGATGTGGATTCATCAAATCTGAGTTTCCAAATCCTAATCTCAATGTTGGCTCATGATGATGTACATGTTGATGATGATAGATAAAGGGATTTTCATGACTTAACTCACTTTCACTACTAGCTGAATCAGAAGTTGATATTGAACATATATTATCATTATAAAGTGCTTTAGTACTTAATCCTTTATCATAGTTTTTCATTTCTTTGACTTGAGAATCTGAAATAGAAGGTGGACTTATGTTTAAGGATAGGTCTGGTTCTAACAAAGGTGAAAATAAAGTTTGCATTATTGTAGGGTGTGATGAATTAGTAGTGAACATGAAAAAGTTATAATAGTACTACTAGCTAGAGAGAAGAAAAAAAGAGGATAATTAATTAAGGCTTAGAGAAGAGAAGGAATAATAAGTGAGATATGAGTTGAGAGAATAGAAGGAATGAATGAATGAAGGAAGGAAGGAAGGAAGGAAGGAAGGAAGGAAGGAAGGAAGAAGGTGAAAAAGATGGATTTAAAGCAGTGATTATATGATGAGTGAATCATGATGATTTTTGCATTGGTTTTGATGAGATAGCTTTTTTAGTAGGATCCAACTAGGGTTAATTTAAGAATTGTATTTATATTTTAAAATAGAAGAGATGAATTAAATTTTCCAGAGACTACTAGTAACTTAGTCAGATGAAAAATAAAAAAGAGGAAAAAAGAGAGTTTTTATGGGGATGGTTGTATGAGCGAAAAGTTAGTGAAAAAGGGCAGTGTACTAGTGTTATTTATTTATGGAAGCTGTGAGGTCTGAGAAGAGATTAGTAGCAGTGGTCATCAAAGGTACTATTTATGCACAGAGAGAGAAAGAAAGAAGTTATAATATAAAGGGGGTGAGAATAGAGAAAGAGCTGAGGAGTACTCAGGTTCATTTTCCTTATCTATACAGGAATATTATTAAATGAAAGAGTAAATGTGTGTTCAAATTCTATCAAATAAAAATGTGTTAAATTATTCATTCTATCAAGAATAAAGATAACATTTGGTCATAAATCCTAAATCAACTAACAGAAATGCTAAAATTATTAGATTGAACAACATGATCGAGGTTCGAATTTTAATCCCTTCATTTTGTGTGTGTTTTTTCAATGACTTGTCATTTCGTCTATCTTCAACAACAACAAAAAATTGTTAATGTCTTCGAGCGGCAACTTGTTTGCCTAGGCTCTCATTCTACGTTTGCCCTATCCATCTTGTGCCTTTTGGAGCTGTTTTTGGACTCTGATGGTCGGTCGCTCTTGATTCGAGATCGGGAGTTAGTGTCTAGTGACATCTTTCTGGGCTATGTTGGTGTCTTCTCCGTTGGCCTGAAAGCCGAGGGGGGCCTTTATGAGTATAGGATTAGGTGGTATTTGTTTGATGTTTTTCGTTGTTCCGCATATATATGGTGCCTCTGTTATGAACTTATGTAGTTCTTTTTTACTTGTCTTTGTTTGTCTTTTGCAGCTACCTGATTAATACTCCCTCCGTTTTCTTAAAAGTTTCCAGTTCTATCATATTTAGCGTTTCTAATGAACTGTCCAGTTTGTGTTTTAAGGATACGATTTGTCAATTATACTCTTTATCAATTATTGTTATCTTTTTCAATATATTTTTTTTATATATATTTGAAAAACTAAAGCTTTTTTTTTTAAAAAAAAAACAAAGTTTGTTCTTTTTTTTTTACAATAGGAAAGTTTGTTGCTTCCTTGTTATATTCAGATTTAAACAAAATTTGTTACCTAATAATGGTTCATTGAAGATTTAAATAAGATGAGTACTAGGTGCAAAAAAAAAAGGAATTTATTAGTGAATTAAAATGAGGGTATAATAGGACGATAGGGTGCAAAAATCAACTTTCTTAATTTTGTGTTATCATTTTAACCGGACACTTTTAAGAAAACAGAGGTAGTAATATATTTGCCATTTAAAAAATGGCTCACACTAAAAAGAACGTACGTACGGGAGAATTCGAGTTTGATTCCTGGTGTAAACAATTTTTGGTTAGATTTTATTTACCTCACGGCCAAACTCTGGATTACTATGCCCTTCCTTATAAACCAGAGGGTTAATAATAAAAAAAAAAACAAAACAAAACAAAAAAATATATTATTAGAGAGTTGAAGTTTGGATCCTAGAAATCTCACTTCTCCACACTTATAGCATGCAAGTCTAGCTAGCCATTAAATTACTGGGAAAAAAAAAGTTTGAAATAATCGATTTTAATTTATAAAAACTGACATTCATCTTACAAATTGATTTTGTAATAATGAATCCGACATAGTATAAAAAGGATTAGAATAATATGTTTGGATCTACCCTTAATGAGAGTGATAAATTAAAGAGATAATTTGTTCTTTAAAAAACTTATTTATCGAATTTAAGAGTCATAAGACAATTCCCTAATCATCACTTAAACCTAATACATTCTAATAATACTTATAAGAAAAAAATACTAGTTATACTTATAAGAAAAGACACTAAGAATAAAGTGTTGGAATATTTTATATTATTCAATTATTATATTCCAATAATTATTATGTGGGCATATATATTTATATTAATTATATTAGCTATTTATCAATTAAGAGCCTAAATTGATTAAGTGGTCAAATAAAGTTAAAAGGCTATTAGATTTCTATTTAGAATTAATTAATTATTTAATTAGTTAGATATGGGCTCAAATGGGTGGATGTCAGGATGGCCCATTTCGGGATAATGGAAACCCTAATGGGCCATCACCCTATATAAGGCTATGGTCCCAATACACCGTACATAAGAAAACACTCTCTTCTCCCCATCTGAAGAGAATCAAGGCATCAGGGTACCGGTTGAGGAAGAACCAATCTAGCCACCATCTCTTTGTATTTCAGGATCACTGCAAAAGAACTTTTCATCATGGATCCAGATATTCCTAAAGATCATCTTGTCGATCCTATAATTTTATACATGTTTCTATGACTATTTTGTTTCCGCACTAAAGTATATGTCATAATATGTTCAGCATGTATATGTATTTAATCCTAATTTAGTGATTTAAATCTAACAAATGGCATCAGAGCAGGACATGCTTGATTGATAGAAATTTAGCAAGTGTACTAAATAGCCGTCAAGTAGTATAATAAAATCGTTCTCTCCGCAGGGATTGTTGTAAATCAATTGTAAATTGAAGACATACTCATGTAAATTGACATAAATTGTAAAAGGGGGTTCTTGTTTGGTTTCAAGTTCAAATTTTTAAACTTTGGAATTGCTTTGGTGTTTAGATTGATGTAAGAAAAGCGATTGGTCCTTTTTGGGTCATCTAATTACTATTTCTCTTGGTAACGCCATGTATGATAACGAATTATTCAAATTAGTTTCATGATTAGATTAAATCAAAAGTGATTATGCCCAATGTCTTGGTAACATAATCCTCTCCCTTGATCATCGATTCCTAATGTCTTAGGTAATCTATGATCAATTGAGGTTTACAACCTTTAATCTTTTAATCTCAATTAACAATCCAAAATTTCTTAAGTGAAAATTAATTGATCAATCGTTCCTAGATCGATGAGTTATTCCTATCGTCATAGTAAAACAAATCATTGCAATCATCATATAAGTCGCGAATTCATACAAAGCATTAAGCACAAAGAACAATCAATAGAAACTAACTTCGTAATTCATTAATCATATCATATGACAATCACATAGTTCAAGATCAAAAGTAATTAGAATCACCTAAGGACCAATCATGAGAATTTAGCTAGACATTGCAAATTCAGAAATTACATCAAATAAAATGAAAGAAAGCATGATTACAAGAAGAATCTTGATGTGTTTCCACACTTGAATCCTTGCTTGGTCGCTCTTGATCCTCCAAAATCGCTCCAAATGCTGTTCCCAGTGTCAAAACTTCGATAATGATCCAGATCTGATGTTTCCTTTTTATAAAAATGATCAAAAGTAACGTTTTCCGCCTGAGGCACAGAATTTCCGCCTCAGGCGTAAAGAATTACGTTTCAGGCACAGCTTTTTCCGCCTGAAACGGCAAAACAGTGAGCAATCTTGGTTCTTCAGTGAAATTTCCGCCCCAGGCGGAAATAATTCCGTTTTAGGCGTAAAAATACTATACAATCCACCAATTTTCATTTGCTATCTTTCTTCGCATGTAGCTTCAAATCAATGTTTCATTCTTCATGATTTAGGTCAAAAACCTCTAAAAATACTTGAAAATGGTCTTTATTTCCATGTAATGACTAACGTCATCACAACCCCAAACTTGAACTTTTCCTTGTCCTCAAGGAATATCTCAATCTCTAGGAAAACAAAACACTACCTCGATTTATCTGGCTAAACAAACTCAAACCCAATCAAGTTAGACGTAATTTGCATGATATTTCAATGATCAATTTCGTCATGATTCAAGTACACACAGTTTCAAATTTAGGCAAAACAAAGAGCATCAAACAAAGATTGACCATACTTAATTTCTTCACACCCTCACCGACTCTCCTGTTTAAGGGTAATATAATCACTCAATCAACACATCATAACTAGACTACTATAAATTTGCAGACATTCTCAAAAATCAATCACCATGTCATGAGCACACACATTAGAGGACTTTTAAAGGTTATAACGTGGCCTGGTTAAAAGGTGGATGGTGGCTTTTCTGGTAAGTGAGTAAAAAAACTTGAAATTAGATACCACTGAGTCGAATAGATACAACACCCCACCCTACTTTGTAAGAATTTATACTTAGAGAACAATTTTCTTTCACAAAATTCCTTTTTGTTTTCAAGAAGGTCACCATGATTATTTTTTTTTTTATTTTTTTCTTCTTTTTTTTTTCGATACTTCTTTTCTTGGTGAACTTTTGACTTTTTTCTTTCAAAATTTGGAATTTTTCTTTCATGATTTTTTTTTTTTTAGTTCTCTAGTATAGTACATCCACCCCAAACTTAAGTTGTTGCTAGTTCCAAAAGCAACCCCAAACTTAGTGTAATGCATTGTGCAAAAACCACTAAAGGTATCTAATTCTCCAAGAAAATCATTTTTTTTTTTTTATATTATTTTGATAACTTGGGTCAGATACAAACAAAACATTTTTTTCTTTAGGCTCAAAAGGGGTTAAACAACGGATAAGCAATGATAAGGGTGGCTAGAACAGGCTCAAGGTACCAAACAACTTGCCTCGTGTGTACATCACAACAATAAATCAATTAAAGAGAACATGCGCAAATTCTAGAGACATAGCTAAGTGTGGAATTCTCATAATCATCAAAAGAAATCAGTGTTTGGGCTCAAAATCTCACAGTTTTTGGCTGAATTAAACTATGGTCAATATTTGTGAGAGTCCCTAAGCCTTGCCTAAATCATCACTATGATGCATCCGAAACAATCAAAAACATCACAAATTCATATCACACATTTGGTCAACAATTTTGAATCTAAGATGATAGCCAAACAAATTTTAATAGTGTGAAGTTTTCAAAAAGACTAAAACATTCAAAGAAAACAAAACGACTAGCTCAAGTACTTATTATAGACCAACATCAAGCATGCAACAAATTAAACAAAGGAATCATAATACACAGGCCAAAAAGAATCTATAGAGGAGAAGGACAGTAAAGGTGAATGGCACAAAACCTCAATCCTGCTCGGGCATGTTGTGATCATGATCAAAACGAGGCAGATTTCCAGGAAATTGCATTGATGAGGACCCTCCTTCATCTGGAAGGCCAGCTGCCCTCCTTTGGCGAATGTAGGTAGCACGGTTCATTTCATGTGTAGCCGCCATGCTCCTAACTCTTTGATTGTGAGCTTCATCAAATTCATGCATTGTTGGATATCTCGGATAGAAATATGCCGGGACTTGCTCCCGGTAACGCATGGATGCTTGCCATAAGGCGGATGAAGTGTCATAGTGGTCCGCCATATCAATGCCCTGTTGGGTGCTCATGTCCATTTTCCACACCATGTCAGCAAGAACATTCACATCAAATTGTGGAGCTGGAAAACTCTCCATTTCCGGACCTTGTGGTATGTCATGGTGCATCATGTTTTCAACATTCTCCTCCCTTTCTTCACCTCCTCCCTCAACCGTGTAATCCATCACATCATCCACATCAGCAAATGGAATGAATGTCTTCCCGAAGGTTTTTCTTCTCACATCTCTCACAAAAGCCGTAGTGACTTTCCTAGGCTCTTCCATTTGATCATCATCAAAAGTAGCAACATTTTGATCCAGACACAGTTTAGTGATCAAACAGAGATGTGTTAAACTATATGACCCGGGATCTTTCTGGATAATTGCAGACAAATCATCACTCAGAATTGTGCCCAAATCTATGTCTTCACCTAACAAAATAGCTTGAAGGGCTAGCCCTACATCCATAGGAATCTCAGAATTGTTCCCACTTGGCTCCACGTTATTTATCCAAAATTCAGCCCAAATCCGTGGAATATCCAACAAATGAGCGGTTTTAAACCGCTGGGGTGGGAGCTGTCTAGATGGTCTCACCCACAGACTTCCGGGTGCAGTCAGCTGAGATTTTAAAGCCTCACGCTTATCTGATGCCATGGTTGCCCTATTCTCACGTCGATGATTCAGAACACAGAATTCAGGAACATTAAAATGAAATATCCTATTTATAGTTTCCGGGGAGTAGTCTACATCTACCCCGCGTACTTTAGCAATCCGTGGTGACGAATTTTTCACTCGCCATGCATTACTCAAAAATTCTAATGCTAAAGTACGATTTCCAGACCGAAGACAGAAATTAAACTCATACCAATGCCTGTTGCGGAATTCTGCTTCAATTAAGGGAAATGCTAGCACTTCATCCGTGAGACGCCTTTCGGGTTTGAAATACTTACTTTTGAGAGTCTGGTACCGATTGAAGGCCGTTTGTCGAACAAAACGTGACCGAGGAATTTCAGTCACAACCGGTGGTGGAGGAGGTGGTGATTGCTCTCTAGGCGGTGATGGTGGAGGAGAAGGCGAAGGTGACGGTGTAGGAGTTCGGACTACTCTCCTTTTCTTCACCACTTTTGACCTTGATTTTGAAGACCCAACTTCAACTTCCTTGTCTTTTGAGGATTTTTTGAATATGTTCTTCATGGTGAGAAAGGTAAAGATTGAGAAGGGTAATGGTTTATGGGTGATTGATGGAAAAGATGAAGATTTATGGTGGTTTTGGATGAATTTTCGTGTAGGGTTTTGAAGGGTTTTTGATTTTGGGTTTTGGAAAAATTTGAAGAATTGGTTGTTGTTGATGATGGGTTTTGAAGAATAGAGTTGGATGGAAGAAATTTTCGTGGGTTTGGTGTTATGGGTGTGAGAGAGGTTGTTGTTTTAATGGGGTTTTGAAGGATTTGGAAGGTTTAGGTTCAAGAAGGGTTTGGGATTTGAGGGAAAAATTGGTGAAAGATAATGAGTGAATTTGTTGTGGTTGTTGTTTTAATGAAGGAATTGTGTTGGGTTTGAAGGTTTGGATGGTTGTTAATGGAGGATTCGTGTGAGGAAGGAGATGAAGTTTGAGAGAAAGGATAAGGTTTGTTGAAGAAGATGAAGTTTGAGAGAAAGAATGAGGGTTTCATGTGTTTCTACGCCTAAAACGTGATTTTTCCGCCTAGAACGTGAGTTTTTACGCCTGAAACGGCAAAACAGTGAGCACCCAAAATTATTCAGAATTTTTACGCCTGAGGCGTAAACCCTTCCGCCCCAAACGGAAAAATAAATGACAGCCACTTTCTTCAGTATTTTTTTACGCCCCAAACGGCAAAATTTCCGCCCCAAACGGCAAAACAGAGAGCACCCACTTTTCATCCTTATTTTTACGCCTTAGGCTCCATTTTTTTCCGCCCCAAACGTAATTTCCTGGTTGTACACTTTCCACACTCCTCTTTTTTTTAATTTGACCTGCAAAACACAAAAAATCAAAAGAAAAACTATTACGGTTAAATAAAACCTTGGGTTGCCTCCCAAGCAGCGCTACTTTTAGCGTCATTAGCTTGACGGTCTCGAAACCTCAAGGGTCTTCGAAAAGTACTGCCACCTTGTGGCGATTGAAATCTCCTCCCTTATAAAACTTGAGTCTTTGTCCATTTACTTTGAAAGATTTCTCCTCCTCTCCTGGTGTAAAAATTTCCACAGCCCCGTGTGGAAAAACTTCCTTAATGACAAACGGACCAGACCACCGAGACATCAGCTTACCCGGGAACAACCTTAAACGAGAATTGAATAACAAGACTTGCTGTCCTTTCTTAAACTCCTTTCTTACCAGCCCTTTATCATGATACTTCTTTGTTCTTGCTTTAAAAATCACGGCATTTTCATATGCTTGCATCCGCCATTCTTCAAGTTCATTCAGCTTAAGCAATCTTTTCTCACCCGCAAGACCTGCATCAAAATTTAAAAATTTCACAGCCCAATATGCCTTGTGTTCTAGCTCAACCGGTAGGTGACATGCTTTGCCATAAACTAGTTGGTACGGAGAGAACCCCAAGTGTGTCTTGAACGCGGTTCTATAAGCCCAAAGTGTATCATTAAGCTTCATTGACCAGTCTTTTCTTGAAGTAGAAACCGTTTTCTCCAGAATTTGTTTCAATTGCCGGTTAGATACTTCAACTTGTCCACTTGTCTGAGGATGGTATGGAGTGGCCACCTTGTGCTTGACATTGTATTTCTCCAAGACATTCTCCAAGTATTTGTTACAAAAATGTTTGCCTCCATCACTAATGAGAATTCTAGGAACCCCAAACCGAGTAAAAATATTTTCTTTAAGGAACTTCACCACGGTATGAGAATCATTCGCTTGGCAAGGAATAGCTTCCACCCATTTTGTAACATAATCTACACACACCAATATATGAAGATTAGACCGTGAAGATGGAAAAGGTCCCATGAAATCAATCCCCCAACAATCAAAAGGTTCTACTTCGAGCATTTGGTTTAGAGGCATCTCATCCCGCTTTGAAACATTGCCGGTCCTCTGGCAATTATCACATCTTCTAGCAAACTCTACACAATCTGCAAACAGTGTCGGCCAAAAGAAACCATTTTGAAGCACCTTTGCTGCTGTTCGTGGACCACTGTGATGACCACCATATGGAGAACTATGGCAATGCCACATTATGCTTTGTGCCTCTTCCTCATCAACACATCTACGGATCAAGCCATCTTGCCCCACCTTAAATAGGTATGGATCATCCCAAAAATAGAAGTTAGCATCTCTAAAGAATTTCTTCTTTTGTTGATAGGAATAGTCCTCCGGAATTTCATTTCCTGCTTTGAAATTAGCCATGTCAGCAAACCAAGGCCTTTTAGAAACCATCAGCAATTTTTCATCCGGGAACTCTTCATTAATGCACTTCTCTTTTGTGGTCACCATTGGATTTTCTAACCTTGACAAATGGTCCGCGACCACATTCTCCACACCTTTCTTGTCTTTTATCTCCAAATCAAATTCCTGCAAAAGTAGTACCCACCTCAAGAGTCTAGGCTTTGAGTCGCCTTTTGTGAGGAGGTACTTAAGTGCCGAGTGATCTGAAAAAACAACAACTTTCGATCCAATCAGATAAGAGCGAAATTTTTCCAAAGCAAATACTATTGCAAGCAACTCTTTTTCAGTAGTTGTATAATTGATTTGGTTTTCATTCAAAACCTTGCTTGCATAGTATATAGCATGGAAAAATTTCGCATGTCGTTGGCCAAGCACCGCTCCAACCGCATAATCACTTGCATCACACATTAATTCAAAAGGGAGATCCCAATTAGGTGCAACGATTATGGGCGCGGTGACCAACTTTTCTTTAATCACAACAAAAGCATTCAAACATTCATCATCAAATTTGAATTCATTTTCCTTCACGAGGAGGTTACTTAAGGGCTTAGCTATTTTGGAAAAGTCTTTTATGAAACGCCGATAGAAACCGGCATGTCCTAAGAAGCTTCTCACTCCCTTAACATTCACGGGAGGAGGCAATTCCTTAATAACCTCTATCTTTGCTTGGTCAACTTGAATGCCCTTTGAAGAGATTTTGTGTCCAAGCACAATACCTTCTTTAACCATAAAATGACATTTTTCCCAATTTAAAACTAAATTGGTACTTATGCATCTCTTCAATACGGCATTCAAATTGGCTAAACATTTATCAAAAGATTTACCAAACACAGAAAAATCATCCATAAATACCTCGATTGTGTCCTCCATCATATCAGCAAAAATAGATAGCATACACCGCTGGAATGTGGCCGGTGCGTTGCACAACCCGAAAGGCATCTTCCGGTAAGCAAATACTCCAAAAGGACAAGTAAAAGCTGTTTTCTCCTGATCCTCTGGGTCTACCACAATCTGATTGTACCCAGAATATCCATCCAAAAAGCAATAATAGGCCTGCCCTGCAAGCCTTTCCAACATTTGGTCCATGAATGGAAGAGGAAAATGGTCCTTCCTTGTTGCCGAGTTCAACCGCCTGTAGTCTATACACATCCGCCACCCAGTGACGGTGCGAGTGGGTATCAGTTCATTTTTTTCATTTCTCACAACTGTCATACCACCTTTTTTCGGGACCACATGGACAGGACTAACCCACGCACTATCCGAGATTGGATAAATCATACCAGCTTCTAGAAGTTTAAGAACCTCTTTCTTCACCACTTCTTTCATGGTTGGATTTAGTCTTCTTTGAGGTTGCACCACAGGTTTGTATTCATCTTCCATTTTTATTTTATGCATACAGAATCCGGGACTAATCCCTTTCAAATCAGAGATGCTCCAACCCATGGCTTCTTTATTTTCTCGCAAGACTCTAGTTAGCTTCTCTGCTTCCAAAGAACTCAACCTGCTGCTTATGATTGCCGGTTGTGAAGCATTTTCTCCTAAGAAAACATATTTTAAGTGAGGGGGGAGCTCTTTCAACTCCGGAATAGTAACTTTTAAGTCCTCCTTACCACTAACTTTCTCTTCCACAGCGTAAACGTTTTCAAAATCATTTTGTGCTTCTTCTTCTTTACATGCTTCAAGTTGACGGAGACAAATTTCAATCTCCTTGTCCCATTCCTCTTCCAAATCATCAATGGAATTAACAATTACTCTTTCTAATGGTAGGGATGGTGTTTCTTCCACTAAGACATCTTCTACCACTTCCTCAATCACGTCAACCTTGTAACATTGTGGCTCATCATCATGGTGTTTCATAGCTTTGAACACGTTAAACATGACTTGTTCCCCATGTGTTCTCAACATAAGTTCTCCCATCTCAACATCAATCAATGCTCTTCCGGTAGCTAAGAATGGCCTACCCAATAATAACGGTTCTACATCTGCATCATCTTCCATATCAAGGATGACGAAATCAGCCGGAAAAACAAACTCAGCAACTCTTACCAAAACATCATGAAGTACGCCGTAAGGATGTACAATAGAACGATCAGCTAAAGAGAGCTGCATCTTTGTAGGCTTTGCAACAGCTCCGGGTATCTTCTTCATCATTGACAATGGCATTAGGTTGATGCTAGCTCCTAAGTCACATAGAGCTCGACCAACGGAGATGTTACCTATTGAACATGGTATTGTAAAGCTTCCAGGATCCTTCTTCTTTTGAGGAAGTTTCTTTTGGATTATGGCACTACATTCCTCTGTCATCTCCACTGTATCATCGTCAAGAGGTTTCCGCTTCTTTGTCATAAGTTCCTTCATGAACTTGGCATAAACAGGCATCTGTTCCAACACTTCAGCAAAAGGAATGTTAATTTGGAGATCATGAAGCATCTTCATAAACTTTTTGAATTGTTGGTGATCATTAGCCTTTGCCTTCTTCTTGCGCGGATATGGCAATTTAGCATGGACAGAATTTTCTTTCTCCTCTACACCCTTGCCTCTCTTTTCAACTAACTTCTCATCATTCTCTTTTTCAATTTTTTTTTCTTTCTCATCTTCAACTAACTCCTCTTTCTCAATCTCAATCATTTTCTCCAACTCATTCTCAACTTCTCCCTCATTCTCATTTTCAACTTCTCCCTCAACATTATTTTTTTCTTTCACTCCCTCAACACTAGACTCACTCTTTTTCTTCGTTACAATCTCAGGTGAAGGAACCACTCTATTTCTCAAATTAATCGCCTTGCAACTTTCATTCCTCGGATTATCCTTTGTAGAACCTTCAAAACCATTATTTTGAGTAGCCGCGAATTGCCTTGACAATTGCCCAACTTGAGTTTCCAAGTTCTTAATTGAAGCTTCATGATTCTTGTTGGCAATATCTTGGTTGGTTTTCATTTGATCTTGGCTAACCTTCATAGCTTCGAAGTTCCCTTGAGTCACCTTTATGAATTGAGTAAGTGTATCCTCTAATTGAGAAGGTCTCCGTTGTTGAGAGTTTTGTGAAGAAGATTGTTGTTGAGATTGATTTGAGTTTTGATTTCCTCCCCAACCAAAGTTTGGATGATCTCTCCAACCTGGGTTATAAGTGTTTGAATATGGATCATACTTTGGGTTGTTCCTTTTGAAGTTGGCTAGGTACTTTGCCTCTTCTGACCCTTCAGGAAAACATTGGCCATTAGCATGCCCTTGTCCACAAAAATCACATTTCACTTCATTAGCTGCCATAACTGGCATTTGGGCATTAGGAGTGCTAGTGAGGTGTTTCAACACAGCTGCCATTTGAGAATTCATCAATGTAGATTGGGCCAAAAGAGCAGTTTGAGTATCAAGCTCTATCATGCCTGCTTTCTTCTTTGCACCACGATCATTTTCAACTCTGTACTCATTTTGAGCCATGGATTCCACCAACTCTCTAGCTTGAGTTTGATTTTTATTTTTCAAAGATCCACCTGCCGATGCATCTAGAAACATTCTAGTTTGAGCTCTCAATCCTTGTGTGAAATGCTGCATTTGAGTATGACTATCGAGCCCATGCTTAGGACACTTCTTCAGGCTCAGTTTGAATCTTTCCCAGGCATCATACAATGTTTCGGAGTCTCCTTGCTCAAAACTTGTAATGTCAGCTCTTCTTTCAAGATACTTGTGAATTGGAAAGTACCTATCCATGAACTTCATCTCTAGCTCTTGCCAAGTATTGATGGTGTTAGGTGGTATTGTATCCAGCCAGTCTTTAGCTCTTCCAGTTAACGAATACTTGAAAAGCCTTAATCTTTTATCTGATTCAGTTACTCCTGGTGGGTCTGTATAGTCACAAGCTTCATAGAAATGCTCCAGGTGGAGATTTGGACATTGTGTTTCTGCCCCTGAGTATTGATTCTCTTTGAGGGCGCTGAGCACTGAATTCTTGATATCAAATGACACATGATTTCGCGGTTGAAAACCCAGATTGGCAAGCTCTCCATTGTTTCTTTGCCCATAGTCACCTAACATCCTCTCAGGCACAACTGGTGGAGGTGGTGGTGGATTATCAGCCATGATGTTGGCTTCGTTGTCCGATGTGTTTGGACTAGAAACCGCTTCTTCACTACTTTCTTGTGCAACACCTGCTAACCGGGCAGCCTCTCGGGCTAACCGAACTGCTTTCCTGTTTGCTTTAGCTGTTTTCTCTATTTCCGGATCAAAGACAAGTTCTCTTGCTACTCTCCTACCTTGCATAAACAACCAGAAAATACCTTAAGAAGCAACTGCACTACACAAGAATGAAAATGAAAATAAAATTCAGAACTTATATATTTTTTTTTTATATATTTATAATTAAAATAAACAAAAACTTAATCAATAAAACAATAAAATGTAAAAGTATGACTCAATTGCCTTGTTGATTTAATCAACAATCCCCGGCAACGGCGCCAAAAACTTGATAGAAATTTAGCAAGTGTACTAAATAGCCGTCAAGTAGTATAATAAAATCGTTCTCTCCGCAGGGATTGTTGTAAATCAATTGTAAATTGAAGACATACTCATGTAAATTGACATAAATTGTAAAAGGGGGTTCTTGTTTGGTTTCAAGTTCAAATTTTTAAACTTTGGAATTGCTTTGGTGTTTAGATTGATGTAAGAAAAGCGATTGGTCCTTTTTGGGTCATCTAATTACTATTTCTCTTGGTAACGCCATGTATGATAACGAATTATTCAAATTAGTTTCATGATTAGATTAAATCAAAAGTGATTATGCCCAATGTCTTGGTAACATAATCCTCTCCCTTGATCATCGATTCCTAATGTCTTAGGTAATCTATGATCAATTGAGGTTTACAACCTTTAATCTTTTAATCTCAATTAACAATCCAAAATTTCTTAAGTGAAAATTAATTGATCAATCGTTCCTAGATCGATGAGTTATTCCTATCGTCATAGTAAAACAAATCATTGCAATCATCATATAAGTCGCGAATTCATACAAAGCATTAAGCACAAAGAACAATCAATAGAAACTAACTTCGTAATTCATTAATCATATCATATGACAATCACATAGTTCAAGATCAAAAGTAATTAGAATCACCTAAGGACCAATCATGAGAATTTAGCTAGACATTGCAAATTCAGAAATTACATCAAATAAAATGAAAGAAAGCATGATTACAAGAAGAATCTTGATGTGTTTCCACACTTGAATCCTTGCTTGGTCGCTCTTGATCCTCCAAAATCGCTCCAAATGCTGTTCCCAGTGTCAAAACTTCGATAATGATCCAGATCTGATGTTTCCTTTTTATAAAAATGATCAAAAGTAACGTTTTCCGCCTGAGGCACAGAATTTCCGCCTCAGGCGTAAAGAATTACGTTTCAGGCACAGCTTTTTCCGCCTGAAACGGCAAAACAGTGAGCAATCTTGGTTCTTCAGTGAAATTTCCGCCCCAGGCGGAAATAATTCCGTTTTAGGCGTAAAAATACTATACAATCCACCAATTTTCATTTGCTATCTTTCTTCGCATGTAGCTTCAAATCAATGTTTCATTCTTCATGATTTAGGTCAAAAACCTCTAAAAATACTTGAAAATGGTCTTTATTTCCATGTAATGACTAACGTCATCATTGATCCTTATGAATATCTATATTTTCGGTCATATTTGGTTTAATGGTATTTGGTTTAATGTTATTTCGATTGGCTGTGTTTATATGAATATGATTGCCTTTAAGTATCGTTTATAATTAATTCCGCAGAATAAAATATACATAAGTTTGTGTTTATCTATTTTATATTTTATTTTGCGGTTTTGTTTTTTTTTGGCTTTCATATATGCATGCCATGAATCCAGTGTTTTGAAAGTATGTATATTTGTTCGTATATGCTTTTCGTTTGTTGCTATTATGAGGTTGCAATTTTTATTTGTGGTCATGGCAGTGTTCATTTTTTGGGTTCGTATCATATATGTATTTATGATATATATGTGCACTATGCATACATATGTATAATTTTGTTTTTCGGTTCACTATGTGGCCTTTATATATTATATTTATCATACATGTTTAATTTGAATTATTTTGTTCAAATTATGGTTCAAGTTTATGTCATATATGTGATTATTTTTATCTGGCTTATCAAATTGATCGAATGTGAACATGAAAATTTTGGTGGATTAGTGTTGAAGTTATTTTCTCTTTTTTTTTTTAGTTTTTCACCGAGTGAATTTTTTTTTTTTTGTTGACTTGTTTTTCAATTAAAAATAATAAATTGATATAACTCTAATTTGTTTCCTTTGGTTTTAATTTGAAACAAATTAACATATTTGATTTGGTTTCCAAATATGAGTATCGGTTATTATTTTTTGTCATCAATTTCTTTACATAAAAATTCAGATTAATTTTGTCAACATTATTGTGAATTATTGTCAATTATGGTCTTTAATTGTCAAAATCAGGTCACCTTAATTTTGTTTTGATTCATTGGTATTCAATAATTGTCCTATATGAATCATTTTCTGTCCATTTAATTAGTTTTGGCCGATCATATATATTTCTCTCATTTAATTAAATTCAACTTCTGTGGCCAATTTTTTATTTATTGGTACTTATTATGTTGAGAAACCATGGTTCCGATGGCTATTTGGTACTCAATTAAATTTTTTGTGAAGAAAATACTCAATTAAATTTTATTGTGAACAATAAATAGTAACGAGTATTATTTTTCTTACCACGTAGCAGTACACTTTGAGCACAATTAGTGTGCTTGGTTCACTTTAATAAGTAACAATTTGCTTGCCATCGTCATTCATATTTAATTATGTAAATGGCTATTCATGGATTTATTTTAACTTTGCTACAGATGAAAATAAATTCAATGTGTTTGTACAGTACCTTTCCTTCCCCTACGTACTGCTTATGTTTGTTGAGCATAATTTTATGTGCTTATTTAATTTTAATTAGCCTTAACTAATGATGTTTCTTTCATTTGATTAAATTCAACATTGGCTAATTTTGATTCATTGGTATTTGTTATTTTGAGAAACTATATCAGTGGTTATTTGGATTCATTTCAATTTCACTATTATTATAAAGTAAAATCAATTGGATTTGTATCCTTCTGTTCTTTCCCACCGTAGAGCACAATTAGTGTGCACTTTATGAAAGAAATTAGTTACTTATCTCATACCCCATGAGTACAACCAGCATGCTGGCATGTACTTGATATAAACACAATTTTGTGTTTAGGTTCTTAGTTTAATAGTTATTTGATTATTAAACGATCAGATAACATACAATTTTGACATTACATTCGTAGGTAATGTTTATGTGAATTTTAAGACCTTCCCACTTAATTTATT
Source organism: Trifolium pratense (assembly GCF_020283565.1). Taxonomy (NCBI): domain Eukaryota; kingdom Viridiplantae; phylum Streptophyta; class Magnoliopsida; order Fabales; family Fabaceae; genus Trifolium; species Trifolium pratense. Next base: position 41,347,238 of record NC_060059.1, on the reverse strand, counting down.
AAATTAAAATGTCTAATAATTTTAGTTGAGTTGGTTGAAACAATATGTTGCAAAAGTAATCTCTGTTGCGTAAATTTGATTCAATTTAAATTATAAAAGATGTAGTGTGTAATTGTTCATGCGAGCTGTTTTAGTCGGCCAAAAGGAAGACACAGTTTGGCCGAACAATTGCATACATGTGATGATAAATATGTGGTAATTATTAAGTTTTCTTTCCATGTGGGTAATGGTTGGTGTCAAAGACGCACATTATCTGACCGGACTTATTACCAATATTTGATCGTTGCGTGAGAGTACCGCTTACAGTTAATTCTTGCAATCAAAGATTGGGAATTAATGGTGTGCTTGGTATCTTGTTTGGGTCTTATTTAATTTGCATATAAAGAATATTGTGCATGTCCATATGGTTATTTGATGACATGCCTACTAATGTTATTGTATGTTTATTGTTCTCTCTTCGATCCAGTTGTTGCTGCCACAGCTCCTAATTTCACTGCTTAAATCAACTCTATCTCTATGCTAATTGGGACTAACTTTAAGAGGCTAAAGAAAACTGCGGGAAATTTTTTCCAGAACAAGAAAACAAGGGAACAACCTAAGGAGTCCACATGTTTCTTCTGCAAGAAGGCTGGACACATGAAGAAAGATTGTTCCAAGTACGCATCATGGCATGAAAAGAAGGGTAATTTTCTCACTTTTGTTTGTTCTGAAATTAATTTAGTTTCTGTACCTAAGGATACTTGGTGGGTAGATTCTGGTGCTACTACTCACATTAGTATGTCCATGCAAGGCTGTCTGTGGAGCCGTCCGCCAAGTGATGCTGATAGATTCATCTATGTGGGCGATGGCAATAAAGTTGCAGTTGAGGCTATTGGGACTTTTAGATTATTGTTAAAGACCGGTTTTCATTTGGATTTGGTTGAGACTTATGTTGCTCCGTCTATTAGACGGAACTTAATTTCTATTTCTATTTTGGACAAATCTGGTTATACTTGTTCATTTGGAAATAATAAATTTAGTCTCTCATATGATTCAAATGTTGTTGGTTACGGTTCTTTGAATGATAATCTTTATATGCTTGATATTGAATGTCCTTATAACAAAATAATGCAAGTAGAGTCACATGGTACGAAACGAAAATTAAATGAGAATTCTGCCACTTTATGGCATAAGCGATTAGGTCATATCTCTAAACAGAGAATTCAGCGGCTTATGTCAGACGGTATTCTTGGATCCCTTGACTTGTCGGACTTTCAAGTCTGCATTCAGTGTATCAAGGGTAAGCAAACAAACAAAAGGAATTTTCATGCGGAAAGAGCTAAGGATGTCTTAGAATTAATTCATACTGATATATGTGGTCCTTTCCCTTAAGGTTCTTGGAATGGACAACGGTATTTTATTACGTTCATAGACGATTACTCGAGGTACGGATACCTTTATTTGATTCATGAGAAATCTCAATCTCTGGATGTGTTCAAATCATTCAAAGCTGAAGTCGAACTTCAACTTGGAAAGAAAATTAAGGCTATCAAGTCTGACCGTGATGGTGAATACTATGGTCGGTACGATGGATCAGGGGAACAACGTCCAGGGCCCTTCGCGCTTTTCCTTGATGAGTGTGGAATTGTTCCGCAATACACAATGCCGGGAAAACCAGCATGAATGGAGTTGCAGAACGACGAAACCGGATTCTTAAAGATATGGTAAGGAGTATGATTAGTCATTCTTCTCTACCAGAGTCATTTTGGGGAGACGCATTAAAGACCGCAGTTTATATCCTTAATAGAGTACCTAGTAAAGCAGTAGCTAAGACCCCTTATGAGCTATGGACTGGGAAAAAGCCCAGCATTAGGCACCTGCACATTTGGGGATGTCCAGCTGAAGCAAGACCCTATAGGCCTCATGAAGGTAAGTTGGACGCAAAGACAATTAGCTGCTATTTTATAGGGTACGCCGAACGCTCTTACGGGTATAAGTTTTATAACCCCATCACTAGAACAATTTTTGAAACGGGAAATGCAAGATTCCTTGAGGATGTAGAGTTTGGAGGGGAAGGAAACATAAGGAGTGTTGTCTTTGATGAAGAAACTGTTACTGACAATGATCAAGTCTTTGTACCTATTGTTGTTCCAGAAACAGATCCAGAAATTAACAATGATGTTATTCCTAACATCCCTCAAGAACAAGACAACGCTGAGTTTCTTCCTCAAGCACCACCTATAGTTCAAACTCAACAACCTCAAGGGCTGCCATTAAGAAGATCCACTAGAGAGAGGAAGTGTCCAATTTCGGACGATTATGTTATATTTCTTCAAGAACATGAGGATGGCATTGGTTTGACTGAGGATGATCCTATTAACTTTAGTCAAGCTATGCGAAGTTCAAACTCTCTTAAGTGGATTGATGCCATGAAGGATGAGATGAAATCGATGACTGACAATGATGTTTGGGATCTCGTTAAATTACCCGAAGGAAAGAAACCCATTGGTTGTAAATGGATATTTAAAACCAAAAGGGATTCAAAGGGTAACATTGAGAGATATAAAGCTCGTCTTGTCACCAAAGGTTTTACTCAGAAGGAAGGCATTGATTATAAAGAGACTTTCTCTCCGGTTTCTTCGAAAGACTCTCTTAGGATCATAATGGCATTAGTAGCTCATTTTGATTTAGAGCTGCATCAGATGGATGTAAAGACTGCATTTCTAAATGGAAACATTGAAGAAACGATATATATGGTGCAACCAGAAAATTTTGTGTCAGGAGACCCAAAGTCTGTGGTTTGCAAACTTAAGAAATCCATCTATGGCCTTAAACAGGCTTCCCGTCAATGGTATTACAAATTTCATCAAGTTATATCCTCATTTGGTTTTGAAGCTAATCCAGTTGATGATTGCATATACCAAAAGTTCAGTGGGAGTAAATTTGTTTTCTTGGTATTATATGTAGATGATATCCTTTTGGCAAGCAACAATATAGGCTTATTGCACGAAACCAAGAGATTTCTCACAAAGAATTTTGAGATGAAAGATCTTGGGGACGCCTCCTTTGTCTTAGGAATTCGAATACTTAGAGATCGCTCTCAAGGTATTTTGGGATTGTCACAAAGGAGCTATATTGATACAGTTTTGGATAGATTCTCCATGAAAGACAGTAAACCAGGAGACACACCCGTTGCTAGAGGAGACAAATTTAGTCTCAATCAGTGCCCCACTACGGATCTTGAAAAGAAAGAGATGCATAAAGTTCCTTACGCTTCAGCTGTGGGGAGTCTTATGTATGCTCAAGTTTGCACTCGTCCCGACTTAGCATTCATTGTAGGAGTTCTTGGCAGATATCTGAGCAACCCTGGTATGCAGCACTGGATAGCAGTAAAGCGTGTAATGCGCTACCTGAAGAGAACTAGAGACTTCGTACTCACTTATCGGAAGTCAGATAACTTGGAGATCATTGGGTATTCTGACTCTGATTATGCGGGATGCCCGGATAGCAAACGTTCCACATCTGGTTACATCTTCCTCTTGGCTGGAGGAGCTGTTTCTTGGAAGTCTGTCAAACAGTCTTTAGTGGCTCCCTCTACCATGGCGGCAGAGTTCGTGGCTTGCTTTGAGGCATCAAATCATGCGAATTGGCTGCGAAACTTTGTCACAGGCCTACGCATCATTGGGAGCATCGAGAGGCCATTGAAGATTTATTGTGACAATAGTGCAGCTGTGCTCTACTCCAACAACAATATGAGTTCCACAAAGTCGAAATTTATCGATATAAAGTATCTTGTTGTGAAAGAGAGAGTTCAGGAGAAACAACTTTTGATAGAACATATAGGGACAGACTTGATGCTAGCTGACCCACTAACCAAAGGTTTAACGCCTAAGGCTTTTCATGGGCATGTTGCTCCTATGGGTCTAGGTTTTGAGATTGCCTTAGATTAGTGGGAGTCTTTTCCTTATTTGTATTATGTTCTATATATTTTGGTTTCAATTTTGGTACAAACATTATGTTATGTTTGATTTTCTGCAGAAATAAAACTTATTATAAGATATTATTGTTATAACAATATTAAGTTTTTGGTTATGTGCAAATATTTTAATTTTGAATTGCACCTAAGGAACTTCAGTTTGATCTCAATAAAGACTTTAGTTGGACCAGTTGGAAATAGACATGATTTAGAGATCACATTGCATGAAATTTTCATGCCACTCATCCATATCGATCTATGTCATCAAGTACATTGATGTGGTGGTCATCGGGGTTCCGTCACGTTATACGTCAGTGACGACAGCCGCGGTGGTCCCATTGTTGATGTATGAGGTGGACCAGATTGTAAAGTTGAAATCTAAAGATAAATAGCATTCGGATGCGCGCCTAAAGAACTATGATATAATTATTAACATATATTGCCCAAGTGGGAGATTGTTGGAATATTTTATATTATTCAATTATTATATTCCAATAATTATTATGTGGGCATATATATTTATATTAATTATATTAGCTATTTATCAATTAAGAGCCTAAATTGATTAAGTGGTCAAATAAAGTTAAAAGGCTATTAGATTTCTATTTAGAATTAATTAATTATTTAATTAGTTAGATATGGGCTCAAATGGGTGGATGTCAGGATGGCCCATTTCGGGGTAATGGGAACCCTAATGGGCCATCACCCTATATAAGGCTATGGTCCCCAATACACCGTACATAAGAAAACACTCTCTTCTCCCCATCTGAAGAGAATCAAGGCATCAGGGTACCGGTTGAGGAAGAACCAATCTAGCCACCATCTCTTTGTATTTCAGGATCACTGTAAAAGAACTTTTCATCATGGATCCAGGTATTCCTAAAGATCATCTTGTCGATCCTATAATTTTATACATGTTTCTATGACTATTTTGTTTCCGCACTAAAGTATATATCATAATATGTTCAGCATGTATATGTGTTTAATCCTAATTTAGTGATTTAAATCTAACATAAAGATCAAACTACTAATCTTCTTATCATTTAACTCTTTTAACTCCGACATTGTGTCACAACACACCAAGTCATGCATCCTTCTACGCTGCATACACTAATTTATTTAGTAAGATAAGACTATATGATTAACAAAATTCTATTTTAAGAGCACCATTTTATTTATTTATTTATTTATTTATTTATTTATTTATTTATTTATTTGAATGGCATTTTAAGAGCACCATTTAAACTCTAAATTACGTATTATGATGTCAATAGACTGAATCATCATCTCATAAAAAAGAGTCTCAATGTGATGAGGAGTCTGTACCTTTACTCTTTGTACATTTACTCATAAATGAAAATAATGGTGCAGTGATATAATGGAGTTTTCTGGCAAAGCATATGGTTGGGATTCGAGAAAACAACAAATTTGGTACTATTCAATGGAATATTGGAACGGGAAATGAGACTATAGTTTACATTGATGGATTGTGACTTATTAAAATTCCCTGCTCTTTTTGTTTCTACTATTATGATAAGTTTAATTTATTTTTCTCTTTTAATACATATTTCTTAAATTGGAATATTCCCGTTTTTATTATGAACGAGGATTGACTGCCAGGCCAAAATATCCTCCTCTTCTAGGGATACCTTAGATAGCCCCCCCCTTACATGTGGCATCATATCTCATTGGTTAACTCTTGTTAACTATAGCTATGGGATACCAACCATGACCAATTGGTGGTTCAAATGGATATTAGTCACTACTATTTACTTTGACTATGACTATATATATATGTCTTGCAACCACATCAAATATTATGCTATCTGGTTATGTACATTATTCAAATGAATTTTGGTTAATATGTTTTTAATTAGTTCATTGAAAAAAAATAAAATAGTCAACTATTAAAAATTGATAATTATTTTTTATGAACATTTGACATTCTTCATGTCTAAGTCCAACTCTAAATCAAGCTAACTTAATTTTTTTAATATATCTTTGATATTTTAAATAAAATATTTGTGAATAAGATTCTCACTTTTATTTATGAAAAAATGAATGTCTATTAACTAAAACATTGAGTTTAAGTGATTAATAGTAAGTTCTCCATAAGATCAACAGAAAAACTCGAATTCAATTTCTATCAACAATTCTTAATTAGGTTACATTTTATAACTTTAAAAAATAAAATAGATAAATTTCAAAACATTTTTATTATATTTAGTTCTTTAACCGGTCTTTCAGGTAGCATTTTTCTTTTAAAAAAATTAACATGTACTCTTTTTCTTCTTTTTTTTTGAATGGCATGCAGGTATATACTCATACTCATATATACTAGTATAAGATTTAAAAGTAGTTGGCACGTATATATATGGATACAAATAAAGAGCAAGCTGTACACGTGAGAGATACCCCGAAAATCAAAATGAAGAAGAGAAAAAATGGGCACTGATGAGAAACTGAGAGAGGAAGGAATATATGACTATAAGCGTAGCTTGTGATGTCCGGTGACACCAGCTGATTGCAGAGCCACATAATGATGTAGACCATATTTAATGAATCAATCAATCTCTCCTTATCCCATCCTTTCAATCCCTTCAACCAATGTCATAAATATATCTCCGTCTAAAAGTGTAAGAACCAAATCACGTTGATCATATCATATAGCTAGCTAATTACCCCGTCTAAAGCAAGTAGGTTTAGTCAAGTGGTAAGAGATTTGGGTAGTCTGCATGAAGTCATAGATTTGATCCTCTCTAACTCCATTGTAATTACCATAGTCCAAAAGCGTAGAAAAAAGAATTAGACAAATCATCACTAATTATAAGTATTAGAAATAAACACAAATCACTAGACCAAAAAAAAAAAAATAATAAACACAAATCTTTTGTGCATGTTTTGTTAGGTCACTCATTTCACAAATATATTTTTTATTTTTTTACAAAGACAAATGTATGTTTTGTACAATCGAAAAAAGATGTATCTTGTTGCATATAGAGAAATAGCGATAAAACCTTCACTTGAATTGCACAATCATATCTCATGCTTGAACAATCTCACGATCCCTCTTATTCTGATTGGAATTTGGTTTATTCATATATACTTTTTTTTTTTTTCTTTTCAGAAGCATATGTTGAGAGTCGCTCAATTGAACGTATTTTGTGCATCGGTTGTCACGCGTTACATCATCATGTTGATAAACATTCTAACTCATAATTAAACATTCATAATTCTTTTATGTTTTAGTACGTATATATTCCCTTTGTAACTCTTAATTATTGTCATAATATATATTTGACATATATGTTATTGAAACCTTGGTATAAAGTTTTTCTCTAAATTCAGTAGAGATTCCACGATATTGTCCAAAATTTCTCAAGCGTGAGATTTATAATTAAAGACAAAATAGTTAAGAAGCATGAAATCCTATGGAGGTCCAGTACGATAGCCTTTCATGTGAAATAAATGTGCAAGTAGGAGGAATTGTAGAAAGGATTCCAAAACAATCGTCTGGTTACAACGTTAACATTAAAAATTTCAACGCTACGTATTTGTCTCTAATTAATTAATTAATTAATTAATTATGATGTAGCATAGCATAGCATGTAATGTTGCAATATCCAATATTCCCTCTCCGTGTTCAAATATTCCATGTCTTGTGTATCTCTCACCTCATCTCATCAAAATCAAATGTCGTCTATCGGATCATCATAAATTGGAATTAGAATATTTCAATCACATCCACCGCGTGTATTCCAATCGCCAATATACCTACCATATTCCTCGGCATCAACATGGCTTCTCTCACGTGACTCGTGGGCGTGACCTTGTCTAAGCTATAGTCTCTTCCTTTGTTCTCTTCTTTTGTTCTTATATATTCTCGTTTCAATAATTCTTCCGTCCCAAAATATAAGTTAAAATGAGTTAAAAAATTTAGATCAAATACGTTTGTTTTTGTTCGGAAGAGCTTGAGAGAAATATCGAATCAAATGCTTCAAGATTATAAGAAAAGAAGATGTCATATCTTCATCTAAAGTCTTAAAACATTAAGTTAATGAGTCACCTCTTATAAATCCAAACATTCTTCTAATTTATAGTCGATGAGAGATTTACTCACACTTGAAATTCAACAATCTTCCTACAATTATGAGTTCTCACACCTTATCGTTGATCCTTTTCTTTAACGGCAAATATATTATTAATAATAATCGGTCTCTGCACAAAACGAACAGAGGCCCGGAATAGAAGAACTACAAAACAAAGACGTCGTATATAAGCGGAACACCAATGAAGAAAACCAAAACAAACACCACCTAAAAGAGATCTACTTCTAATCTCATTCTTATAAGGACATTTCTCAGCTTCTAGACTACCAAAGAAGACATCGACCCGACCCATAAAAATGCAACTAGACCCCAACTTCCGATCTCGAATCAAAAGTAATCGACCCATCAAAATTCAAAACACAGCTCCATGAGCCAAAAGTGATGAGTTTGGTTGTAAAGGGAAGAACACCAATTGATGGGGCTACGGTAGAAAAAAAACCTAGGCAAATTTTTATAGTTAATCTAATACAAGAATTCACTCTTGCTCCACAACAAACTGAACTACGATTTTAATACCACTTATTAGAGAGTCCGAGAAACTCGGAAAATTATCGGATCAAATAGTCAATTTTATAAACATTAGAATTTGCATATGGTCATATTATAACATATGGCATTTATGGCTTGTTGTATGTTTCAATTATGCTCGTACCCCCATGCTTGATCCCTCATTTTTTTATACTTTGTCATTCTTTGTTTTTACTTGTTGATTAATGTGACAGCAAGATATCATTACCAATTTGCATAGTTATTAATTCCATTTGTTAATAGATTCCGAAGCCATGGTCAGCGCCTGATGCGCTCTAGATTCTCCGGGAAATGAAAACTTTGCTTTAATTAATTTTCTTTATCTTATTACAACAACACGACCAATTGTTTACGTTATTTAATCATTATATTTTCTCTTTGTTCTCTCTTCTTGTGTTTTTACGTGAATTTTTCAACAATAAGCTTGTGATTAGAGAATATCCGGTCAACATGTCGTTCTATGGCTCAATTGTTATGTTGTCAAATGCTTTGGCTATATATCCAATTAATATTCCATGTGTTTGTCTTATAATAACATAACATATATTCAACTACCCATATTACCCTTTTTACTCATACGTAGTACAATTTTGTTATTAATTTATATCGTTACTATAAAATCAATAGTTTGTTTGTGTAGTAATATGCACCCTTTTTTCTCAAGGTTACAATATTGTCGGTTTATTTAATTATCATTTAGTATATATTGAATATTTGAGCATGTTGTGAATGAGAAGTAACTATAGTACATCTCAAAGCAAGAACAGAACAAACATGATGTTGCATGTTCTAGCTAGCCAAAGTAAATTAATGAATTGCTAATGTCTACATATTAATGTAATTGACTTGTGATGCTTATCTTTTACTATTTTTGGCCAACCTGACTCATATGCTGGCTGTTAAATTATATCTCAATTTTATTCAATTTACAATGTGCAAGACATGTGTGGTGTGCTACACAACCAGCTAGCCTAGTTTATTAGATTTCATAAAGATCTATACTCAAAAAAATCAACACAAGAGAAATTTGGTTTCAAATTAAAAATATATAGAAATCAAGTGTGTGCATGTAGTATTAAAAAATGTCACAAAGCTATAGAAAACTAATTAATGCATGAATTGAAAATTTCATGTGGACTTTGTTAAAGTCTATTATTTGTATGTGCAAGGATTCGTATTAGTAATAAAATCAATGTATCAATTTGCTAAGGATTTGTAGAAATTAAAATATTATAATATGGATTTTTTGACAAAAAAAATGTACTAAAAAAAATTGATTTAAAGAATGTGCCAATGCTGCAATCCTCGTTTTTAATTCTTAGGTTATAATTATCAATTTAAATATGCAACTAGCGAAACTTCTAATTCTAAATCAAAGTAGTAGTAGTGAATTTGCATGTTACTTTGGCTTCAAAAATATCAACTTGCAATAATAATTAATGAAATGGTCAGTGTTTAAGACAATAAGAATCTTGTAAAATGTTTAAGTAATTTTGTACTATATATTAAAAGTTCATCAATATATTGTGTATATGATTAATTATGCAAATTTCTATAACATGATACTTTACCAAAACTATATGACTAGCTTGCATAATGTTAGTTATTTTTTAATAGCCAAAATTTATTAATAACGCAATTGAGCGCAAGACGAGCATAGTACGTAAAATAAACACATACGATCACATCACAAGACAGAAAATAAACTAAAACAACACCTAAATCCACTGACACTCATGGCAGGCCTTACACCAAATATCATCAACCTACTTGCATAATGTTAGTTGTTTTGATTTTTCTTATGCTCTCATTAGAGGTAATCCTATATGAAAATTGACGAATATTAAATATAGGATTTCTCTTGGCTAAAATTTAAATTTTAGTTCGTATTAGAGTTAATCTCTTATACTAGATATCCAATTTATGTCTTAATAATAAAAGATATACCGCAAAAAATATCAAAATTTTCAATGTACGTAGTTTTTTCAAGTGTGTCACAATTCTCATTCATTCTAACACTTGATCTTAGTCAAAATGTCGAGAAAGGTTTGTTTGGAACCATATTCAAAACCATTTCACCGTCGTAACTACGATTGGTGTAGCGTCAAGATTGTCATGTGTTTACAAACATTTTAACATAGATTCAAACAGTACAAAAGTCTTAATCTGTATAAAATGGTCAAATATATATTGTGAGATGAATATCGCTCAATAATATTAATATCAAAATCCGAATGAAACATGAATGACAATTATATAGTATATATAATAACTCGAGATTTGAGAAGTGATTCAGCTTTTGTTGATGCATGGTAATAATCCATCCAGTAGTAATAGTTAATTAATTAATTGTGTACAATTAGTGAGAGAGAAGAATATTAGCTTCCTCTTGGTTATAAGCGAGATCGGAATACAGCCATACAAGCATGTGTTGCTTTGAAATTTGAGTTTCACCTTTCCCTTAGCAAATGCAAAAATTGCAAATACTAATATCTCATATAATCTATTACTACTACTACTACTACTACTTACTTTGAGTATCAATTAAACGACAAAAAAGAAAGCAAGGAATCACCGAAATTAACGCCGTTTAGGCTGATGTGCTCCACGACATTACATGGTCCACAGTAGTATAATTAAGTGTTACACTTTCATATGGTAGCTAGTATAATCTTAATTAATTAATTAAAAAAACTCCTCTATAGTACCATCTATAGCTATAGGAGTTGGTATTATGTTGTTGTTGGTTTAACCAAACCCTTAAACAAGCTTATGTCCTTTTATAAAGTATGGCAGCTTTTAGGCAAATTCAAGATTAATCATGGGATAATAATGTGCTAATGAGTTCTCTTCAAAGAAAAAGTGCTAATGAATGGAGACATTCTTACATATGCACTAAGAGATTTAGGCACAAATGTCTTTCAAAAAAGTGATGCACTAATGAGTGTAAAGTAGGGCATAAAACTCCTTCATTTTCAAAGTATAATGATCTCCCAAAGCTAATTCACAACTTTAATACAAGTATAGATCAACAAAATAGTTAAAAGATCATTCTTGTTTTATACGTACTTCCTATAAGTTCTGTCTACTAAGAATAATTTTATTTGAGACGAGTCATATATACATCTCTCAGTTGAGATTCAAATTTCAATTAATTTTCTATGTTATAGGAGTCTAATTCATTCCACTAGACCAAATTCTTCAAAAGTATAGTTATAATAAATAATCATAATCGATGAAAATTAAAAGTCATATTCACTTGATTGAATATGCTCTTGATGATATGTTTAAAATTATGGCTTAGATCAAATTTATTGTTAGCAATTGAATATAATATTAATCAAGGAATCAAATTTATTTGATTAAGAACTTTATAACTTCATTATTTAAGCAAATTAAAACTATAGAGACCAACACCACACCTTTTACTATGATAGACCAAAACCACGGAACAGGATTTCCTGCAGTAAACTTTTCACACAGTTACACGCTGTTTTAGATCTCATCCGTCCATTTCAGATCGGGATTTACAACTGCAGTAAATCTTGATCCCAAAACCACTCCTTTGTGAAACTTAAAAGATCACAAATATGACAAGCCAATTAAATATTTTATAGAGGATTGATTATTCTTATCCTTGTTTATTGTTTTGGTTTTGTTCTTCCTCTTTGTATATTTGTTCTTCCTTTTATTATTTTGCGTTGTTAGGAATCGAATCTGTAACTATATGTTTAAGGGGGTTTCAAGGCCCTTACCACTTCATTTTATTATTGGTGATTCTTACAAATTTAATACAATGCTAAAATAAGCATTTAAGATATTACATATTTTTAACTTTCTTTAAGTGAACTCTTCTGTCAAAAAAAACTTTAAGTAAACTCTGAAAAAGAAAATAGAAAAGTTTTCTTTTTTGGTTGACTGAAAAAGTTTTCAAACGTTCTCATTGTCTCTGTGACCCCTTTTTCCGTACATCTGGCTATTTGTGAATATGACCCAACAACTGTTACGATTATTGGGTTGGGCTTTTTCAGAAGGTGAGTCCATCATCATTTCAGTCCAAGTAATATCAACGTACAAAATATTGCAAGAAAATAATAAAGATAAAAATAAGGAAAATGCTAAACAGTGTCCCCGGGGCACTAGTTAAGGATACAAATATAGAAATTTTATCTCGTAAATTGTGCATTCAATGTTTTAATGAAGTGAAAAGTTATTCTCTCTCATCATTAACTTTATCATTTGTTTCCTTTTTTAGTATGCTTAACTAGTGCCCCAGGGGCACTGTTTAGCATGACCCTAAAAATAATTATTAAGAACCGACAATATAGTTTATGGTAATACCTTGATTTTGTTAAAATTTTAAAGTATAAATTTTGTTAAAATTATGATGAAAAACAATGATCCTGAGAAACCCAACATGGATTAAAAAAAAGAATTAGAATAGATTGTAAATTTGAAAACTTTTATATAAATTTTTTTATTGCATATAATAATACCAATAATATTTCCAGGTCAGATCCTCAGAAATTCAGCATGCTCTGATTTACATCACCTACAACTGACATGCATAATTGAATGTATACCCTCCTCTCTGAAATTCATTTCATATATTTCCAATTCCTCATTAATCTTTTTGTCTTTTTTTTACATAAGCAATTTACATCATTTCATTCCTGGTAAGAGTCCCACATCGGTTGAGATATGACCTGACTAAGTGTTTATATACTAGATGCAATCCTCACCTTACAAGTCGGTTTTGTAAGGTTGAGTTAGGTCCAATACTCATTTCTAAGATGGTATCAGAGTCTCTCCCCGATCCGTTGGGCCACCTGTTATCAGGTTTCCGCTATCGGGCCACCTACCGTTTATATCCACGCACCAAACCCAATAGTGCTGGGCGTGAGGGGGTGTGTTAAGAGTCCCACATCGGTTGAGATATGGCATGACTAAGTGTTTATATACTAGAGGCAATCCTCACCTTACAAGCCGGTTTTGTAAGGTTGAGTTAGGCCCAATACTCATTTCTAAGAATTCCTTTCAAAAAAAATTATATCATTTCATTGAAAACAATATGCAAAACAATTTAAATTGCAGTGTCGTAGTGATTTTATAGAATTGACATTCAATCCAAATATAAACTACTAAAACTTTAAAAATTGTCCATAGAAAATGCTTTTGCAGACCAATTATTATGTATGAGGAAAGTTAGATAACCTTGAAAGATTTGACTGCTATCATAGATTTTGAAAGTTTCCACACGAAAACAAATGTTAGTAATAGAACCTACTTCTTACAATGTCTATTATTTCGTACACAAAACTGATAGTGGGACAGCAGACATAATGGAAAAGGGAGAAAAAAAAATGGGAAGAGGGTGTAACTCAACAGTCCACAACAATGGGCCAGAGTAGTGGAAAATGTACACTTTGTTAATTAATTAATTGTTTGCCATATACACTATAGAGAAAAATGAAATTGGAAATTAGATCATATGCTCTGAAATAGGGACACTAACACGTCGATACTTATAAAAAAAAATTAATTAATTAATTAATGATATGTAGTTACATGTATTGGTATTGTGTCAGACAACGGTACGTGTCAGACATCAGACATGTCTTCGATCAGATGTGCTACATAGATGATACATATATTGTGGCTGGAGCTGGAGCTGGAGCAGGAGCATTGCAAGTGCTGGATGGATGACACAGAACAGGACCACTCTATGAGCAGAAAATCATGTGCCTGCAATCAGTGTTTGTTGGAAGTGTCACAGTGGACACTCAAAACTAGTTTCACATATTGAAGAGGTATTGTGTGTTGTGTCTGTGTGGGTTGCGTGATGTTTTGTTGTGACCACTAAAACCGTATTTTCCTGTTATTCTCAACCCATTCAGGCCCCGCCACAAGAACTATAGTCGGTGCTGAAATATGTGAATAACATTAATTAATTTATTCACTATGGTAGATTTGAATATTTGATCCGTTATAAGGCAAGAGTAGGTTAGTGTGAGCGTAACTTTTCAGATTGGTGCATGAATGTGTAAAGCAATGTTGCTAATTTGATGCCATTTAATCTTTTCTAGTATATAGAATTGGGGTACTTCAAAATAAGATAGAAGTGATAAGCTCTACTTCATTAATCATTACATTAACAAATGCATGTTTAGTTGTGTTTTGGCAAGTGAGTTAAGTTCCACATTGTAAAGAAAAGTGGATGTTGAATATTTTATAAGTGAGAGGATCCATAAACCTATCGCCTTAAGGTTTCCGGTTAAAGTGTGGTGTTCAACTCATTGTATGCTTGTTTTTAAGCCAAATATGGATGATGAGAAACAATTATTTTATTCAAACCTATGTAGCATAAATATAGAAAAAAGAAAATTTATTATTACTATCCAAAAGAAATTGGGCTCCATTTAATTGAATTGTCTAATATTCATCACTTGACTCTTGGATTAACATATAAGATGTTGGATTTGATTCGATGAATTCTTGAATTGTCTAATATTCATCACTTGTCTAATTGAATTGTTTAATATTCATCACTTTGCCGTGTCTCGTGCCGTATATGCCATTCAACTGTATCTTGTGTCGTATCAATGTCATTAAACATCGGCCATATTTTTATCGGTGTTGGATACGTGTTAGACACTGATACTTTGACAATTTTGGAGTATCTGTTTGAGAGATTCAAACTTATCTTAGGAATGAGTATTCCTTGCTCTTGCATTGTTGTCAATTGGCTTGCCTCTATTTAACTAAATCCATTAATTGAACAATTGAACAACCAAATGGCATATCAGAAACAAAATAAAATCACAGGTCCCTTTCAGAATGAAAGAGCCACGTGAACAACCAATATGTTTTTTTTATATGTTCCTAACACACTAATACTATATATATGCATCTAAATTTTTTGATAAACTCAATCAATTCCAATGTGAATCCAAGAAGGTAAGAAGAAAATAGGAAAATGCCAAAAAGACTTTGTTGTTTGGTTTTTGGCAACCGTAGTAGATGTTGGTTTATAAGAACTATCATGAACTAGTAATTTAATGTTTTTGAGGAAGCATAGAAAATGACATGCATGTATTTAATTTTGAGTTGTTTTCTTGTACTGTGGTTATAAGACTTCTATATCCTGATCATTTCCACTTGGTATCTCAAAGTTCTAATACAAACAAACATATGAAAGAATTCAAAACAGATATTTACTTTACCAGATTATGTCTATAGACTCTAGTGAAGCTGGATAAGCTTTCATGGTACTATATTTCTTTTGTTGTTAGTGATGCTCCATAATCAAAATTTGAAATTGATTCATACATTGGTTAGACATGAAATTGCTGTCTTGAGTTGATATGCAGACCGGACTTTTATCCAAAAGCACTTAGATGAGATAGCAGACCTCTTCTAACTTAAGACGGTCCATCTCATATTAGGTCAACCAAACAATTGGGCTTCAGAAGATCCATTAAAAATACTAAAAAAACAGTTTTTCTTAGCTTTGGTAAAAAATAAATTTGGAAAGTGAATTAATTAACTCAAGTCCCTCTCAAATTTGACAAAAAATAACTTGCAACTTCAAGAGACAGAAGAGTAGTGGGTTGCACGACCTATGACTTTGAAAGACAGGAGAATAGTGAGTTCCAGTGAATTCTTCATATGTTTCTGGTGAGTTATGACCTTTTAGAGCATTGTCTACAAAGTTGTGTATATGAAATTTCATTTGCTCATGTTAAAGAAAAAAAATTGTTATAGCATTAAAAACAATATTCATTTTATTAATAAAAAGTTCTCTTGATTTTTTTATTATTTCATGTCTAGGTAGTGGGTACATAAATTTATAATTGTAGTTTACTAATTAAGGTTTTCATATGTAAGAAGAATAGTAGAAAAATTCTATTTTCATATGATTGCATGTGATTTATTTGACGGATAATTGTTTGTGGTATGTAGTTAAAAAAAAAAAAAAAACTATTGAAATATGGGTCAGAATGGCCCAGTGGGTCATGAAGCCCATGAAGAAATTATGCCAGCCAACTCGAACCCATTTATCTATGTTTGCCCACTGAACCTTCCGGATGCCACGTCGCATTCCAGATTATCCAGATGTTTACGCTGATGTTTTCTCTTGAGGGCCCCATGGTTCTTTTTCCTCCGTTTTCTACGTTCTGTTAACTGGATTTTTCCTGACTTTGAACTAGAAAAAACTTCGATTTCTGCGAACCGAAATTTTTATCAAGGGCAAAATTGGAATATTTGGAAGTATAAAAGATACATCGGGGGGCCGAAGAAAAAACATCGTTTACGCTGGATGGAATGCCCAGGCAAGTTGGGTCAGCCCACTCGACATTTTTAATTTTGGGCAATTTAAGGTCTTAAAAGTTCCCCGGGACACTCGTTAACATTTTCCTTTAATTTTTTGTCCACTTATCTATCTCTCTATGATGTAACTGTGCCTTTGATTCAATAACAATCACTTAAATGTTGAGTTGATAGTGTATTTGCAAGATTAATCCATTTTTGCCTAGGCAGTTAGTAGGTACACACTTTTCAGATGTTTCAAATATTTCTAATGTGTTTCCATGATTTCTCTACTGAGTATATACACTTCATGCTGTTTGCATTTTGTGACAATCGATGACTATGGTGGGTGGGGGGAAGGAGGGAGAGGAAAGGCTAGTGATGCAATCTGGTATGGGAGAAACATGATAAAATTCAATGGAACTATATTAGCAATTCAACAGTATCAAGAACTATATTACCAGACTTCGAAACTAACGGTTTTTTAGTAGACTACGAAACTAACTTTCACTCCAAAACCTCTACGTGTCGTGGAGCGAAGGTACTCATCAGTATCAGGAACTATATTAGCAATTCATGAAGGTAGATAGTCTATTCAAACTTGAACCTTAAAAGGTTTAGCTACTGCAATAGAAAGTTTACATACAGTGAATTACCTAGGTAGAAGTCGAAGATTAAGTTAAACAATGCGACACAACATAAAAAGTACAAACATAAACGATAGTACATAACTTAGTCTGCAGCCCTAACATAACTGTTAACATATATTGCACAATTCCATTAATGTAACTTCCTCGGACGACACAGTTACGCGCCTTCAATGGACTCGAGTTCTGTTTGGACACCATTGGTCAGTGTTCTCTTCACTCCCCTCTTCTTTCCTGTTGAATTCACAACTGTTAAACTTAGTCTACAGCCCTAACACAACTGTTAACACATTGCATAATTCCATTAACGTAACTTCCGCGGACGACATGGTTACGCACCTTCAATGGACTCATGTTCCTTTTGGGTAGCACCAGGCGGGGTTCTCTTAACTCCCCTCTTCTTTCCTGGAGAATGCACCGCAGAAAGAGGAGTAATCTCCTCAACGACTCTAAAAATGCTCATTTCTAAGATCAATAAGTCATGCATATGACCAGCTGGTTTAAACAAGCACACATCGAACTCTTCAAGGTTATTGTCGAGGGCAAAATATTTCCACCCACCAGTAAGTCCTCCATTGTTACGAATATTATGATACAAGTATCTCCCAAGCCATTCATTCTTACCCATGCGCAATATCACGTCTTGAGATGATGGAGAAAGATGGTTTAGTATCCACTTATTTGGGAATGACTAGTCACCAAAAAAGTTAATACAATTAGTAAGTAACAATGTATGTATAATGAAGTTTAAAATGCAGGAAGTTAAAAAAAATAACAATAACCGTTTATTTAGCATAATATATTAAGATTAAAACCGAGTTTAAAAAAGTAAAGAAAGGGAGGAAGTAGTTTACCAAGAAGAATCTCTTGTATACATGTGAAGGTCGCATAGTTACAAGCAAGGATTCGTCAGTACATGCTGCCTGGGCCAACTGAAGAGTATTTTCAATCTCAGTTTTTGTGACAGGCCTTCTATTTGAGGTATATAGTTCCTGTGTCGCAGATCTACCCTTTGGAGAACCCTTGGGAGAACCCTTAGGAGAAATCTCAGCATCTAAAAATATGATCAAAATAAGTTACCACGTCAACAACCAGTCCACGTATCGATTTAAACAGAAATACTCAAGAAAAGCTATGAAACACTAAGACAAACATGGACACTGGACTCGATACTGACTGACACGTCGACATGAGTAATAATTTGAGAAAATGAATTAATTGAATGTAGTAACGTGTGTCAGAGTAGGACATTGGACACATCTTCAATCAAATGTGTCGGTGCTACATAGAAGGAAAGTGCTTTTATTTCTTTAATTGACTCCACAAAAACACCGGTTAAGTGCCACAACGTTACTAAAACAAGAACACAGTAAACAACAATGTCCAACTATTACCAAATGAATGTCCTGCCAGGCAGTGCACATAACAAACTTCTAAGGGGAAAAAAAAACACTCTGTCTCTACCCAAAAAACTCTCCTTACAGAAATTTGGTGTGCTTATTATGATTATTGTTAGTGGTATTTGTATCAACAAGTTTACTATGCTTATTGTGGTCTAAAATTAATTTGAGGACACCAAATGTAATGTTGGAATATCCACTCATTCATGCACACATTCTCTCACACTTTTTCCTATCATCAATATTTACATGAAATTGGAGTATGGCCCCTTTGAAAATGTCAGTTTTTCAAAATATTCAGTAAGAAATTTCACTCATTCAAGTGTTTTGAAGATAAAGAAATGTTGATAAACCAGTAGTCAGATATATTTCTTGGTGACATTTGTGGTTTATAGTGGTCCACAGATACGCAGATAGTCTTTACTATTGCATTCATTGGCTGGTATAAATAATTCCTTATGCAATGGTTAAAACAATGTGATCAGGGCACCACTTTCACCACAACTGTTTCATGTTTCTTTCTGTTGTCGACGACGTTCATAAGTAAAAATGTTACCGGTGACCCAATTAAGAGCTCTCTCATCAGGATTAGATGTTTTTGGAGGTCTTCCTGGTGGTCTTCCTCTCTTCTTACTCGGGGCAGACGTATAAACAGGCCTCCTTGTCCGTTTACTAGTTTTCTGAGTGGCAGCATCTGCAGGCTCGGTCTCGGTGATCGCATCGGCTATGAATTGCTCAGGGGAGGCAGATTCAACACCACCATTAGAAGTCTTTCCGTTGGTAGTTTCAACAGGTACAGCAAATGGCACTCTTATACTGTTTAGATGTGAAGATTTTTCAGGTGAAACACCTTCATCAACACCATTCGAAGGAGTATTGACTTCTTCAACAGAATTATCTGTGTCCTTTTTCTTGCTAGAACATCCAACCCCTTGTTCGGTATTGGCAGTCTCTTGTTCGGTATTGGCAGCAGCACGCCCACATTTTCGAACAAAATAAGAAGCTGCCTTCTCACAGAAACTCTCCCCGTCAAAGATTAAAACCTCAAACAATGACTCTCCATTGTACTTAAACACAAGGAAATCATTCTCTTTCAAAGAATGATCTTTCACAAATTGTTGCCAACCGTTCATGAAATACACAATACCGTCTCTAGTTGTCAGCTCAATATCCCACACAACTCCACTAGGACCTTTTAGGACCGCATTTTCTGGCAACTTCTTTTTGACATTGTTTGAAAACGTTTTGGGAAGTGCCTGCAAACAAAATGTAAATTCCTATTTCAGAATATAACAACATGAGCTTGAGCTGCAGAGAGACATGTTGGTAGACTATATGCCTAAAAGTCAATCATAACCTATGAAACACTAACACAGACACAACACAAACATTGACACGTCGACACCGGTAATAATTTTAAAATTAATTGAATGCAATCACATGTGGAGGTGTTGTGTTGGTGTCAAACACTGATACGTGTCGGACGCCAGACACACCGGTAATAATTTTAAAATTAATTGAATGCAATCACATGTGGAGGTGTTGTGTTGGTGTCAAACACTGATACGTGTCGGACGCCAGACACACCGGTAATAATTTCAATTAGGTACTACTATCTAATTGAAAAACAGCCCAAGATCAACCACATTACAATCTCCAAATCTGCTTACACATTCACTTTCACCTTTGAAGCCTCACAAGCAAGATCCTATCAAGATGCATGTATGGACAGGAACCTACATTGTAAATGCATGTTTCATCTATAACAATGCAAGCTAAAAACAAAGTGTCACAAAAACAAACACAAAGCTAAAAAATCAAACATATCAGTATTATAATCAAAGGTTAAAAAGTAAATATTTTAACAGTTTTTCCAAAGCTCAAAACTTTCATAAAAAATAATTTGACTTCAGTTAAATAAATTATAAAAAAAATCAGGGCAAGTTAAAAAAAAATATGTAGTGCATGCATTCAACCCCCAAATTTCATCCCTTCAAAAGGGTTTTCTTTAAAAAAAAAAATACTTAAAAAAAATAAAAAAAATTCTTTTTTTATTTACATCATGTAAGGAAAGAAAAAAAGGAAAAAGGGGAAGGAAAAAAAAAAAAAAAAGAAATACTCACAAGTTGTTGATCAAAATCATTGCGAAGAAATTGAGTGAAATGGATGAATTGAAAATGGGTCCAGTAAATGTCTTCCTCCCAAGATCTGCACCCACCTCCTACCATTTCTGATATGGAAGTGGTGAAAAGATTGAAACTTTTAACAGTTTTGAGAGTGAAATTGAAAATGAAGGACAGTGAAAAATAGAGTAATGAAGAACACAAAACCCTAAATCAACTAAAAAATAATGTATTTGTTTTGGTAAAGTTATTATAGAGAACATAAAAATCCAAAAAAGTTGTACTTTCGAGGGCTTTCACCACTTCACGAGTTACAGTGGCTGAATCAGAATAATCACTTTTTTTTTTTTGTAACATTTCATTATTAGGAATTTAGGATTCTATTACCAATTTTTTCTTTTTTTATAAAATGTATAATCTCATATTAAAATTTCACTTTCCTATCTCAAATGATAGGTGTTGATATTGTTAAGATAGAAGTCTTATAATGTATTAATAATGTCTTATATAAGGATCAAAATAATTTTTTACTCTAAATATAAAAAATAGATTTTGCCTATTTTATTTTTTTACTTTTGTTCGTGCATATTTATAGTATCTTTTTCACTCTTCTCTCGTTTTCAATTTAATCCTTAATTTGGTTGCTTTTCTCATTTTTTATTCTTTCTTTTCTTTTTATTTTTGGAAAAGTTGTTTTATCTTACTTTGTTTTTCCTAACGCAAATGGAGCATTGAATTCAAGGTTTTAAACAGTGAATAACGCAAAAGTTAGGTAACGATGGCGTGCTACTCGCTTGTCGTTTCTTGAGCGCAAAACATGAAGGATGGATTTCGCATCTTCTATAGTGTACTTCACACTTTCATTATTTTTAAACCCCTTGTCAATTTTATCGTGATCTCTTACTCGTTTTTCGTATCGTCTTAAGCACTGCATTAAGGATTTGATTCGTGAATAAAGCAAAAGGATAATTTTTGCAATTTCCAATGGGTAATGATAGGGTGCTACTCGCTTGTCGTTATTTTTCCAATTCCATGGATAATTCGTGAATAATGCAAAGGATTATTTTCTCAATTTCCAATGGATAATGTCGGTGTGCTACTTGCTTTTTGTTATTTGAGTGTAAAATGTGAATGGATTTCACATCTTTAATAATCTACTTCACACTCTTCCTCATTTTCAAATTATCTTTCAATTTTGTCACTTCTCTTACTCATATTTTGTATCTCTAGAGCATCAGAGGATTCAATTCGTGAGTGCAAAATGTGAAGAATAGATTTCACATCCTTGTCAATTATAATGAAAGTATACTTCACATCACACTTTCATTATTTTTAAACTCTTGTCAATTATGTTGTGATCTCTTACTCGTTTTTTGTATCTTCTTGAACACTACTTTCGAGGATTTAATTCATAAATAAAGCAAAATGATTATATTTATATGTGAGTTTCATGGGTGTTTACCACTTTATTTGTGGAGAAAATAAAATTATTTTTAATTTTATTTTCTCCGCTTTTTATACCAATATTATTTTTTGACGAGTTCTTTTATTTTATTTTATTTTTGCATTTTCTTCAGTTTTTTATACAAATATATATTTTTTTACATTGTACTTTATTTAAAAGCATAAAGTACAATGTAAGAAAATTCAAAACTGAAATAACAACAACTCTTGACAACTTAACATGAAGTACAATGAAGTACTTTCAGTTTCAGATTATAACTATTAACTTCCACTATAAGTAAATATGCTATGATAGCCAAGAGCATATTTTTTCGCCATAGCAACATTGTGATGTTTCACTTACCTTTTAACAGAAAATAAAGACATGCATATCACATTAGCTACAAGTAATGCAA
Source organism: Trifolium pratense (assembly GCF_020283565.1). Classification (NCBI taxonomy): domain Eukaryota; kingdom Viridiplantae; phylum Streptophyta; class Magnoliopsida; order Fabales; family Fabaceae; genus Trifolium; species Trifolium pratense. The sequence continues at coordinate 41,324,307 of NC_060059.1, read as the reverse complement.
GTATATCCTATCAAAGAATGTTCACATGACAGAAACTAGAAACAAAGATAATAACAACACATTTCATGATCAACTATTAAACTAGGCAATATATTGTTCTCAAAAGATATGCATGCATATCACATAAGCTATTTGAAATTTTGAGACCTACTACTTATAAAATAGCCACCTTGAGCTATAAATATTTGCAACAATATAGACTCACTAAAGGGCTATAGAGTCTTCTTGTTACCATCATATCAGACAAGATGGTAAAAAACTATTTTATATCAACATAACCGAAACGAAATCAGCTTCCATCCTCAATTTCATGATCATCCACATCTTCTTTGCCTTTGCTCCCTGAAATCATGAAAATTGAAAGGAAAAAAATGGTGAGTAAAGCATAATGATTTGCAGTTTCCTTTTTTAAAACCATAAACTGTTTTCCCTATTCAATGTAAGATAAGGCATTGCTCGAAACATAAGGTAAAGCTACGCATGTGTGGCTCGTTCTAGAATGTGTTATTTAGTCTAAGATACTTCTTATGACTTGATTTGTCCAATTTGTTTCATACCTTGATAAGGGCCATCAATCAACAGATTGGTAGGTAACAAAAATTTGGAAATAGGGTTTGTATCATCTTAGTATTCTCGATCAAAAGCTACAGTAAACACGTGACCTCAAACCTGAGTTCAATTTATGAACATGGTTATAAATCGAGATTCATATCATGAATCGGAAGACCTATAATGTTCCAAACCGCGAATTGAATCTTATTATATATCATAAGATACATTACCAATAAAAGTGTTGTAAACCAGAAAAATAACAGAAGCAAGAAATCAAAGAGAAACTGAGAAATGCAAACGGAATGCAAGTATTTATTAATTATTATGGTAAACAGGACATGCAGAAGCGGTCAAAAAGGCATCGGTGCGGTGAGTTGGAAAGTGCAGCTCATCTATTTTTTATTTATACAATTTTTTCAGTGGTGTGGATTGAATCTTTGAAGTGGCTTGGGGTTTCAACCACCTTTCTAGCTCAGGGGTCCTGATCACCTTATCCAATTTAAAAGTCTCGTCTGGTAATAGGAAGACCAGAGAGAAATTGGCTGTGATCTGGTATTCTAATGTCTGGTATGCTATGATATTTTCTCAAAAAGTTTTTGATTGGGAGCAGGTTGTTGAGGATGCAAAATTTTATTGTGGAAAAACTCATTAGAACAAATCAAAATTTATCATAGTGAATCAGGATTCAATATTAATAATATTTAATATGACATTCAAGTGGACATAGACAACACTAGTTTAGCATCGAGTCATGATACGAATCACAAGTATAGTAAGATTAAGATAAAATAACCCTTATAAAAGAGTGGGGAGGGGGGGATAGTTTGGACAATGAACATGGAGTTATCTTCTTAAGCGTTTACAAAATTAATAGCAAAGCATATGTGCATCACCAAAATAAAGCATGACAGCAGAAAATTATAATTCCTATATAATTTAGAATTAATATAGTACAAGCCACCAAATTAAAGCATGGAGAAGAAATTTTTTAACCTGAGTGTTCCTTGTCCTTACTACAAACCACCAAATTAAGTGGCACCAGATCAAGTACTGGCTCAGGAGAAGAACTGGCTGCTTTGGCAGGTCTGCCTCGCTTCTTAGCCGGGACAGACACAGCTTCAACAACAGGCTTCTTAGCCCCCCTTTTGCTGGTTCGTTGCACGGGAAGCGCTGCAGGAGCGGTCTTAGTGACTGCATCAGCCATGAACTGCTCAGGGGAATCAGATTTAGCACCAGCATTTGAAGTCTTTTCATTGGTAGTTTCAAAAGGTACAGCTAATGGTGTTCCAGTACTGTTAAGACGCCGAAATTTCTCAGAAGAACCACCATCAGAAGCAGTAATTACTTCTTCAGCAGAAGTGTTTGTATCCTTCGCCTTGCTACCTCCTTGATCAGCTTTAACATTATCACATTTTCCAACAAAATATGCAGCTGCCTTCTCACAATTACTTTCTCCCTCAAAAATGAAAACCTCAAACAGTGATTCTCCATTATACTTGAAGAGAAGAAAATCATTCTCTTTCAAAGAATGATCTTTCACGAATCGTTGCCAACCGTCCTCAAAGTAAACAGTATCATCTCTAATAGAAAGCCCTATATTCCACAGCACTCCACTTGGACCCTTAAGGGTCACATTTTCTGGCAACTTCTTCTTTACATTGTTAGAAAATGTTTTCGGAAGTGCCTGCAATCATAACATAAAACTTCCATTTGAGATTAAGAATTTAACATATCTACCTAAGAGCTAAACATAATTATTTACTTGAAAAACAGCCATTAATCATCTCAAGTACATGATTTACATCGAACATCGATAATGAAGCAAGAAAAAATACACAAAAGCATATCTATACATGTATAAAATACAACAATCAGTTCCTTTTCTTTTCCTTTAAGCCACAAAAGCATGATTTTATCAGGTTAATACATGAACAAATTGTCTCAAACCTAAAATAGAAACAAAAAAACAAAAAAAAAACACAGAGATCCATAGCTAATGACACAGTTCCTAAGCCATTATTCAAAAACAAGCATATCTATACAATAATCAAAAGCTCAAAATTTCTTCAAAAGAACTAACTGCAGTTAAAGGAATTGTAAAAAAAATCCGAAAACTTTAACAGTGTATCCAATAATCAAAAGCTCAAAACTTTCTTCAAAAGAAGTTAAAGAAATTATACAAAGATAACAAAATAATGAAAAAAAGAAACTTCAACACCCAAATATGAAAAATTTATAAAGATTACATTTTTATTTCATTTTAGAACATGAAAAGAAAGAAAAAGAAGAATGAAAAGGGTACTCACAAGTTGTTGCTGAAAATCATTGCGGAGAAAAAGAATGAAATGGATGAACTGGAAATGGGTCCAGTAGATTTCTTCCTGCCATGATTTGCTGCTGCTACCACTGGTTTGTCCTCTTCCTCCCATTTCAATTTTCAAGCAGAGTTCAGAGTTCAGAGAATGAATTGAAATTGTTCAAAGGTTGAAGCTTTGTTTGGTTTTTATAGAGAATAAAGAAAAGTAAAAGAAAGGGTTTAAGCTTCAATGGGAAGAAATGTTCAACTCAAATTCTAATTTACTATTTTTTTTGTTAATACTTTGTGAAAAAGGAAAAATAAATTTAGTATATTTCAATGTTTGTTTAGGGTTAACAAAAGCCACCGAGTAGTAAAATATGCATTAGAGATAATTAAGTATAATTTTGATACATTTAAATGTGTTGATAATGTGTTAGTATATATTTAAGGATCAAAATAATTTATTACTCAAAATATAAAAAATAGATTTTGCATATTTATTGTCTTTTTACTTTTTTGTTTATGCATATTTATTGTCTATTTTTCACTCTCCTCTCATTTTTAGTTTATCTCTCAATTTTGTTACTTCTCTTATTCTTTCTTTTCTTTTTTTTGGAAAAAGCTATTTCTTTTACTCTTGTTTTTTTTTTTTACTGCAAATAGAGTACTGAGGATTTAATCGAGTTGGGATCCTCTCCATTTTCTATTGTTTCCATTTCTTCCATTACCAAAGTTTTTAAATGTTTTTGGGTGTATAAATGATATTTGGACCCACTTAATGTCACACTTTTACATTTATATTTCCAAAACTATATAATAATGGAGGAAATGGAAATAATTGGAAATGGAGAGGATCCTAACTCGATTTAATCGGTGAATAACGCAAAAGTGTTGTTTTTTTTAATTTCTGCCGAGTAATGATAGCGTGTTACTCGCTTGTTGTTTCTTAAGCGCAAAACCTGAAGAATGAATTACCTATTCTTTATGGCATACTTCACACTTTTCATTATTTTTAAACCCCCTGTCAATTTTATCGTGATCTCTTACTCGTTTTCTGTATCATCTTGAGCACTACATTCAAGGATGGGGTGCTACTCGCTTGTCGTGAATAAAGCAAAAGGGTTATTTTTGCAATTTCCAATGGGTAATGATAGGATGTCACTTGCTTGTCGTTATTTTACAAACTTTCGGTGGGTAACCCGTGAATAAAGCGAAAGGATTTTCCCAATTTTCTGTGGTTAACCCGTGAATAATGAAAAAAAAAAAAAAAAGACTCTTTTTCGGATGATGTGCTCTTTTTTTCTCATTTGATGCAAAATGTGAATGGATTTCGCATCCTCACACTCTTCCTCATTTTCAAATTATCTGTCAATTTTGTCGCTTCTCTTACCATTGTTTCATATATTTAGTGCATTGTATTAGAGAATTCAATTCATTAACAAATGTAAAAGGATTTTTTCTAATTTACAGTGGATAATGATAGTGGCCTATTGAGCACTACATTCAAGGATTTAACTCGTGAATAAAGCAAAAGGGTTATTTTTGCAATTTCCAATGGATAATGACAGGGTGCTACTCGCTTGTCGTGAATAAGCAAAAGGGTCATTTTTGCAATTTCCAATGGGTAATGATAGGGTGCCACTTGTTTGTCGTTATTTTACAAACTTTCGGTGGGTAACCCGTGAATAAAGCGAAAGGATTTTCCCAATTTTCCGTGGTTAACCCGTGAATAATGAAAAAAAAAAAGACTATTTTTCGGATGATGACGTGCTCTTTTTTTCTCATTTGATGCAAAATGTGAATGGATTTCGCATCCTCACACTCTTCCTATCATTTTCAAATTATCTGTCAATTTTATCGCTTCTCTTACCGTTGTTTCATATATTTAGTGCATTGTATTAGAGAATTCAATTCATTAACAAATGTAAAAGGATTTTTTCTAATTTACAGTGGATAATGATAGTGGCCTATTGAGTACTATATTCAAGGATTTAACTCGTGAATAAAGCAAATGGGTTATTTTTGCAATTTCCAATGCATAATGACAGGGTGCTACTCGCTTGTCATTATTTTCCCAACTTTTGGTGGGTAAACCGTGAATAAAGCTAAAGGATTATTTTCCCAATTTTCTGTGGGTAACCTATGAATAATGAAAAAAAAATGATTATTTTCTGGATAATGATGTGCTACTTGTGTTTTCTTATTTGAGTGCAAAATGTGAATAGATTTCGCATCCTCACACTCTTCCTCATTTTCAAATTATCTGTGAATTTTGTCGCTTCCTTACTCTTGTTTCACACAAGTTTCTCATAAATAATCACTTTTTAAAGAATAAATTCCATGTAATGTTTAAAAAAAAAAAGGTGAAACGTTTTTAGAGAATTTTATATTTTTAGACAATATTTTAGAGACTTTTATATAAACTAAAAAGCTATTTATTTTTTTTGGTTACTTTAATCATATAAACACTTTTTTAACATTTTCTTTCACGCTCAACACTCATTAAAATTTATTTACACGTAAAAATATTCGGGTAGAACACGAAAAACAGTCAATTAGGTTTAATTGAGTCCTAAGTAGCTGAATGAAGGTTGATCAAATAAAAATAGTTAAATTCAAGCTAGTGAATTTTTTCCAAGTCCACTAAGGTCCACCAAGATTGTGTAAGTGTCAATGAGTCAAGACACGCGAAACTTGACAATTTAGCACATTGTGTTTCATACTAACACAATTTTTACTGAGGCATGATCTGAAGCGATAGCGCACATGTTGATGAAGGAAACAGAAAACACCGTGAGATGGAGAAAAACTAGCGAAGCATGGCGCGCCACATACACCCGACAACGGGAAGAAATGTAGTTTTGTTAAGGGATTATAATATCTACCACTTGTGGATGGAGTACACTTAAACAACAGACAAAAATCAAAATGTAGTTTTACCTCTTCAATTTCACGAGCATATTGAATGTTATAGACAATCACAAATCCACAAAAAGCAGTGCCTACATCCTATGATCTTGATTAGTGATGATAAAACTAATCCGGATATGAATGGTGACATATATTTGCTGACGAGACAGCATCAATTTACTGACATGCGCAAATGCATAGTCTTTTCTAACTCTTACCACAAAAAAGCTTCATCGAAGATTGATTTATCTGTCTAACAAACAAGAACGTTAGCAGTTAGGTTAAAGTGTCGCTAGCTATACGCTATTAAGTTTAGCATGCCCATTTTGATGATCAAAACCTTCCTTTCCAACACCAGATATATAAACCTGCATCACATAATTAGAAACTAGCTCAAAAATGCACGCGTCGCCAACTTTTAAGTCATTATCACGAACAAAGGCCATCCATCCCCCACAAAAGGTGTGAGCTCCTCTTCCTTTACCATCTGGGATGGAGTTCACAGTCCAACATTCGCCTCTTGAATTGCGAAGCTTAACTTCTGTTCTCCTGGCAGGGAAATGTTCAGCACCGAACTGATATGGGATTCTCTACAGTGTAACAACAAATGCTCAATAGTTTAGCATTGAGAAGTTAAAATTGCAATATTGTTCAATACAAAATTTTAAGGGAAGGAAACTATGATAACAATAATAATTGGTACTTCTAGAAAAAATACAGCATAGTAATTGCACAAAGTCAATTTGTAAATGTAATAGCAATAGTTGAGAAGTTTTTCAAGCAGCATCTTTACTAAGGGCATGTTTGGATTGGCTTATTTAAGCTTATCTACTAGCATAAGTTTTGTGGAACTGTTCAAGAGAACTTTTGATGGTTTTCATAAAAAAATTTCAGCTCATTTTCATAAGTTTTCCAATATAGCTTATGAAAATAGCTCATAGCAGATATAAAAATAATTTATCTTTATTCTATCTTTTGCTATGAAAATAATTTATGTAAGCTTATAAGCAAGGGCTTATCATAAGAAGCGCTAGTGCTATAAGTAGCAAACAAATAAGTGGTTTATCCAAAGAGACCCTTAGTATTGAAATATGACTCCAACATGCATTGAAGTGCAAGAACAAGAATATGGATGGAATTTTCATTGAGATCATCTTATACTTGTAATGTATACATCAGAAATGTTTACCATCCTCCATACATAAAAGGAGAAATACTGTTATAGGGTTAAAATTAATATACTCCAACTAGATCATGTTCTCAAGCAGATGAAACACTACACAAGTTACTTAAAAGATAAGGGCAGAGAGAAAGCAACATTATTTAGGAGGTAAATTAAGAATCATAAAAGGGAACAACTCACCAGAGTACGTGAACTAATGACATTGCACGTTCTGATTATTTTAACAAGATATGGAAAAGAGGAGGTAAATGGTTGGGCTATCTTTTCCTCCTCGTCTTCATTCCCACTTCTATTCAGGATAGCTGCTGCTGTGAGGAATTGAACAATTCAATCATGAGTTTTATATAAAAGGATAAGCTGTGGGCTGTGGCATAAATATAAGAATTTGAATGCAAAATGCTCTTTCCAAGACAATCATCAGTTTACTAGGGAAATCAAAGGCAACGGTGTGCTTGAGCTATAAGCAAAGTAATGGAAATCACAATCTTTTCTTCACAAAATTGGGCATGGCGGAAAGCCATAAACCCACAATGGCGTTGCCATGGCCGATATTTGACAACACTGTCATAAAGTATGTCATTTTTAAGTAAAAACAAGTGACATAACAAAAGTATAAGCTGTCATAAATCGAATGACAAAAGAAAAGGGGTTGGTTAAACAAATTTAACGAAAAAGTGGTGGGCTACCCTAAGTTTAGCTACTGATTCATTAGAATTAAACATAATCAATCATAGTTAATCAGAATTCAAGACGGGATTCATGTCCAAATAGATACACACTAGAGATCCATAACAATTGCGTTCAGTTTCATTTCGAATGAAGATACGACTCACATGTATTGTAACCTGCTGATAATCATGGTTAGGACCATTATAAACGGGGGAAAAACTAGTTTGCACAACGGACATGGAGTTATATTCTTAAGCTTTTAACGTCATAACAAAGCATGTGCAGCACAAAAAAAAAATATGACAGCAGAAAGTTTTAGTTCCAAAATAATGTAGAATTAATATAGTAAAAGTTAATGGAAAAGAGCAACATATTTTTACCTGAGTGTTGCTTGTTACAAGCCACCAAATCATGTGCTCTCTCAAAAGAATTACCCGCTTTTGGTGGTCTTCCTCGCTTCTTAGTCTGGACAGGCATAACTTCATTAACAGGCTTCTCAGTCCTTTTACCAGTTGGTTGGAATGGAACCTGTATAGGTGTGGTCTTAGTGAGTGCATCAGCCGTTAATTTCTCAGGGGAAACAGGTTCGACACCAGCATTACCAGTCTTTCCATTGGTAGTTCCAAAAAGTACACCTGATAACGTTTCTACACCACCATTCGAAGCAGTATTAATGACTTCTTCAGCACATGTGTTTGTGTCCTTTGCCTTGCTACCCCCTTGTTCAGTTTGAGCATGTCCACATTTTCCGACAAAATAAGAAGCTGTTTTCTCACATAAGCTTTCTCCATCAAAGATTAAAACCTCAAAATGTGATTCACCCTTGTATTTAAAGACAAGGAAATCATTCTCTTTCAAAGAGTGATCTTTCACGAATTGTTGCCAACCGTTCGTGAAGTACAAGGTATCGTCTCTAGTAGTCAGCCCTACATTCCACACAACTCCACTAGGACCTCTAAGGGTTACATTTTCTGGCAACTTCTTCTTTACATTGTTTGAAAATGCTTTGGGAAGTGCCTGAAATTAAAATATAAATTTTCTATTTGTGATTATACACATTCAGCTGAAAAGCCAAAGAAATGTTCACACAACATACATATACCTAAAAACTAAACATAATTATTTTCTTGAGAAACAACCATTAATCATCTCAAGTACATGATTTATATGATTAATAGCTAATGTCACAGTTCCTAAGCTATATAAAATGAATTTTAAAAAATAATCTAAAAAGCATGGCAAAAAAAGGAAAACTTTAACAGAGTATTCATAACCAAAAGCTCAAAACTTTCTTGAAAAGAACTGAAAAACAGTATGAACATGAAAATGTACTGAACACCCAAATATGATAAGTTTATAAAGGTTGAATTTTTCTTCCATTTTTGAACGTGAAAGAAAAGAAAAAGAATGACGAAGAATACTAACAAGTTGTTGATGAAAATCATTGCGGAGAAATTGTGTGAAATGGATGAACTGGAAATGGGTCCAGTAAATGTCTTCCTCCCATGATTTGCTTCCACCATAGGTCGGTTGTCCTCGAACCCCTACCATTTGAAGCAATGAAGCAGTGAAGTTGAAAGGTGCAAGCTTTTTGTTTTAGCAAGAAAAAGGTAAAGAGAGGTGGTACAACTCCAACATTTAAATGACTGAAATTTTATTTGTTAATATTTGTAAAAACTAGAAATTAAATACTATATTTTTTTAATAATGTAACTATGAGTATGTTAAGTTTAAAAAAAAAAAATAGATTTTTTTTTTCCTCATTACCGGTTTAATCTGTTTTGAGATCAGTTCTTGCATCAAGTGGTTTCAGTCTGCTCCCGATCGCAGTTGCGGTGGATGGAACCGTGACACCCCATATTAATTTTAGCGTCAATCACCATTGACCCAACTAACGATAGATAAAAAATGGATTTTTTTTCTTTGTATTTTTTAAAATAGATTTTATAAAACCATTTTTCAAAATATTACAAGTTATTTTATATTTACTTTTTCTAAATTGAAACACGAATTTTGACATCATATAACATAAATATACATTATTAAAGATCAAAATAGTTAAAATCGCAATTTTTTTCAAAAAATTATATTTTAAAAATAATACTTAAAATAAACTATTAATCTATACTTAATTCCTCTAACCAGATAATTAAAAAAAAAATGTCATGGTATTACCAGCTTTAACTCCACTCAAGTGTTAAAACGCTCAGGTTGTTTTAAATTGTTGTTTTAAACCCCTCATTCTTTTATGACTTTCAAATGCATGTTATAGATCAAATAACAAATATATTTTGGACGGATGCACAAACATGAATATTTTGGTGGTGTCATCATTTTTGATACCACATACAAAACAAATAAGGATTATTGTTGGGAGTATCTATAGGACTTAATAATCACAAGCAAACAATCATTTTTTTTAGGCAACATTGTTATATAAACAATTTCTTCTTTTCAACGGTTATTTGAAACTATTCTTAAAACAATGGGTGGAGAAAAGCCTAAAACAATTCTATCAAGATGCCGCAATGGCTAATGCTATTTCTCAAAACATTTATTGAGGTATGAGGTCTACTTAGTTAATTGAAAGTTTTAATGCTGATTTGAAAAACTATTTGAAGTTAGATTTAAATTTGATACAATTTTTTACACACTTTAAAAGTGTTGTCAATGGTAAACGGAATAATGAGTCAGAAACGGAATATGAGTCAAATGCCTAGATTAAAAATGAAGAAGGCTTGTATATGTTCCTACAAGTTGGAAATGTTTACACTCCAAAAAAATTTGAGGAATTCCAAGAGGAATATCAAGACATTTGCATAAAAGAGTTGAAAGAAGGTTTGTTGTTACAAATTATTGTGATGGTCACTCATGGAATCTTATTCAGTCATGCTCTGAAAGTTTTAAAAGTCGTGAATATTCTAAGTTAATTCCGGAATACTGTATACTAAAGAGATTGACAAGAGATGCAAGGTTGACAAGTAATCAAGATTGGCAAAGAAACATGTTGAATTAGGTCTAAAAGTCCATTTCGTGAAGTGATGCAATGAATTATGTTCTCAAATGATTAACTTGATCAACAAATCTTCGGGAGATCATGAAATATACACATTTTTGTCCAAAGTTTATGAAAAGTCCAACAAAATAATTGATGATATATTGGCGCAAAAAAGAGAGATCAACATGAACAGCGTGAAGCCCTCATATCTTGTTAATTGGCTAAAGAATCATCCCACAAATGCAGAAGATGAGCTAAAGATGTGAAAATACAAGTATGGCCACTGAGATGAAAAAGAAAAAGAAAAAAAGTGAAAATACAATTGCTACTAACTAAGTTGAACAGGTGTTGCATTATTCTTAATTTGCTTGATCTTGTTATTGCAAATGAAAGTAATTGCTTAAAGTAGCAAAAAACCTCTAAGTTACATCAATTCAAAGTACATCAGCAAATAGTAGTAGAAACCAATATAGCAAAACTGACTTTCTATTGAAAAAAAATTCATAGAACAAAAATGTGACAAGTGTGAGTTAAGTATCACATTGCTTAGAAAAATGGAAGTTGAACACTTTATAAGTGAGAGGACCCATAAATCTAACACCTAAGGTTTTTGGTTAAAGTGTGATGTACAACTCATTTGTACAGTTGTTCTTAAGTCCAATGTGGATGATCCATCCGGCTGCCCCTCGTGACCCAACAGTGGTATCAGAGCCGATGGTTGTTGATCTGACTCCTTGTGTCGAAATTCTTCCTAACAACAAGGTGTTCAGGCGGCGTGTCCCGTTGAGACCAAGCAACGGTTGTACAATTGGATGAAAAAACTTCCGTTCGAGGGGGAGCATACCCATAAAATAATGGTTTGGGTAGTATGTTAAAGATTTTGGGTTCGATTCTCAGCTCCCTTATAACCAAAAAAACAAGCATAAATTGTGAGCAAAATTAATTTTATTTATGAGCAGATGTTGATAACAATTATCACCAAAAAAAAAAAAAAATGTTGATAACAATTATTAATAGCTTCCCATTCATTGTAGGAGCGTATTTGCCAATTTCATTCAAAGTGCTTATTTAATGTTAAGACATGATAATAATGGTTACTGAGTCAAAGAAAGCAGATCGGAAAATCTGCAAAAGTGAATATTGATGTCTTTCTGGGTTTGAAGAAATTTATACTTTCATGATTTTGCTATCAAAATGGTCTCTACATACATGGGAGATGATGTGAACGGACACATGAGCGTGTGTCAACGTCAAGACTTGATAGACGGGCTCATTTGATTGACGATTGAGACTTGATAGACTTGATGATTGACCGATGGTTACAAATTCAAGGACGAAGTAACCTATTCACTCTTGATATTTGCAATACAAAACTTCTATATTAGGCTTCTTTACCGGTGCCCTTAGAACACCCGTTAACATGACTAGTTCATAGTGAATGCTATAGAAAATCACAAATTCACAATGATATGAACTAAAAAGCATAATAGATAATTAATACATTTTATGATCTTGAATGGGGATGTGTAAAACATATACGAAGAGACAACATGAATTTAATGACATAAAGTCCTTTGCAACTATTACCACAAAAAATCTTCATTGAAGATTGATTTATCTGTCTCACAAACATGAATGTTAACAGGTAGATAGAACAGTAGCTAGCTATTAAGTTTCACATTCCCATTTATGAACCTGCATCACATAATGAGAAACGAGCTCAAATATGCACGTGTCGCCAATATTTATGTCATTATCACGAACAAAAGTGTTCCAACCCCCACAAAGGGTGTAATTTTTTCTCAATTTAGCATCTGGGACAGAGTTCACAGTCCAACATTCGCCTCTTGAATTGCGGAGCGTAACTTCTGTTTTGCAGCCAGGAAGATGTGCAACAGAGAACCAATTTGGTATTTTCTACAATGTAACAAGTATTCAATAATTTAGCATTGATATTAATTATAATCACACATGCTAACACTAATTAGTTGCATAATGTGTGTTACCCACCAAAGTGTATGATCCACTGATATTGAAGTTCTTCATGACTTTCACAAAATTAGGAAATGGAGAACCAAAAGCTTCAGCTACCCTTTGTTCGTTGAGTGCACACAACTTTCTCACACCAGCATTAGCCTGCGAGCTTTGATCTTTTTCAACACGATGTTTCCTCCGTAAAGCTGTCTTTGTTTACAGTTCAAATGTGATTGAAGTCATAATTTGCAAGGTAGAAACTTTAATTGCAATTGTCAAGGAATTGAATTAGATTCTTCTCTTTTTATTTGTGAAAATAAAATACTTCATAGAAATTTGCTACATAATTCTATACAAATTTCTATGCATCTAGTAGGGAAAGAGAGGAAAAAACTTACCCAACTTTTTATGAACTGCTTTCGACTTGGGGCAAATCCCCATCTTCTTCGAAGTATTTGAAGCTCTACCGTATTTCTTTAAGATGGATAAAGCAGCTCCTTGACCAATCTTTGACAACTTTTTATTTGATAGATCAACTTTATCAACTTTGTTTCTGCACATTGAGTTGGTTTTAGGATTCTTTGGCATATATCTGGAAGTCTTACGGCAAGCGACGTCACATCTAGCACTAAGCATGCTAGAAGCTAGTTTTTCAATCTGGGAGAGCCCATCTTTTCCAACCTCAGCGATATGAACACGTAATTCACACTCACGTATAAGTTCGAAAATGCAGACATCTCCAACCTTTATGCCATTATCCCGAACAAAATCCAACCATCCTCCACATAGAGTGTGATTTGTATGTACTCTAGTTCTAGTAACAGAATTAACAGTCCAATGTTCTCCCTTCAAATTATGAAGAATAATCTTTATGTTGCAGTTTGGAAGATGTGCCATCGAAAATTCATAAGGTATATTCTGCATTATATCATTTATAAACCAATATTAGCAAGGATTTGTTACATAAAAGATAAGGGCGGAGAGATAAAATAACAATGTTTAGGAGGTAAATTAAGAATTACAAAAGGGAACGACTCACCAGAATTTGTGACCCACTGACATTGAACGTTTTGATTATTTTGACAAAATATGGAAAAGAGGAGGTAAATGATTGGGCTATCTTTTTCTCCTCACGTGCCGATAGCGTTGAGAGTGAAGCTCCACTGAGAATATAATGGTCATCTTCCTTCCCATTTCTATACAGGATGTCTGCTTCTGCGTGGAATTGAAGAGTTCAATTATGAATTTTTTTAAAAAAGGATAAGCTCTGGCATAAAAATAAGGATTTGAATGCAAAATACACTTTCCTAGACAAGTATCAGTTTTCTAGGGAAGATCAGATGAGTTTTAGTACATATTTTTGAGACTGAGAGTGAAATCAAAGGCAATGGTGTGCAAAGTCAAGGAAATCACAATCTTTTCTTTAAACATTTATAAGGAAGAAAACTAAGGCCGATACCCTCCCTCCCTCCTGCCGCTTCATTATTCTCTCGTCTTATTTCTCCTCACATACACTCTCCAATCTCCATACTTTGGTCTTACTCTCTGTCTCTCAGGGACATGTCATATGCTAAAGTTAAGGCCCTATCAGAAAGTATATCCTTTTTAAGTAAAAACAAGTGACATAAAAGAATTATAAGCCGATACATTATATATGAACTTCAAAATGATCCATGACTGAAGTCATAAATCAAATGACAAAAGAAACATGGTTGGTTATTTGACAAAAGTGGTTGGCTGCTCTAAGTTTAGGTATTGATTCATTAGAAATAGAATTTATCACAATTTATCATAGTGAATTAGGATTCAAGATGAGATTCATGTTAATTAGATACACACTAAAGATTCGTATCAACTAGGTTCAGTTTAGTACTACGTTGTCAATAGCCCGCTATAGCGGAATAGCGTAGTGGTGGTGGTAGGGTTCAGCAAGAAACTTTTGGCCTGTGAGCCGCCATCAGCAATAGTGGTTGTTGTGGCTATGCGATGCTATCTAGGATTAACAACACGGGTTTAGTATCGAATTGAGATATAACTCACATATATCTTAAGATATTGATAAGCCATGCTTAGGAGTTAGGACCATTATAAAAAGGGGGGGAAACTAGTTTGCACCTTGAACATGGAATTGTCATTGTACGTTTTTAGAAACTTCATAGCAAAGCATGTGCAGCACCAAAAAAAATTACATCAGAAAAGCTATAGTTACCAAATAATTTAGAATTAATATAGTAAAAGTTAATGGAAAAGAAGGAAATCTTTTAACCTGAGTGTTCCTTGTTACAAGCCAGCCAATCTAGTCCTCTCTGCCAAGAATTAGCTGCTTTTGGTGATCCTTTTCTCCTCTTACTCGGGGTAGACATAACTTCATTAAAAGGCCTCTTGGTCCTTTTTCCGGTTCGATGGAAGTGAAACACTACAGGTGCGGTCTTAGTTACTGCATCAGCCATGAACTGTTCAGGGGAAGCAGATTCAACACCAGCATTAAGAGTCTTCTCATTGCTAGTTTTAGAAGGTGCAACTAATGGCGTTCTTATACTGTTAACAGACCGAAATTTCAGAGGTGTACAACATTCGACACCACCATTAGAAGCAGCGTCGACTTCTTCAACACAATTGTTTGTGTCCTTTCCCTCGCAACCCCCTTGTTCGGTATGAACATTCCCACTATTAAGATGCTGAAATTTCTCAGGTGAACCACATTCAACACCACCATCCGAAGCAGTATTAAATTCTTCAACAGAGTTTTTTGTGTCCTTTGCCTCGTTACCCCCTTGTTCAGTTTGAGCATCTCCACATTTTCCAACAAAATAAGAAGCTGCCTTCTCACAATTACTTTCTCCATCAAAGATGAAAACCTCAAAAAGTGATTCACCATTGTACTTAAAGACAAGGAAATCATTCTCTTTCAAAGAGTGGTCTTTCATGAATTCTTGCCAACCGTTCGTGAAGTACAAGGTATCATCTCTAGTTGTCAGCCCTACATTCCACATAACTCCGCTAGGACCTTTAAGGGTCACATATTCAGGCAACTTTTTTAAATTGTCTGAAAACATTTTAGGAAGTGCCTGAAACAAAACATAAAATTTCCTAAAAAATGTTGCTAAACATAATTATTTGCTTGAGAAACAGCAATTAATCATCTCAAGTAAGCCATAATTTACTACATAGACAATGTTTGCAGAAAAAGGAAAAGAATAATAAACAAAGAAAAAACTAACCTACAATCTCCTTATTCACTTCCTTTTTCTTTTCAATTAAGCCACAAAAGCATGGTTCCTAGAAAACACTAGAAAGAAAAAGAACAAAAACAGATCTACAAACAACTAATGTCAAAAATACTAAGGCGCCATTATTTAAAAACAAGCATATCTATATGCATAAAAAAGGAAACTTTAACTGCTTATCCAATAATCAAAATCTCAAAACTTTCTTGAAAAAACTAACTTCAATTAAAGGAATTATGAAAAAATACAAAATTTAAAAGGTGGGCAAGTTGAAAAACAGTATGAACATGAAATGAAGTGCATGTGCTCAACCACCCAGATAAGAAAACTTTAGGAAGATTTCATTTTTCTTCAATTTAGAACATAAAAGGAAAGAATTAAAGAGAAGAAGGAAAAGGGAATGAAAGAAATACTAACAAGTTGTTGTTCAAAATCTGTGGTGAGAAATTGTGTGAAATGGATGAACTGGAAATGGGTCCAGTAAATGTCTTCCTGCCAAGATTTGCTACCGCCACTGTTTTGTCTTCTTGTTTCCATTTCGAACAGTGTTGGAGAATGAAATGGTTCAGAGATGCAAGCTTTTAAGCCTTGAATAGTTCACTTTCACTAGGAAGAAGAATAAAATGGTACCAAATGTTAAAATGTTAGAGAAAAATCTTTTTTTTTTAAGAGCAAAATCTATTTTATCAAATGAGAGAAGTACATAATAGATTTGAGAGTTACAAACTTATCGATTAGTAAGGTGGAGAGTAATTAAGGTCAATTAAGATGAATTTGTTGATTTTTAAACTTTTAACCGGTTTCAAAGTTAATTTTCATAAGAGTATGTTTGTTATTGACATGAGCTGAAAATCAAAGCCAATTTATACTTGCTTACTATTATCAATAATTGCTTTTTAAAGATTTTTATATAAACTAAAATTTGTCCGGCTTAAATGGCAATGTGAATATTACTAGATTAAACACTTTCGGCTGAACTCGGACTAGAGACTTTCCGGTTGTGTGTGTAAATTTCAATGCCGTTTTCCACTTTGTCTACAATCTGAAAAATAAAAAAAACTAATTAATGGGTGTATTTTTTTAGAGTTTTTTTTTAGACGATATTTTCGAGACTTAAATGATAAAGTAAAAGAAAATGTATGTTTATTTGCAACAAAACTCATTACTTCTCAGAAGCTACTATAATTTTTTTCATTATAATGAAAATTTTGTAGATTTTGGTTTTCCTAACAAACTTAAACAGAAGATTAAAAAAAAGGCTAATATTTTTAAGAAAATTGTCTTTCATTAAATAATCCTAAACAAACATGCTCAATAAAATTGATGGTTTATAATTGGATGACAATGTAAAATGTTTTACTACATCGCCGGGTGTGTCCATTAAACTCGTAAAAATTAATACTCGTAACAATTTTACTAAGATGTGTGCTTAACTAACCTGAAACCAACATTTCATGAGCCTACTAAATGTTATAGCGGGAACATACCCAATCAAACTTCAGGATATCGGAGTGTTCACCGATTCACAAAAATATAAACTAAAAATCAGTGACATAGTAGATACTTAATTACATTCTATGATGTTGATCAGTGATTATACAGCTAATTGGGATGAAACAGGTAGATGAAACAGCTTCTTGACTAATCTTTGACGAATTTTTATCCTTGCCACTGCCTTCGTTTACGAACATCTTGTCTTGCACTAGGCACACTAAAATCTAGTTTTTCATCCTGGATGTCTAGCCCATCTTTTCCAACCTCAGCGATACGAACACTTAATTCATTCTCACACATAAGTTCGAAAATGCAGACATTTCCAACCTTTATGCCATTGCCACGAACGAAATCGATCCACCCTCCACGTATAGAGTGATATCTATACACATTAGAATCTATATTAACAGCATTAACAGTCCACTGTTCTCCCTTCAAATTATGTAGAATAATCTTTATTATGCGGTTTGGAAAATGTGTGCTTTCGAAAATTGAGATGGTATATTCTGCATTATATCAAATATAAACCAGTATTAGCAAGAGCTTCAGTGTTAATTCCAAGCACAGTGAATAGGAAGAAAACTTCACATAACAAATAATACGACCACTAAACTTAAAATAGGAAATATTTGAAGTGAAGGAAAGTTAAAATTGCAATATCGTTCAATTCAAACTTTTAAGAAAAGAAAACTAACAATAACAATTGGTACTTCTTGGAGAAATACAGTATACAACATAGTGATTGCACAAATTTCAATTTGTAAATGTCATAGCAGTAGTTGAGAAGTGCAAGTACAAGAATAGTTCAAATTTACCAAGATTGACTCATTAATTAGAACTAGTATCACAAAAGGGAACAACTCACCAGCAAACATGAACCTCCAACATTGAACTTTTGGATTATTTTAACAAAATATGGAAAAGTGGAGGTATATGACTGGGCTATCTTTTTCTCATGACATATTGATGACCTTGAAAGTGAAGCTCCGCTGCTAGGAATATAATGGTCATCATCCTTGCCACTTCTATTCAAGATAGATACCTCTGTGTGAAAATGAACAATTCAATCATGAGTTTTAAATAAAAGGATAAGCTCTGGCATAAAAATAAGGATTTGAATGTAAAATAATCTTTCCTAGACAAGTATCAATCTGCTAGGGAAGATCATATTTTTGAGACCCAAAAGGAAATCAAAGGCAATGATGTGCTTGTGCTATAAGCAATTACCATGACCTTTTGCTGGAAACAGACAAGCTTGGATGCAAACATGCGAGTGTTCCCATTGAGCAAAATCATAAGATAAGCTTTGGGGAGGAATGTGCCAAAGTTGACAGGTTCCAATATCAAAGAATAGTTGGAAAATCGATTTATTTACACTAGGCCGGATTCGGCTTCTACAGTTAGTGTGGTGAGTCAATTCATGCATTGTCAGAGGGTGAGACATTTGCAGACTATAGACCGTAGTTTGCATTATCTCAAATCCACTCCAAGGAGACGACTTTCGCTCCTTGCCACCTCATCATTCTCTCTTTTATTGTTTCTAAACTCTCCATACTTTGGGCTTAATCCCATGTCATCTGCTAAAAACCCGCCATACTGGTCGACAGCTGGCACCGTCATATCCAAGTATGGCACCGCCGTGATCGATATTTGACAAGACTGCTAGAAAGTATGTCATTGTTAAGAAAAAACAAGTGACGTAACAAAATTATAAGCTGATACATTACATATGAACTTCAAAATGATTCATGACTGAAGTCATAAATTAAATGACAAAAGAAAAGTGGAAGGTAATACAAGTTTGACAAAAAAACTGATTGGGTACTCTAAGTTTAGGTACTGAGATCCATTAGAAATAACATTGTCAATTCTGTTGGGGTTGATTGTCAAGTCCCACATCGCCCAATCTTTTAAATAAAGGAGGTTAAAACAATTAGCTGTTGGAGAAATGCCACATCGCTTAGTGTGGTGAAGCAAGAGGGAGAGCAAGGCTATATATTAGACCTACGTTCTACGAGTTACCTAACAAATTCATGATACATGTCCAAATAGATACGCACTAGAAATTCGTATTGACTGGGATCAGTTCAGTATCGAATTGAGATACCACTCACATGTATTGTAAGATACTGATAAACCATGAGTAGGACCTTTATAAAAAGGGGAAAAAAAGTAGTTTGCAAACAATGAGTAAACAATGAACATGGATTTATTTTCTTAAACTTTTAGAAACGTCATAGCAAAGCATGTGCAGCAACAACAAAAAATTACATCAGAAAGTTATAGTTACTAAAAAAATAATTTAGACTTAAAATAGTAAAAGTTAATGGAAAAGAGCAACATATTTTTACCTGAGTGTTCCTTGTTACAAGCCACCAAACCATGTTGTTGCAAATTTGTCTTGAAAACGTGAAAAAACAACACTAGTTTGCTGTTTTCCGCCCCGGGCGGAAAAACCTGTGTTCCAGGCGGAAATTTGAAGCAGAATAAGGGGGGCTCTCTGTTTTGCCGCCCCAGGCGGAAATCTTGGTGTTTCAGGCGGAAATTTCCGCCCCAGGCGGAAAAAGCTGCGCCTCGGGCGGAAATCACTGCAGGGTATTTAAAGGGTCACGTTTTCTGTTTTTTGAGAGGAAGTTTAAGAGGGTTTCTTTCACCAAAACGGCGGCTAGGGTTAAGAGGGTTACTCTTGGTTCATCTCTAGGTTTTGGGTGTTGATTCTTTCATCTTGTAATCACTTATCATTGAAATCTCTTGGTCACGGGAAGAGATTTGGGAAAAGGGTAGAATTAGGGTTGAAGTCTAATTCTTGCAACTCTTTTGTATTGAATCTCGTTGTAATCAAGCTTTTCATTGATAGTGAAACGGAGGGTGACTCTCTCCCCAGAGTAGGTCGGTTTTGACTGAACTGGGTAAACAATTGCTTCGTGTTCTTTATAGTTTTATTACTTATCTTTTGTTCGTGATTATTATTGCTATTTCCACGTTTTGATTGCTTATTCGATTTGCTCCACACATCAAGATTATTGGTGTGATTTTTAAAGAATTCACAACAATTGGCGCCCACCGTGGGGCCAAGGATCAAACGAATTAAGTATCATGGGTTCTAAGTGGGAGATTGAGAAGTTCACCGGTAAAAATGACTTCGGTTTGTGGAAGGTGAAGGTACGGGCAATATTAACACAACAAAAGTGTGTTGAAGCATTGTTGGGCATATCGAATATGCCAAATACTCTCTCGAACGCAGAAAAGAGCGAGATGAATGATAAGGCTTTGAGTGTCATTATCTTGTGCCTCGCGGATAATGTGTTGAGGGAAGTAGCTAAAGAAAAAACTGCGGCGGCTATGTGGACCAAGCTGGATGCGTTGTATATGACGAAGTCTTTGGCACATAAGCAGTGTTTGAAAGAACGGTTGTTTTTCTTTCGAATGGTGGAGAACAAGCCTGTGGTGGAGCAACTTTCAGAGTTCAACAAGATCATTGACGACTTGGCGAACATTGACGTGAATTTGGAAGACGAGGACAAGGCCTTTCATTTGTTGTGTGCTTTGCCCAAATCACTTGAAAATCTCAAGGATGCGTTGCTTTATGGCAAAGAAGGTACTATCACATTGGATGAAGTTCAATCAGCTTTGAGGACCAAGGAGTTGACAAAGTTGAGAGACTTGAGGGTTGATGATAGTGCGGAAGGGTTAAATGTGATGAGGGATAGAAGTGAGAACGACGGTAGAGGAAAGGGGAAGAAATATGGGTCAAAGTCTAGGCCAAAAGGTGATAATGGTGGCAGGTTCAGATGCTTCTATTGTCAGGATCCGGGTCACTTCAAGAAGGACTGTCCTCAGAGAAGGGGCAGCGGTAGTTCGTCAGCTCATGTTGCCGTTGATGAGGAGGAAGGCTATGAGAGTGCGGGAGCACTCATAGTCACCAGTTGACACTCATAGCTTGCTGATCAGCCTGGAGAGGCGGTGGAATAATACTCAACATCAGCCTGGAGAGGCGGTGGAATAATACTCAACATCAGCCTGGAGAGGCGGTGGTAATAATACTCAACATCAGCCTGGAGAGGCGGTGGAATAATACTCAACATCAGCCTGGAGAGGCGGTGGAATAATACTCAACATCAGCCTGGAGAGGCGGTGGTAATAATACTCAACATCAGCCTGGAGAGGCGGTGGTAATAATACTCAGGATTACGTTCGAAACAACAACTTTATTACTGTGAGAATGCGGATGTGCTAGTGTGGTGAAGTTGGGAATCAATGGAGTTGAAGTCATGGACTTTGGATGCTCCGATCACATGTGTTTTGAGGAAGGAGTACTTTGAAGCCCTAGAGCTAGTTGAAGGTGGAGTTTGTTCATCTTGGCGACGGGAAAGCTTATAAGGTTCAAGGTATGGTTGAATTTCTTTCACACAATGCGAGGTATTGTTCTTGAGCTTTGTTACTAGTTGTGATTCTCATGGTGTGGATAAGTTGTGAAACTTCGGTTGGTTGTTAGTGACATTGGTTGGTTTTAGTTGTACTAGTGAAATGAAGTTTACTAGGTGGTGGAACTAAACCGGGAAGTGTTGGAGACTAACAATGACTTGATGTGTGTTTCGGAGTAGTTGAAAAGTTTTACGTTACAAGGTGGAAGACATGGTGGATATACCGGTTTAAGGCTTTGGTGGAGGAATCTCGGTTTGAGGTGGAGGTACACCAAAGTGGTATGGCTATGAAGACCTTGTGTGGAAGCAACGGTGATCAAGCTTGGTAACTTGTTAGACTGCTGGAGGTAGTTGGACACAAGGAGAGTTTGAGGTTGCAGCTTGTGAAACCACCTAAAAATTCCAAGGTTGGTTGGAGGCAAGCATATCTTCAAGAGTACGGAAAGCTACAATCCGGGGTTTGAAGAGGGTATGGTTTACCTTGTGTATTGTCCTAAAAATCCAAGGGCAATTGGAGGCAAGCATTTTTCGGGAGTACGGAGAGGTAGACTCCGGGGGCCGAAGAGGGTATGGTGTAAACAAGTGGAGAGAGCAGCACGGTGGTTGATGGGAAGTTGGCATCACCATCGTTTTAAAGGCAAGGTGGAGATTGTTGCAAATTTGCCTTGAAAACGTGAAAAAACAACACTAGTTTGCTGTTTTCCGCCCCGGGCGGAAAAACCTGTGTTCCAGGCGGAAATTTGAAGCAGAATAAGGGGGGCTCTCTGTTTTGCCGCCCCAGGCGGAAATCTTGGTGTTTCAGGCGGAAATTTCCGCCCCAGGCGGAAAAAGCTGCGCCTCGGGCGGAAATCACTGCAGGGTATTTAAAGGGTCACGTTTTCTGTTTTTTGAGAGGAAGTTTAAGAGGGTTTCTTTCACCAAAACGGCGGCTAGGGTTAAGAGGGTTACTCTTGGTTCATCTCTAGGTTTTGGGTGTTGATTCTTTCATCTTGTAATCACTTATCATTGAAATCTCTTGGTCACGGGAAGAGATTTGGGAAAAGGGTAGAATTAGGGTTGAAGTCTAATTCTTGCAACTCTTTTGTATTGAATCTCGTTGTAATCAAGCTTTTCATTGATAGTGAAACGGAGGGTGGCTCTCTCCCCCAGAGTAGGTCGGTTTTGACTGAACTGGGTAAACAATTGCTTCGTGTTCTTTACAGTTTTATTACTTATCTTTTGTTCGTGATTATTATTGCTATTTCCACGTTTTGATTGCTTATTCGATTTGCTCCACACATCAAGATTATTGGTGTGATTTTTAAAGAATTCACAACACATGTGCTCTCTCACAAGAATTACCTGCTGTTGGTGGTCTTCCTCGCTTCTTAGTCTGGACAGGCGTAACTTCATTAACAGGTTTCTCGGCCCTTTTGCCGGTTGGTTGGAACGGAAACTGTATAGTTGTGGTCTTAGTGAGTGCATCAACCGTTAATTTCTCAGGGGAAGCAGATTCAACACCAGCATTACAAGTCTTTCCATTGTTAGTTCCAATAGGTACAACTAATGGCGTTTCTACACCACCATTCGAAGCAGTATCCTTTGCCTTGCTACCCCCTTGTTCAGTTTGAGCAGGTCTACATTTTCCGACAAAATAAGCTGTTTTCTCACATAAACTTTCTCCATCAAAGATTAAATCCTCAAAGTGTGATTCACCCTTGTATTTAAAGACAAGGAAATCATTCTCTTTCAAAGAGTGATCTTTCACGAATTGTTGCCAACCGTTCGTGAAGTACAAGGTATCGTCTCTAGTAGTCAGCCCTACCTTCCACACAACTCGACTAGGACCTCTAAGAGTCACATTTTCTGGCAACTTCTTCTTTACATTGTTTGAAAATGTTTTGGGAAGTGCCTGCAATTAAAATATAAATTTTCCATTTGAGATTAGACACATTCAGCTGAAAAGCCATTACACAACATACCTAAAAGTTAAACACACATTTAAGCAATATTTTAGGGTATTTTGGTCTTTACAACACACATAAATGCATTTAAATATGTCACGATTTCTCTTTCCAAAAAAAGAAAAAAATCTAAAAAACATGGGAAAACAATGAAAACTTTAACAGAGTATCCATAACCAAAAGCTCCAAGCTTTCTTGAAAAGAACTAACTTGAGTTAAAGGAATTGTAAAAAACATACAATTTAAAAGGTAGAAAAAAAATTTAAAATTTAAAATACAAAACAAGGTTTTAAATTGCGGTCTGCATCCGCAATTGCGGTCGCAGTATTGCTGATGCGGTAGCATCCGCAACCGCATCGCACTGCAAGAGAAGAGCAGGGGCGGTGCTACATATGCATGAGAGAGTGCTATGCACACCCCCTGACTTTTATTAGTAACAATTGAGAATAATTATTAATGAATAAATCATCAATTTATTCAGCCCCTCAAATTTAAGGACCATTTATTATATTTCTATGGTTTAGAGCTAAATTGGAGAGAGATGGTGAGTAAATTAAAATTTTATTCAATTATTAATTTTAGTTAAAAAATTTGTACCAGGGTTTTGCATTCACCATCAGAGAAGAGAAATTGAGAAGAGAGAAGAATAAGTCTTATACTTTTTTTTCTTCCCACTTTTGCAGGAGAAAGAATGAAAATTGGAATTTTTGTAACAAAAAGTCATTAATGCAAAGTGATTTTTTTTTATATATATATATATATATATAAGATGGAAATAAACACAGTTTAACCTTATTTTCAAAATATACAAGATAATAGAATCCATAATAATAGTAGCACATATCTTTTTCTAGTGATCGTTATAGGGATAATGAAACCAATGATAGAGTTGACCTAGCCTAACGACATCCATCTCTTATCTCCGACCGGGAGATAGAGACTACTTCATGCGCTACTTCAACATCTCCTGCCAAGCCAAGGAAGGGGTAGGCCTTTTTTTTCAAGACCCCCTTTCTTTTGGTCGGAAAATGCATTGGCTTTCAATCAAGTTTGAGGATACGAGCAACACCCACAACATCAGCCAACAACACAAGACTAAGTTGAAGAGATCAGCTCCAGTCTTCGCAAGCCAATCGGTACATTTATTACCCTTTTCTAAGAGTATGTTGAAAAGATTAACGCACATAGTGATTATATCATATACTACATCAAAAAGGGTTAGCAGCGCAGCTAGTTGCTTGTTTGTCTTTCATTTATGTAATTATCCTATATTTATTAATGAAAAAGTTTTTCATCAAAATAATTAAATTACATTAAAATAATAAATAAAAATGCAAGGATATTATTGTCTTTTTAAATATTAAACAAATTTCTCTCTCGCATATATCTCTCTTCTTTCTCTTATACTATCTCCGATCTTTTTATAATGTTAAAATGTAAACTACAAACTAAGTTCGCTTTCTATGATTCAAACTACGAACTCAATTAGCATTCTAGAATGCAAACTCTTTTTTTCATAATTTTTTTCATCTATGGGACGCAAACATTGGATTTGAGTTCAAAATATTTCCACTCACTACTTAGAGTGCAAAAAGTGCTTGTATCCTAAAAAGCGAGGGGGTTAATTTGATAATTTCAAGAGGCGTGTGAGGCGTTTTTGGGACGCGAAAACTAACTCTATAAATATTAATGACATATGGCTTTATAAAAATAAATAAATAAGTTTTGCCGAGACTAAGGATAGAACACAAATCAAAGAAAATATATGGCTTTGCCTTACAAACTCAACTAGAGAAATATTTATTAAAATTTTTGAGGTCTTTATTTAGTCCAACATTTTGAAATCTAAAACTCTAACAGTAGAGAATCCTTTCCACAAAGAAACATCAATTATTTATTTTTCAGCTAAAGATAAATATTTATTGTATTTTGACTCATCTAAATATTCAACAAACTACAACTATTAAATAATAATACTAGTACTTTAGTAAATAAAATTCATTTTATCATAAAAAATTAGAGACCAACAACATCACAAGCCTACTGAATGCTATAGCAATCATAAATTCACAATGACACTAAAAAGCAGGTCATAATAATTACTACATTCTATGATCTTAGATTCCTGATGATTAGTACAATACAGCTAACTGGAAACTGATTTATCTGTCTCACAAACAAAAACGTTAGCAGATAGATGAAACAGTTTCTTGACCAATCTTGCACTAGGCACTTAATTCATAGAGTACTTTTGTTGTCAAGAAAAATATCTACTTTTGAAATCAAATCAAGTTGGTCTTGTGGAAGCATGCCCTAGTTATTCTATCGACCTCAAACAAAAATTAACCCTTGTAGGAATATATTTTGTGAATTTCATTCAAAAAGCTTATGTACTTTCGAGACATGTCAACAATTATACTTTATAAATTTTGTGTGTACAGTACTTTTTATGATCAAGCAGAAATGTGGCTAAATATTTTTCATAAAAATTATAAGCCGAATATTTCATAAAAAGTATGAGCTCAAAATAAATTTATTGACATAAGCTGAAAATTGAAGCTAATTTATACTTGCTTAATACCATGCACAAAATGACATAAGTGATTATACACAAGACACAGCATGAATTTACTGACATGCACAAAATATATCAAGTCTTTTGCATCTCTTACCACAAAAAATCTTCACTGAAGATTGATTTATCTGACTCACAAACAAGAACGTTAGCAAGTAGATGAAACAGCTTCTTGACTAATCTTTGACGACTTTTTATCCTCGCCACTGCCTTCGTTTACGAACATCTTGTCTTGCTGCACCAGGCACACTAAAATCTAGTTTTTCATCCTGGAAGTCTAGCCCATCTTTTCCAACGTCAGCGATACGAACACGTAATTCATTCTCACGTATAAGTTCGAAAATGCAGACATTTCCAATCTTTATGCCATTGCCACGAACAAAATCCATCCACCCTCCACATATAGAGTGGTGTTAAGAATAATGGTGATTAGCTAGTATCTTCCATTAGTTAGTTAGAGTTTATATTAGTTTGTTAGAGTTTGTTATTAGGTGGTTAGTTAGTTAACCCCTAAATTGCTCTATATAAGAGCCACCATTGTATCATTTTCACCATCTTTTATCAAATATGAATCCTTATGATTTTTACTATCTTGAAGACTTTCTAAAGTTTTCTCCATTTTCTCCAAACCATGGAAATCTTAACAAGTGGAATGTAAACACATTAAAATTTCTATTAACACAATTAACAGTCCACTGTTCTCCCTTCAAATTATGTAGAATAATCTTTATTATGCGGTTTGGAAAATGTGCTTTCGAAAATTGAGATGGTATATTCTGCATTATATCAATTATAAACCAGAATTAGCAAGAGCTTCGGTGTTAATGCCAAGCACAGTGAATAGGAACAAAATGAAAATAATCTTTCCTAGACAAGTATCAATCTGCTAGGAAAGATCATATGAGTTTTAATACATATTTTTGAGACCCAAAATGAAATCAAAGGCAATGATGTGCTTGTGCTATAAGCAATTACCATGATCTTTTGCTGGAAACAGACAAGCTTGGATGCAAACATACGAGTTTTCCCATTGAGCAAAATCATAAGATAAGCTTTGGGAAGAAATGTGCCAAAGTTGACAGGTTCCAATATCAAAGAATAGTGGGAAAATTGATTTATTTACACTAGGGCGGATTCGGCTTATACAGTTAGTGGTGAGTCAGTTAATGCATGGTCTGTGGGTGAGACATTTGCAGACTATAGACCGTATTTTGCATTATCTCAAATCTACTCCAAGGAGAGGACTTTTGTTTAAGAGAGGACTTTCGCTCCTTGCCACCTCATCATTCTCTGTTTTATTGTTTCTAAACTCTCCATGCGTTGGGCTTAATCCCATGTCATCTGCTAAAAACCCGCCATACCTGAGTGTTCCTTGTTACAAGCCACCAAATCATGTGCTCTCTCATAAGAATTACCTGCTTTTGGTGGTCTACCTCGTTTCTTAGTCTGGACAGGCGTAACTTCATTAACAGGTTTCTCGGCCCTTTTGCCGGTTGGTTGGAATGGAAACTGTATAGTTGTGGTCTTAGTGAGTGCATCAGCCGTTAATTTCTCGGGGGAAGCAAATTCAACACCAGCATTACAAGTCTTACCATTCGAAGCAGTATTAATGGCTTCTTCAGCACAAGTGTTTGTATCCTTTGCCTTGCTACCCCCTTGTTCAGTTTGAGCATGTCCACATTTTCCGACAAAATAAGAAGCTGTTTTCTCACATAAACTTTCTCCATCAAAGATTAAGACCTCAAAGTGTGATCCACCCTTGTATTTAAAGACAAGGAAATCATTCTCTTTCAAAGAGTGGTCTTTCACGAATTGTTGCCAACCGTTACGTGAAGTACAAGGTATCATCTCTAGTAGTCAGCCCTACCTTCCACACAACTCCACTAGGACCTCTAAGGGTCACATTTTCTGCAAACTTCTTCTTTACATTGTTCGAAAATGTTTTGGGAAGTGCCTGCAATTAAAATATAAAATTTCCATTTGAGATTAGACACATTCAGCTGAAAAGCCATTACACAACATACCTAAAAAAAAGAGAGAAAAAAAAAGAGTTGTTTGACAACGAGAGAAATTGAGAAGAGAGAAGAATAATTGGTAGGTGAGATTGGTCTCCTTGGATTAGTCGGCCGGATACCAAGTTTTCAAAAAAAAAAAATGGTAGGTCTTATGCCTTTTTTTTTCCTCTCCACTTTTGCTCAGAAATGCAGGAGAAAGAATGAAATTTGGAATTTTTGTAACAACAGAAAGAAGAAGAAAAAACTAAGTTTGTGGACGAGCAACGCCTACAACACAAGACTGAGTTAGAGAGGATAATATTATTCCAAATCTTCAAAGTATAATCAGAGGAAGCCAATCAACACATTCATTACCCACTCTAAGGATAGAACACAAATCAAAGAAAATAATTGGCTTTGCCTTAGAAACTCAACTAGAGAAATATTTATTAAATTTTTCGAGGTCTTTATTTAGTCCAAAATTTTGAAATCTAAAACAGCATTAGAGAATCCTTTCCACAAAGAAACATCAATTTTTTTTCAGCTAATAGATAAATATTTATTGTAGTTTGACTCATAAGTATTCAACAAACTCCAATTATTAAATAATAATAGTACTTTAGTAAATAAAATTCATTTTATCATAAAAAATTAGAGATCAACATCACAAGCCTACTGAATGTTATAGCAATCACAAATTCACAATGATATGAACTAAAAAAACAGTGTCATAATAGATAATTACTACATTTTATGATCTTGATTAATGATGATACAACTAATTGGGATTTGAATGGTGAAATGTAAAACATTCTATGATCTAGATTACTGATGATACAATACAACTAATTGGAAATTGATTTATCTGTCTCACAAACAAGAACGTTAGCAGGATGGAACAGCTTCTTGACCAATCTTTGATGACTTTTATCCTACCCGTCGCCTTTGTTTAAGACAAGCGACATCTTATCTTGCACTAGGCACGCTAAGAATCTAGTTTTTCATCCTTGAAGTCTAGTCCATCTTTTCCAACCTCAGCAATACGAACACGTAATTCATACTCACGTATAAGTTCGAAAATGCAGACATCTCCAACCTTTATGCCATTGCCACGAACAAAATCTATCCATCCTCCACAGAAAATGTGATGTGTATAATGCACACTAGATTTATTAACACAATTAACAGTCCACTGTTCTCCCTTCGAATTATGTAGGATAATCTTTATTACTTTGTTTGGAAAATGTGCTTTCGAAAATTGAGATGGTATATTCTGCATTATATACATTATAAACCAGTATTAGCAAGAGCTCCAGTCTTAATGCCAAGCACAGTGAATAAGAACAAAACTTTACATGACATTATTTGGGAGCTATATTAAGAATCACAAAAGGGAACAACTCACCAGCAAACATGAACCACCAACATTGAACGATTTCATTATTTTAACAAAATATGGAAAAGAGGAGGTATATGATTGGGCTATCTCTTTCTCGTTAGGTTCTGTTGATAACGTTGACAGTTTAACTCCGCGGACAGTATAACGGTCATCTTCCTTCCCACTTCTACACGGAATGGTTGCCTCTGTGTGCAATTGAACAATTCAATCATGAGTTTTAAAAAAAAATATAAGCTCTGGCATAAAAATAAGGATTGGAATGCAAAATACTCTTTCCTACATATTTTTTAGACTCAGAATGAAATCAAAGGCAATGGTGTGCTTGTGCTAAAAGCACTTATCATGACCTCCCTATGACACTACCTCTCTCTCTATATATACTCATGCTAATACTCATGCTAATTATGTTGGTTCAATGAGTGATAGAAGATCTACTTCAGGATATTGTGTTTTCTCGTGTGGAAACCTTAATTGTTGCTTGTTGAGGGTAACCCACTATCCCTCTCAATTTAAAGGTCTGAACCTTGCAATTCCTTTCCACTAATCCAGCTGGTTGGTTGGACTAATTTGTTGCCAACCAGAAATAACAGAAGCAAGAAATTTAAGAGAAACCGAGAATTACAAATGGAATGTGAGTGTTTATTGATAATAAATCCCTACTACCAAAAGAGTGATTCCCTACACAGAAAACACATAATTCTCTAGCCGAACAAAAAAAATGATTCTTCCATGTTACCCTCTCTCTCCACAACTCCCTCCTCATATAATCGAGCAGTGTTGGTCCTGACTATTTGGAGGCCCGGCTTAAATAATAAAAATAGACCCTTAATTAGAAAAATGTAAAAATTTAATAAAAAAAAAAACTCATTTAAATTGTAAATAACTTCATTAATACAAATTTGTCAAAAAAAAAAACTTCAATAATACAAAAAATAGTCATCATTATAACTATTATAAAATATCTTTTCACTGTTCATGGGTATCATCGTATAGAAGAAGAACAAATTTTGTATTCTATATTATATTTCTATAATTTCTAAAAGTAGAAACACTGTTCATGCGTATGACTGGTCACACGTGATGGACTTTTTTCCACTTTTTGCTTGGACCATTTTTTTTTTAACAGATAGTGTAATGGTTTGGGCCTTTCCATTTATTTTGCACATAAATAGAGTAAAACTGGACTGGGTCACTACAATATAATAAACTTTGAGACCCCCAAATATAAGAGCCCGGCTCTGCAGCACTGACTGTACTGGGCCTGGGCCGGCCCTGTAATCGAGTCCCCAACTAACACACTAATTCTCACTTTCCCTCCTTGAAACCTCATCATTCTCTCTTTTTTTGTTTCTCCTCACATAAATTCTCCATACTTTCGGCTTATTCCCTTTGTCATTCCGGCCCATGTCATCTGCTAAAGTTAAGGCCCTATCAGAAAGCAGTGATGTGATGTCCATGGAGGATGGAAGACTATGGCAGAGAGCCAAAAACCCGCCATACCGGCCAACATGTATGGTGCCTCCATGGCCGATATTTGACAAGACTGTCAAAAAGTATGTCCTTTTTAAGTAAAAACGAGTAACATAACAAAATTATAATTTCAAAATGATTCAATAGAAAATTGACAAAAGCAAAGCGGTCGGTTATACAAATTTGACAAAAAAGGTACTGATTCATTAGAAATAACAAGTGAATTCAAGATGAGATTCATGTCCAAATAGATAAGCACTAGAGATTCATATTGATAGGGTTCAGTTCAGTATTAAATCGAGATATGACCTCTATAGGAAAGGGGAAAAAAGTAGTTTGCACAATGATCAAGGATTTATCTTCTTTAGCTTTTTGAAACTTCATGGCAAAGCATGTGTAGCAGAACGAAAAGAAAAAAAAAACATTACATCAGAAATTTATAGTTACTAAATAATTTAGAATTAATATAGTAAACAGTAATGGAAAAGAAAGAAATATTTTAACCTGAGTGTTCCTTCTCAAGTACTCTCTCACTAGAATTAGCTGCTTTCGGTGTTGTTCCTCGCTTCTTAGCTGCTTTCGGTGTTGTTCCTCGCTTCTTAGTCTGCTCAGGAATAACTTCATTAACAGGCCTCTTGGTCCTTTTGCCGGTTTTTTGGGAGGGAATCACTACAGGTGTGGTCTTAGTGACGAAATCAGCTATGAACTCCTCTGGGGACGCAGATTCAACACCAGTCTCGTTGGTAGTTACAAAAGGTACATCCAATGGTGTTCCTATACTATTAAGACGCTGAAATTTCACAGGTGAACCACATTCAACACCACCGTTAGAAGCAGTATTAATGACTTCTTCAGTAGCAGTGTTTGTGCCCTTTGCCTTGCTACCCCCTTGTTCAGCTTTAACATTACTACATTTTCCGACAAAATAAGAAGCTGCTTTCTCACATAAACTTTCTCCATCAAAGATTAAAACCTCAAAGTGTGATTCACCATTGTACTTAAAGACAAGGAAATCATTCTCTTTCAAAGAGTGGTCTTTCATGAATTCTTGCCAACCGTTCGCGAAGTACAAGGTGTCGTCTCTAGTTGTCAGCCCTACATTCCACAGAACTCCACTAGGACCTTTAAGGGTCACATTTTCTTGCAATTTATTCTTTACATTGGCTGAAAATGTTTTAGGAAGTGCCTGCAATAAAAGTATAAATTTCCATTTGAAATTAAGAAACATCGAACTGAAAAATCAAACACTAAAATGAATCTACTTAGGAGCTAAAACTAATTATTTGCTTGAGAAACAACTATAAATCATCTCAACTACAATCTCCTTATTCAGTTCCTTTTATTTTCCTTTAAGCCACAAAGCAAGATTTTATCAGGGTAATAAGTGCATGAACAAAGTGTCTGAAAAGCAAACACTAGAAAGATGTTGCTAGAATATATCTACCTAAGAGCTAAACATAATTATTTGCTTGAGAAACAGCCATTAATCATCTCAAGTAAGCCATTATTTACTACATACAATAATTTTTGCAGAAAAAGGAAAAAGAATAATAAACCAAGAAAAAACTAAACTACAATCTCCTTATTCACTTCCTTTTCTTTAGAATTAAGCCACAAAAGTATGGTTCCTAGCAAAAACACTAGAAAGGAAAAAGAACAAAAACAGATCTACAAACAACTAATGTCAAAAATACTAAGGCGCCATTATTTAAAAACAAGCATATCTATATGCATAAAAAAGGAAACTTTAACTGCTTATCCAATAATCAAAAGCTCTAAACTTTCTTGAAAAGAACTAACTTCAATTAAAGGAATTGTGAAAAAAATAGAAAATTTAAAAGGTATGAACAAGAAATGAAGTGCAAGTGCTCAACCACCCAGATAAGAAAACTTTAGAAAGATTTCATTTTTCTTTAATTTAGAACATGAAAAGGAATGAAAGGAATACTAACAAGTTGTTGTTCAAAATCTGTGGTGAGAAATTGTGTGAAATGGATGAACTGGAAATGGGTCCAGTAAATGTCTTCCTGCCAAGATTTGCTTCCTCCTCCCATTTGGAACACAGTCTGAGATTGAAATGGTTGAGGTTTAAGCTCTAGTAAAAAAAAAAACAGTGGAAGCTTTAAGCCTTGAACAGTTCACGAGGAAGATAAAAGGAGAAAAATTGAGGGGTTGAAATTGCTAAAATGAATTTGTGGGGGCCATAACTGCACTATTGAAAAAGTTTAGGAGGTTAAATGTGCAATTAAAGTGAATGTTATAGGCAATCACAAATGAACTAAAAAACAGTGTCATGTAAAACAAGAATGGAGCGACATCATGTCTTGCACCAAGCATACTCTGGAAGCTTGTTTTCCAACCTCAGCATTACGAAATCACAAGGAAATCAAAGGCAGCGGTGTGTGATTGAGCTATAAGGAAAGTCAAGGAACTCACAATTTTTTCTTGAAACTAAGGTGTCAATTTATCTCGACTCGTTTTGGCTAAGTGAAATCAAAGCGTAAATTTAAATCCTAAATTCGTAAATTTTATCCCATATTAAAATAATTTTATTTTTAATTTATAAGATTCACACTTATTGGTACGAGCAATAAATAAGAAGTCTAGAAACAACACCGAGTTTGATATTATTATTTAGCCTGTTGTTTGAGAGGGAACCACTACAGGTGTGGTCTTAGCAACTGCATCAGCCATGAAATGCTTTGGCGACGCAGATTCAACACCAGTATTAAAAGTCGTCTCATTGGTAGTTTCAAAAGATACAACTAATGGTGTTCGTATACTAACGCCGATATTTCTCAGGCGAACCACATTCAACACCGCCATTAGAAGCAGTATTGATTTCTTCAACAGAATTGTCTGTTTCCTTTGCCAACTAATATATTATTATTTATTGTATTTTAACTCGTCTAAATATTTAACTACTACTATTTATAAGAGTACTTTAGTGGTCTAATAATGGTGAGGGATTTGGGTAGTATGCTAGAGGTCGTAGGTTCGATCATCAGCTCCATCGTAAAACAAAAAAAATAAGAGTACTTTAGTAAATAAAATTCATTTTATCACAAAAATTAGAGACCAACAACATCACAAGCCTACTGAATGTTATAGCAATCACAAATTCACAATGATATGAACTAAAAAGCAGTGTCATAATAGATAATTACTACATTCTATGATCTTGGTTAGTGATGATACAACTAATTGGGATGTGAATGGTGACATGGAAAACATTCCATGATCTTGATACTTAATACATTCTATGATCTAAGATTACTGATGATACAATACAACTAATTGCAAATTGATTTATCTGTCTCACAAACAAGAAAGTTAGCAGGTGGATGGAACAGTAGCTAGGTACTAAGGCTCATTCATATGCCCATTTTGATTGTCAAGACCTTCCTTTCCAACATCAGATTTTTTCAACTCAATGGACAAAACAGCTTCTTGACCAATCTTTGACAACTTTTTATCTGATGCAACAACTTTCTTTCTGTACTTTGAGCTGAATTTAGAACTCTTTGGCTTATATCTCGAACTCGAAGTCTTATTGCGAACGACATCATGTCTTGCACCAAGCGTACTAGAAGCTTGTTTTCCAATCTGGGAGTCTTCTAGCCCATCTTTTCCGACCTCAGCGATACGAACACGTAACTCACACTTACCTATCAGTTCGAAAATGCAGACATCTCCAAGCTTTATGTCGTTGCCACGAACAAAATCCAACCATCCTCCACACATAGTGTGACTTGTATGCAATTTAGTTGTTGGAACAGCATTAACAATCCACTGTCCTCCCTTCAAATTATGAAGAATAATCTGTATCTTGGTGTTTGGAAGATGTACTTTCGAAAATTTTGACGGTACATTCTGAAATATATCAATTATAAATCAGTACCAGCAAGAGCTTCAGTGTTAATGCCAAGCACAGTGAATAGGGACAAAACTTTACATCATAAATAATGCGACCAATAAAACTTAAAATAGGAAATATTTGAGAAGGAAAGTTAAAAAATTGCAATATCGTTCGATACAAACTTCTTAAGGAAAGAAAATTAACAATTACAATTGGAACTTCTTAGAGAAATACAACATAATAATTGCACACAATTCAAAGTGTAAATGTCATAGCAGTAGTTGAGAAGTTTGTCAAGCAGCGTCTTCACTAAGTAGTGAAATATCGCTCCAACATGCATTGAAGTGCAAGTACAAGAATAGTTCTAATCTACCAAGATTGACTCATTAATTAGGACTCGTATCAGTGTATCACTATGGAATTG
The DNA here is from genome assembly GCF_020283565.1 of Trifolium pratense. Taxonomy (NCBI): domain Eukaryota; kingdom Viridiplantae; phylum Streptophyta; class Magnoliopsida; order Fabales; family Fabaceae; genus Trifolium; species Trifolium pratense. The sequence continues at coordinate 41,288,913 of NC_060059.1, read as the reverse complement.
TGGGAAATTTTCATTGAGATAATCTTTTACTGGTAATGCATACTTCTTAAATGATTTATGTAACGTCCCGGATTTTGATCCAAGACAATTTATGTAACTAAAATTTAGGGTCTTACAATTTATCCTCCATATGTAAAAGGAGAAATATTGTTTCGGTAAAAATTAATATACTCCAACAAAATCAGTTTCTCAAGAAAATGAAACGCTGCACAAGTTACTTAAAGATAAGGATGGAGAGATAAAATAACACTATTCAGGAAGTAAATTAAGAATCACAAAATGGAATAACTCACCAGAATACGTGAACCGCCGACATTGAATGATTTCATTATTTTAACAAAATATGGAAAAGTGGAGGTAAATGACTGAGCTATCTTTTTCTCATGACATATTGATGACCTTGAAAGTGAAGCTCCGCCGCTAGGAATATAATGGTCATCTTCCTTGCCACTTCTATTCAGGTTAGATGTTTCTGTGTGAAATTGAACAATTCAATCATGAGTTTTAAATAAAAGGATAAGCTCTGGCATAAATATAAGGATTAGAATACAAAATACTCTTTCCTAGAGAAGTATCAGTTTGCTAGGGAAGATCAAATAAGTTTTAAGACCCATAATGAACTCAAAGGCAACGGTGTGCTTGAGCTATAAGCAAAGTCAAGGAAATCACAATTTTTTCTTGAAACATTCACATGGAGGAAAATAACTATACTTCTTGTTTGTGTTGATACTATTACGGTTGCCGGAGATTGCATGACTGAGAGACAGTTTAATAGGATCTACTAAGGGAAAGGCCAAACTGGAGAGGAGAGTGTGTAGTTGGAAAGATAGTTAGAGAGGGGGGGGGAGGGGAATATATATAGAGAGAGAGAGGTATATGTTCGGATTTACTGTTTTACAGTTTCTACTGGGCTGAGGTATTCATCCTCTGAAGGAGCTTTGCTCTGTGGACTATCAGAGGAAAATCTTGTAATCATTTTCTTTCTTTTAGTAAATAATATACTCACTCTATACAATTCTGTGGGGTATCTTGTAGTGGCCCGATCAACTGTTGAGGTTAATTTTAGAGCTATGGTACAAGGAATCGGTAAGCTCCTATATATGAAGATGGTACTGAGTGATTTGAAGATATGGTGTGAAGCACCTATGAAGTTATTTTGTAACAGTAAATCAATTATCAACATAACTCATAATTGTGATCAACATGAAAAGGCAAAACATACAAAAGTTGATCGGCACGTCATTAAAGAAAATTTGGACAATGGTTTGATAACTACAACTTACATTCTTTCTGGGCATCAATTAGCAAATGTGTTGACAAAGGGCCTACCAACAAATAAAAAAACGATTCTAACAACTTACTTGCAAGCTGGTGAATGAATTGCAAGCTGGGAATGATAAGTTATTCATTCACCAGCTTGAAGGGAGTGTTGTATATATGTATATTTGTAATTATTTCTAGTAATCGTATTCAGTCAATTAATCCGGCCCATTTGGTTTACAAGAGTCTATTTAAACAAA